>NW_006408841.1:729210-767249 GCF_000296735.1 Chrysochloris asiatica
ATGAATGCAACACCATTCCTTTTCAATTTGTCATTCCCTGCATAGTAAACCATGTGGTTGTCAGATTCAAAATGGCCAATACCAGTCCATTTCAGCTCACCAATGCCTAAGATTTTGATGTTGATGCATTCCATTTCATTTTTGACAACTTCCAATTTTCCCAGATTCATACTTCGTACATTCCATGTTCCAATTTTCAATGGTTGTTTTCAGCTGTTTCTCTTCATTTTGAGTTGTGCCCCATCAGCAAATGAAGGTTCTGTGCGCTTTTCTCCCCCGAGCTTAACTCTATTCATGTCATCGTGGTCAACTCTACTTTGAGGAGGCATTTTTTATCCCCCAGTTGCATTCTGAGTGCCTTCCCACCTTCCAGTCCTGTATCTTACAATGTTTCTCTGCTATTCATAGAGTTTTCAGTGACTAGTGATTCGGAAGTAGTTTGTCACTCTTTCTTCCTGGTCTGTATTTGTCTGGAAGCTCATTTGAAACCTGTCCACCATGGGTGACCCTGCCGGTTATTTAAAATACGGTGGCACAGCCCTCAGAATCACAGCAACTCAAGCCACCACAGCACGACAGACAGACGAGTCGTGGCTGTTTGGTTTTATATTGATACTGTCACTTTAAATTTTGATGTCAATCCTGATACAATCCTGATATAATCAAGATACAATCAAGATGTACTCTCCTCATACTATCAATCCTAATACAATCAAGCTGTTCTCTCCCAAGATGGCTGCTCCTGGAACAGCTGAGTGTCTTGATCCATAAAACAATGGATTTCTGGATTCCCTTCAAATTCCCCAGCTGTAAACCCTCCGATCCTCCAAACATACCTTTATAATTGTTTCAGAATTCCAACACTATCTCGTGAGCCCTCTTGGCCCAGTGTTCCGTGTTTTTGTTGACCAAGCTCCTCACTACACGTCTACCTGATCTGCCATCTTGAAGGAGGAAGACCCTGTAGTGTAGTGGCTAGTTAGACCTCGTTGCTTCGAACGATAATAGATACAAAGTGTTAAGAATGCTTTGGAAGAAAGGCTTTGTGCAAATTGAATTTTAAATTTATACTTTTAGTGATTGAGTTAACAAATGCTGCAAGTGTAAAAAATCTGAAGCTGTCAAAAAGTTAAATGAAAATTGTTTGCAAATGGAAGTGATGGTCATTAATGTCAGGAATCTGGGTACCGATAGAGTGAGGAAAACCCAAACTAACTGGCTGAAGGAGAAAAGGGATTCATTAGCTGTGGGGGCACTGTGGGCACATTGCTAGCATTTGTTTCTCACTCTGCCCCAACTCCAGGGGTGCGCCCTGATTGTTTTTTGTTGTTGTTGTTGTTATGTACCGTGGAGTCAGTTACGACTCATAGCGACCCTGTACAGGGATTCCGAGGCTGTAAATCTTTACGGGAGCAGAAAGCCTCATCTTTGTGCCGCGGAACAGCTGGTAGTTGGAGCTATGGTAGCGTAGTGGTTACGAATCGGGCTATGAACCGCAAGGTCAGCAGTTTGAAACTACCCGCTGCTCCGCGGGAGAAAGATGAGGCTTTCTGCTCCCGTCAAGATTTACAGTCTCGGAAACCCTGTATAGGGTCGCTATGGGTCGGAACCGACTCGACGGCACTTAACAACAACAACTGTGAGATTAGCAGCCTGATCGGTAACCACTCTGCTAACAGAGCTCCTTATTAGTACAAGTTAATTAGCATAATTCCATCTGTCTCCCCACAATTGGCTCAGGGATGGGAAGGTGATCCAAATTCTGCCAATCCAAGTAAGTTTAGGGGTTTAGTTGCTGACTAAAGAGATGCTATCTACTTATAGGTAGTGTGGCTACAGATGTGAGGCATGAACCTGTATAACCAATCTAATAGTCCTCCAAAATAGCAGTAGGAGACAATGCTGACACTCATATGATGACAAAACTGAGACTACGTCAAAGAAATGGAGCCAGAATCCTAGCCACATTGGACTTGATGTCCTAGTTCTGGAGATTTTAGGTAAGTGAACCAATTGTGCAGATTATTGTTTAAACCCACTTGAATTGAGTTTTCTATCAACATTGTTCCAACTGATGTATTGGCTAGTGTACCAAAAAGTCCAAGGGAGAGCTTTAGGCATGGCTGGTTCGAGGTGTTCAAACAATATCTATCTTTTCTTTCATCTCTGTCCCCTCTGGGTTGGCTTCATTCCAAGGCTGGTTCTCCCAGGCTTGTGTCCTACTAGCTGAGCAAGCTGATGGAAAGAGAAGTTTCTTTTTTTCCATGGGTTCTGCAAAAGTCTTAGGCTTGAGACTCATTGGTTTGCCTTGAGTCATCTGCCCATTCCTAAACTGTGACTAAGGAGAGAATGCTCTGATTGTTTCAACCTTGTGTCTTTTCCTGAGCATTCCTCTCAGAAATGTGCACTATGTCTTCCTGTCATAAAAGGCAATGGCAATTCATAGTAGAATTCTCCCTTTCCATGCAGGAGCCCAAGTTTGAATACCTTAAGCACAGCCACCACCTGCCTGTCAGTGGAGGCTTGTGTGTTGCTGTGATGCTGAACATGTCTCAGCAGAGCTTCCAGACTAAGACAGACTAAGGAGAAAAGTCGTTCAAAAGTAAGCCAATAAAAATCCTATCGATCACAACAGTCCAATCAAGAAACAGTCATGGGGCTGGTGTAGGACTGGGCATCATTTTGTTCTATTGTGCATGGGGTTACCATGAGTTGGAGGCCAACTTGACTAACAGTAGCAACTAGCAAAAATAACAGCTGTGTGACAGAGACTTGCTTGACCTGACGGGGTCATCACACTATTCTGGACATCAGAAAGGTACTAGGCCTGTTTCTTCACAAAACTTAAGGGAACGTGTGACACAATCCTACCTTCATAAAGCTTTCAGCTTGTATTGATAGTTGACACTAAAAATTCCTTCCCTGTTGCTGGAATGGGGAATTCTAGTGGCAAAGTTGCAAAGTGCTCAGCTGCTAACTGAAAGGTCAGCAGTTAGAACCAGGGGCACCTTGGAAGAAAGGACTGGCAATCTACTGAAAAAATCAGCCATTGGTAACCTTATGGAGCACAATTCTACTTTGACACACATGAGGTAGCTGTGAGTAGGAGTCTGTTTGATGGCAAATGGTACTGGTACACTGCTTTGTAGTCATTGTTATTTTCTTAATATTTCTTAAAGGCTCTCCATTAGTTTCTCTTCTTCCATGAAATGTACCTTGATCATTCCCTCCTCACAAGATAGAAGGACATTTCCCTCCTGTAAGCTCTCACCACCTTTTCTCTGAGGATTTTCTATGTGTTCTATCCTCCTAGACTTCAAGCCCCTAAAAAGACTGAGAGGGTTTATTTCTCTGCATCTTAATAAGAACCACCACTCTCACCCATTTAGGGCTTTACAGTTTCCAAAGCACATCCTCCTCTGCTTTTTTGTTTGAAACAGTGTGCAATAAAGCACTAGGGATTATTGTTTCCACTTCAAATATGGGGAAAATAAGACCTAGAGCCAGTAGTGACACGGCCGAAGTCAAGGAGTAAATTGGTGGACAAGAAGAATTGATGTTTTAGGGTTCTGAGTTGTGGTGACATGAATACCTTTACGTGGCTTTTTGCCTTGATTCTTTGGAAAAACAGTCTGAGACATTTGTTTCCTCTAAGTGGCGCTGTTGTAAGAAGTGCACCCAGAGTGCTCCTTGGAGACTAGGATGGCCAAACTTCCTCTCTCATACTTCGGACATATTGTCAGGAGGGACAAGTCGCTGGAGAAGGATGTCATGTGTGGTAAGGTGGAGGTCAGAGAAAAAGAGGAAGACCCCCAACGTGATGGATTGGCAAAGTGGCAGAATCGATGGACTCAGGCGTGGCAACAGTAGTGAGGTTGGCCCAGGATGGGGCAGTGTTTTGTTCTGCTGTGCATAAGGTGGATATGAGTTGGTACCGACTCAATGACACCTAACAACAACAACAAGTGGCACTGTGGGTTAATGTGCTAGACTGCAAAGTTGGTTTGAACTGCAATGTTGGCAGTTCAAGCTCACCAGTTGCTCCTTGGAAATCCTATACAGGGTCGCTATGGGTCAGAACTGAGTCAACAGCAACAACAAAGCCGTGAGGAGTTACCTTTGCCCTAGTTTTCTACCTCAGAGGGTTTGTTGCTTTTGTCCAGATTGATTGACATTTCCTGGGTAAGCTGTAAATAACATCATTGTTTGTTACTTTTTGTCTGGCTCTGAACTGCAACTAGCCCTTTGATTGTTCTATTCTGTGCACCTTGCAAGGATTGGTTAATATACAGACTATGCAAATGAAGTGATTGGTCAGTTTGTGGCCCTGCTGGGAAATTAGCAAGAAGTTTGCTTATAGGAGAACACGCAGCCAACCCCACAGAGGTTTCAGAAGGAAGTAAGAAGGGAAAATGGCAAGAAAGGAAGAGTTCAAACTTACCAGCCGCTTCTTGAAAACCCTATACAGGATCACTGTAAGTTGGAACTGACTCGATGGCACTTAACAATAACTAGCTCTACTAATAAATGCCCAAAAGACACTTATTTCCCTAGTAAACCTCAGCCTAAAGGTACTAAGCTGTAGCCCCATGGTCAGGAAACCTAGCTCCCGAACCCCACTCTTCAAGCAAACCTGCCTGAAGGCACTCGGCTTTCTCACTCTGAGCTGAGAAGCCCACTCTGACTCCTGCTCTTGGTGCTGCTGCTCTTTCTCTTACATTTCTCTGCTGCTTTTCTGGTGTTACAGATTTCTGTCTCCTGTTCAGTGCAGGGATACTGGGGTCCAAAGGATATGCTCCATTCCTACCTCTTCTTTTTAAAGGTACTGAGATCCTCCCTTCCCATTTCTGAGATGGCGTATTAGAAAATTAGTACGATGGCAAAACTGACCAATCTACATATTTGAGTTACATACACCCTATTTGCATGATCCAACCCCACATGATGCCTGGTACATTATTGGCAAGCTATGCAATTCCCCAGGTGGACAATAAACACCTCACAGTTACATAGTCACTGGACTGCTAACCACAAGGTCAGGGATTCAAACCCCCCAGCTGCACCTTGGAAACCCTATACAAGACTGTTATGAATCAGAACTGATTTGATGACACTTAACAACAGCAACAACAAACCGTCATGTGGTGGGAGTTAACAAAGACTATGGCTAGAAAAGCGATATCAAGTAATTCACTGTACCTCAACTAGTAGATAGGATCTTTAATTTGTGTGTGGCCATTATGCTGAATTATTGAACTCAGTAAAGAAAAAGTACTATGGGAAGGACAGCTGGAATTGGAATTAGTAAAAATGTTGGAGATTGGAGGTGCATCTGACCTCTACTTCAGAAAGCAAGCTTTGTGCTAATAGTGTTTCTCCTCTTTTCTTCCTGAAGTTGGATGACGTCAGGTGCTACTAGAACATACCTCAGGGCTCTTTCTGCTGGACAGATAGTTTTAAATCTGAGTAACTCTTTTCACTTAGCATGCTATCTCTCCCTGCCTGCTGTCAATCCCTCCCTTGCAGGGCATTCCCCTTGAAGCCCTACTTTCCTGATCCCAGCTACATCCCTGACCTGCCTTACAAGGGCCACCATTTGTTTGGTTCTGTGATTCACTGTTCAGGCTCACCCTGACCACACTGGACAAGGTCAAGCAGTCAGCCACTCTGTCTTATGTAACCAACCTCTACTTCTCAGAAGGCAGATGAATAGCTCCTCTCCCATCCTGTGCCCTTGGACTACTTGGGGCAGAACATCTGATTTATCCCGCATCCTCCTTGGCAAAACTGGTAATGTGGTCTGGAATTGTTAGCGTCTAGATTTGAATCTCAACACTACCAGGGCTGCCTCTGTTTCCTTGTCTATGAAATGGGAACAAGGCCACTGACCTCAAGGGATGGTCATAAAGACAAACTGATAGAGGGACTGTGAGAGAAGGTGGTCCATAAGGCTTAATCCATGCTTTTGTAAGAGAAGGAGCATCAAGCAGCAGGAGAGGGGTAGCACACTTTGTGGGAGGGTTCCTAGCATCTGAGAAATACAAGTGTTGGACTTTTCAAAGGGAAAAGGGGCATGTGGGTTTGTGGATGTGTTAGGGTTTGTTTGCTCTTTCTCACATACACAGTTTTTTTTAGAGAAAGGAATTCTCATCCCACTATGTGGGAATGAGAAGGGATACTTCTATTCATCTAGCTTCTTTGTAGGGAGGAGGAACCTGATGCTCAGAAAAGCATCCATCACTGAGAGAGGATATAATGGGACTTCTGGACCCAGCTTTCCTGAAATCAGAGCTAGGCCCAAGTATTGATGTTCCCCAAGTTTCAATGGAATCCAGGCTGAAAGAATGGTACCTTCTGTCCACCTAGCAAGTCTGTATTCATCCCATGGGATTTCACTGTGAAATCCTACCCTGACTGGGCATGGCTAGTCAGTGTGAATCCCCAGGGCCTCCTGTTCTGACCCTCTGACTTACAAGGGCCAGCATCTGAACTTCACTTAGTGTTGTCTTTTCCTGTGCCAAGCACAGTGCTTGGTGCACAGTAGGTGCTTTTTGTTTAAGAGAGCAGATGATTCACATTACCAAGTGTGTGTGTGTGTGTGTGTGTGTGTGTGTGGTGGTGGTATGGTACTTTGAATTTACCTGATAATTCCCACCAAGTGATTGGGTTTGTTGTTGTTGTTAAGTGTCATCCAGTGAGTTCTGAGCCATAATGACCCTGTATAGGGTTTCTGAGGAGTGACTGGTGTGTATGAACTGTCAATCTTGCAGTTCAAAGGGACTTTGCACTCCAGCCCATTAGCCCACAGTGCTCCAAGTGATTGGGTTGTTGTTGTTGCTAAGGGCCATCGAATCAGTTCCGAGGAGCAGTTGGTGAGCTTGAAGTGCTAACCTTGCAGTTCAAACGGCTTTGCAGTCTGGCATAGTAACACACAGCACCACATCAAGACTCCAAGTGATTGGGTGGGAACATGCAAATAAGGTGTATAGGACTCTTAAGGCTGGGATTGGTTAATTTTGCCTTGCACTAGGTTTAGAAGGAGACATTGCAGAAGTAGGAACAGATGATTCCAGGATCATCAAAAAGTAAGAGCATGAGTGGAACATGAGAAACCTACCTAGGAAAGTGGCAGCAGCAAACCCACAGCAGAGAAGGTGGCATGGAGAGACAGATCAACTTTGGGCAGGAGACTGGCTTGAAGAATGTGCCTTTTGGGTATTCACAGACTGGCTTAAAAGAGCTTTATAACATTTGCTGGAGCAGGACAGAGGCCTAGGGGTCACAAGGCTGAGAAGCTGAAGTCAACAAACAGCTGAGGCGTTTCTAACAGCAGAGAAGAGGTGTGCCTGATTGGAAAACTGCTGCATCTTGAGTTGGTTTTAATTCTGAATTGTAAGTGTTCACTTTCCTAATAAACCTCATAATCATGAGTATTGTTATGAGTTCTGTGTGGTCTTTGCAATGGATTGTCGAACAGGAATGTGAAGCAGAGAGTGTTGTGGGAGGGATGGTTGGTGTCAGAATAGGGTAAAGAACATTGTAGGGTGGAGGCATGTCTGACCTCTGTTTCATAGGAATTGTCCTGGGGCTGATTCTTACCCCTTGTGAAGGGGAAGTCAGACTTGGCCCCAACTTGGCTTAAGCAATGTGCATGTGCGCTCCTGTGTGCATCTGAGTATGAGTCCGTGAGAAGGCTTGAGCTCGGGACAGGAATGCTTGTAACCACAAGGATGAAGGGGAGCCGGGAGTCGCCATTCTTTCCTTTTCAAAATCCCCTTTGGCAGCCTAGTGAGGCCTATGGAGTCCTTCTCAGAATGTTTGTTATAGTTTACTGAAATATAAAACACAAACAAAAAAGTGATCAAATCTCAAGACTACATAAATGAATTTTCCCTAAGTGAACACACCATGACCCAAGTACTCAGTTTCTCCAGCGGCTGCCCTTTAGTCTCCCTGGGTTGGGGGGTGGGGGGACATATAAATTTCCAGGGGTCTGAATGAGCTGGTGGAGCTCTGATAGCTAGTGGGTTACGCGTTGGGGTGTCAGTGGTTCGAATCCACCAGCAGCTCCAAGAGAGACTGCTGAGGCTTTCTGCTCTCATAAACCCTATACAGGGTCGCTATGAATCGAACCGACTCGATGGCATGCACCAGCAGCTGAGTGGGATGGTCGTGTTGTGAGGGAGGTACGTACCTGTGTTTTGGGTCTTAGGCGGAGTGACAAAAGGTGTGTTGAAATAGGTTGGGCGTCTCTATGCCGCAGGCGTGTCACTGGCGCGAGGAAGGTTCCCTCAGCAGCGCACAGGGGGCGGAGCGGTGGGAGGAGTGGGGGCTGGGTGGGTGGGCTGATATGGTAGGTGGGCCTGGTGGGCGCACGCGCAGGGAGTGTGGTGGGGAAGGACGGATGGACGAATGGAAGGCAGAGGGCGCGTGTGAGTGGCGGGAGCACGCACGCAGCCGGCGCACCCCTTCCCGGCCGCCATGTTGGCGTGTGGGTCTCAAATAGAGTCAGTCTACGCGACGGCGGCAGCGGTGTCTGGGCTGGCTCTGGTCATTCCCGCGCTTCCAGCGCTCCAGGCGGCCAGAGGGAGCAGAGGTGAGCGGGGCTGAGGGACTGGAGCGGGACACGGGGTGCGGACACTCATAGAGTGCGGGTTCTTAACAAGAGCAAGGCCCCTAGAGCATGCACCTCTGCCGCCACAGCTGGGCCCCCGCCCAGGAAGCGACCCCCCTTCCCTGGGAAGCCTCGCTTCACAAGCTGGAGGATGGTCTCCTTCCCGTCTGTATTCCTCTTTCTTCCGCAAGCATCCTCTTCCCTTTCGGGGATTTCTCCATTTATATCCTCAGAGTCTGGGTCTCCCCTGATTCCCACCCCAGACTCGGAGCTCGCTCCAAGCCCTCGTCCTCTGCCTTTCAGTTTGGAACACTCCCATCTGTTGGGCACCCTTTCCTGAGTTGGCTCCCCTCCTCAACCCCTTACCGTGTAAGGCCCTCGCTCCCTCCTGGAATCGGGGTAGGGCCCCTTTACTCTCCGGATCCTGGCCTGCCCCCCTCCTTAGGGCTGCAGTGGGGCTCCCGTTTGTTCCCCGCAGGAAACAGGTTCCCTCTCCGGCCCTATCCACACAGTACAGCGGGCCGGGGGCGGCAGAGCCTGGCTCCAGCTGCCTTTTGTTCCACGTGGGATATCGACCCCGCCCAGCGTCCCTGCGTCCTTGGGTGAGGAGTGCGTGGGCCCCCCCATTATTGGAGACCCTTACTCTTTCTCCACATGGGTGAGTCTTCCTGGAGGAGACCATGCCAACAGGTTTTTGTTTGCGATTTGAAGTAGGCTTAATGGCTTTGCTGGGGGTGGTGGTGGTGGCGGGCAGCGGGGGATGGCAGTCTTGGCTCCCCAGAAATTCCAATGGGGGTCTGTGAAAGTTCTGCCCTCCGTCAGGGTCTCTTCTGGAACCCCTTCACTGATTTGTTGACCTGGAGTTTCATCTGAAATCTGTGCTTTAAAGAGAGACATTTTTTTATTTCAAATAGGGGAAACTGTGGCCCAGAGATGCAGCGATTAACTCAGGATCATGCAGTGATACTGTGCTAGGGCCAGAGAAAGAAGCTGAGCTTCTAGCGTTTTCGCCACCTCATTTTAGATTTGTTTTATTGAGAGAGATGTTTGGGAAGTACTCCCTCCCTATCAATTATTTTTAGTATTTATGCAAGAGAATGAGCAAAATAAGATGAGAAAGATGGATTTTTCCCCCCCCTTATTATCCATTCCCAGAAAATACCCTGTGAAAGAAGGGGTTAGAACAGGGAATTTTAAAAATTGGAAATGGTGAATTTAAAAATCCATTACTTCCCTCCCCCCATTACTTAAAATAATACAGCAGAAAGCTTTTGCATCTTGTTGCTCTGGATACCTGATGGATGGATGATGGGTGCTACAAGATCATATGTGTGTCTGTGAATCCTGCCAGGCAGTGATTGAATTTGCACTGGTAGTTAAGTTTTCATCTGTATTTAAATGAAAATCAAAATGGGTTACAATTTGTTTCTGAATAGGTACTTATTGAAGTGATTGTGTTTGGAAAGTATACCTAGATTGTCTCATCGTTTATTTATCTGTATTTTTACTTTAATTTATAAGCCTTATCTGTGTCCTAAGTTTTAAAATTGGGCTGATCATCCTTACCAGCCTCACTGAGCTATTCTTTTACAAGTACTGGCTGAGATACTGGCAATTAAAGAGTTTAATAAAGTGTAAATTACTGTGAGGAGGAATTATTCAAGAGATCCTCCTTCAAGTCTTGGCCAGGAGGCAAGTTTGGATTGTTATGTAGGATTTACCAACCACTTATTGCTTAGAGAAGGCACTCTAGTAGCTCTGCAGGTTAGGCATTGGGCTGTTAACCTCAAAGTTGGCAGTTTAAACTCACCAGCCATTCAGGGGGACAAAGATGAGACTGTCTGTTCCTGTAAAGATTTACAGTCTCGGAATTCCTAGGTAGGGTTGCTGTGAGTTAGAAGAACCCAGCTGTGGCACAGTAGGATGAACACTGGACAGGTAATCCCAAGGTCGGCAGTTCAGACCCACCACCCGCTCTTGGAAGTGCTATCCTGGGTTGCTGTAAGTTGGAACTTACTCGAGGACACCCAACAACAACAACAACATGAGTTAGAATTGATTCAGGCAGTCGTTTCATTTGGTTTTGGCTTCTTGCATAGCAAACCTATTTGGCTCTGAACCTTGTGCTTGACTGATGAGTAGGTATCTGGAGAATTGTCTCACAATAGGATTTGTTATTGAATTATGAAAAGATGTAAAACTTGCAAGTGGTGATACCTGATACCTATCATTCTGTGTTATTGTTAAGTGTCATTCTCACTCAGGGAACCTGTATAGGGTTTCCCAGACTGTAAATCTTCATGGGATCAGAAAGCCTCATTTTTCTTCTGAAATATAAGTGATCAGAGCTAATTTATGTTTCACAGAAATGAAATAATGTATTTTATGGCAGAATCTTTAAAAATCTGGGATTATACATACTGTTAAAAAGATGATACAATATTGCATGATATTGTCACACTTTTTTTTTTAAAGGTTTTTATTGTGGATTGAGTGAAAATTTACAGGGCAGATCATCAGTTTTACATTCAACAAATCATACACCTTGTTAAATTACAAATTATAATCCCCTCCATGTACCATCAGTTAACAGTATTTCTCTCTGTCTACTTTAACTTTTTTTTTTTTTTAAAAAACAAACACAAAAATGCCCCAAAAAACCACTCAGACATATATAATAATTTACACCTCCAAAGGGCACATTCTGCAAGTCTGTGTTGGCTTAGTATCTGGCATGTAGTAAGCATTCAGTAAGAATTAGTTCAATTAGTAAATTGTTGTTGTTGTTATGTGCCATCGAGTTGGTTCCGACCCACAGCGACCCTGTACAGGGTTTCCGAGGGTGTAAATCTTTACGGGAGTAGAAAGCCTCATCTTTCTCCCGCGGAGCAGCTGGTAGTTTCGAACCGCTGACCTTAAGGTTCGCAGCCCGATTCGTAACCACTACGCTACCAGAGCTCCTTAATTAGTAAATTAGAAATAAGTATTTAGAGGACTGGATTGAAGGTAATGTAGTTTTATTCAACAAGTTCTTTTCTCTATATGGAATAGGCATAGCACTGTTTTAGGTGTTGCCAGAGAACATAAAAGTAGAAGATACTGTCTTTATCAGTGCTGCTCTGCAAGATATTGCACTGGACTGAAGGTCAATTTGAACTGCAAAGTTGGCACTTCAGATCTACCAGTTGCTCCTTGGAAACCCTATACAGGGTCACTTTGAGTTGGAACTGACTCGATGGTACTTAACAACAACCACATATGTTCCAAGAAGTGGCTGGTGGATTTGAACCATCAACCTAGCAGTCCACTGCTTATCTTACGTTGTTGCTAAGTGTCATTGACTTGATTCCAACTCACAATAACCCTGTACAAGATTTCCGAGGAGCAGCTGGTGGTTTGAACTGTTGACATTTTATTAGAAATCCAGTGCTTATCTTTAAAGTGTTGAAGAGCAAAGATGTCAGCTTGAGGACTAAGCTGTGCCTGACCCAAGCCATGGTATTTTCAATAACCTCATACACATGCAAAAGCTGGACAGTGAATAAGGAAGACCCTAGAAGAATTGATGCTTTTGAGTTATGGTGTTGGAGGAGAATATTGAAAGTACTGTGGACTGCTGAAATAACCAATAGTTCTGTTTGGAAGAAGTTCAGCCAGAGTGCCTCTTGGAGGCCAAGATGGCCAAACTTCGTCTCTCATACTTTGGACATATTGTCAAGAGGGACCAGTCACTGGAGAAGGATATAGGCCACCAAGTCACCATGCAACCTGAGCTACCCATTGTGGACTGGGTGTTATCTGAACCACAGAGTCAGAAAGTTGGATGTGCACAGCAACATTCCATCATTAAGTGGAAGTGGTACATACAAGATTGGGCTCCAGCAGAACCTGGAGGCACAAGTAAATTGCATGAGGAAGTGGCCCAAGTGCCCATGGTCTCCACTTCTATCACATTACCTTCCTTCTCCCAGTCTGTACCTATGGTTTCCTGGGAAGTTCCTATGATCAGGTGACTGAAGAAGAGGAAATTCATTCTTGGTTTACAGATGGTTATGCATGACAGGCAGGCACCACTCAAAAGTGGACAGCAGCAGGACTACAGTCCCGTTTGAGGACTTCCTAAAACATAACAATGAAGGAAAATCCTCCCAGTGGGCAGAACATTGAGCAGTACACCTGGTTGTTCATTTTGTTTGGAAAGAGAAATGGCCTGGTGTATGAATGTATATGGAGAAGGATATCATGTTTGGTGGAGTCCTGGTGTGGCACTGTGGGCTAATGCATCAGACTGCAGAGTCGTTTGAACTACAAGGTTGGTGGTTCAAGCTTATCAGCTGCTCCTTGGAAACCCTATACAGGGTCTCTATGGGTCGGAATCGACTCAACGGCACTTAACAACAGCAACAACAACAGTCATGTTTGGTAAGGTGGAGGGTCAGAAAAAGAGGAAGACCCCCAATGAGATGGATTGGCCAAGTGACAGCATCGATGGACTCAAGCGTGGCAACAGTAGTGAGATTGGCCCAGGATTGGGCAGTGTTTCGTTCTGCTGTGCATAAGGTTGCTATGAGTCGGTATCAACTCGATGGCACCTAACAACAACAACAACATCATGATGGATATACAGGGTCGATATGGGTCGGAGTTGACTCAACAGCACTTAACAACAGCAGCAACATGATGGCGAAGGGGTTCTGGTAGTGTAGTGGTTTTGAATTGGGCTGTGAACCTTAAGGTCAGAAGTTCGAAACTACTAGCAGCTCCACCGGAGAAAGATGAGGCTTTCTGCTCCCGTAAAGATTTCCAGCCTCGGAAACCCTGTACACGGTCACTATGGGTGGGAACCAACTCGATGGTACTTAACAACAGCAACAACAACATGATGGCTATACAGGGTCGCTATGGGTCAGAGTCGACTTGACGACACTTAAATACAACAACAACAACATGATGGCTATACAGGGTCGCTATGGGTCAGAGTCGACTTGACGACACTTAAATACAACAACAACAACATGATGGCTAAGGAACTCTGGTAGCGTAGTGGTTATGAGTCAGACTGCTAATCTCAAGATCTTCAGGTCAACAGCCGTTCTGTGGGAGAAAGATGAGGCTCTTTACTCCCGTAAGATTTACAGCCTTGGAAACCGTATACAGGGTCGCTGTGAGTCAGAACCGACTCCACAGCACACTACCACCACCACCACCCATGTGATGGCTGGAATCCTGGTGTGGCACTGTGGGTTAATGCACTGGACTGCGAGGTCGGTTGAACTGCAAGGTCAGCACTTGAGGTTCACCAGCCACTCCTTGGAAACCCTATTCAGGCTCACTGTGAATTGGAACTGACTCAATGGCACTTAACAACAATGTGATGGCTAGAGGTCCAGTATGGCATTGTGGGATAAGTGCATAACTGCAAGGTCAGTTTGAACCACAAGGTCAGTGGTCCAAACTCACAAGTCACTCCTTGGAAACCCTGTACTGGGTTGCTATGAGTTGGAACTAGCTGTAAGGTACTTATAATAACAACAACGTGATGGCTGGAACTGGGGGAAGGGCTGGACATTCCCCACCCTTGCTATAACATCACAGCAAACAAAATATTTGATAGTGTAGTGATTACGAGTTGGCCTGCTAACCTCAAGGCCAGCTGTAAGAAACTACAACTTGTGCTGGAGAAATATGAGACTTTCTGCTCACATAAACATTTACATCATTGAAAACCCTATTTTACAGGGTTGCTATGAGTCAGAACCGACTCCATGGCACATAACCAACCAAATATACTTTAAAAAGAAAATACATTTGTAATTCATGTGAGAATTTTATCATTCTCAAAACTATTTACTATTGAACTCTGTGTACCAAAAAAATAAGAGAAGGAAGCAAGTGCATGAATTGCCTTTATAAGTTTTTATTTATCGACCAGGAGAAGATGTTGTTAAGTGATGTCGAGTTGGTTCTGACCCATAGCGACCCTGCATAGGGTTTCCAAGGAGCAGCTGGTGATCTTGAATTGCCAACCTTACAGTTCAAACGGTTTTGAAGTCTGGCACATTAACCCACAGTGCCTCATCAGGACTCTGGGAGAAGATGGAAGCATGGATTTCATATCCTTTCTGGCATTGACTTTCAACCCATTTCTGATAATTTATATTCAATAGTGTAAGAGTAAGGAAAATCCATCCAGGCAATTCCACGTAAAATGTAATAAAACCAAAGGCCATGTTCTGTGTAGAGCCTTGGAAAAAAACTCCTTTAAACTATCCAGCCTTTGTGGAGATCATTGGTAGAAGTAGTTGCCTCTTTTGTAACTGTTTTCTACAGTGAGGCATGGATTTACCAAGAACTGTGGTTCTGACAAGAGTCCCACAAACATAGTTGAAGTGTTTTGTTTTTTAATGGTTTGGCTTTTCCTGAACTTTTTTTTTTTTTAATTTCACTCGGAAGAGTGGTAACTTGCAGTTCTTTGTGGACTGATGTGTTAAGAGATTTTCACATACAGAATTGTTACAGTTTTGGGAAGTCCTTGAAAGTGTTCAAAGCTGTTTGGTGAGTGCTCTTTCGCTGTTCCCCCGAACCATTCTGTTAGTTGGTGGGGCTCTGGTAGATGCCATTTTATAGCATGAGTATCTGGTGACTGTGAGGCTTGGCGATGCCAAATGCTTTTGGATTTGTGGAATTTGAGGTTGGGGAAAATGTGAGGAATTATCTAGTCCTGCGAACCACAAGGTCAGCAGTTCGAAACTACCAGCTGTTCTGCGGGAGAAAGATGAGGCTTTCTGCTCCCGTAAAGATTTCCAGCCTTGGAAATGCTGTACAGGGTCGCTGTCGAACCGACTCCATGGCACATAACCACCATCACCACAACCTCTTGGTGTGCACTGTGGGTTAATACTCTGGACTGCAAAGTTGGTTTGAACTGCAAGGTTGGCATTTCAAGCTCACCAGCTGCTTCTTGGAAACTCTATACAGGCTTGCTATGGGTTGTAACCTACTCGATAGCACTTAACAACAACCTCCTGGTGTGAGTGGTGGTGCCAACCTTGAGGTTAGCAGCCCAATTCCTAACCACTACGCTACTGTAGGTTAATGTGCTGAACTACAAGGTCGGTTTGAACTGCAAGGTCAACGATTCAAGCTCACCAGCTATTCCTCAGAAACCCTATATAGGGTTGCTATGAGTTGGAACCAACTCAGTGGCACTTAACAACAACACATCAACTCCCGGTGCGGTGCTGTAAGATAAGCACTGGACTGCTAATCACAAAATTGAAAGTTCAAACCCACCAGCTCTTCCTTGGAAACCTTATACAGGGTTGCTGTGAATCAGAATTGACTTGACAGCACTTCACAACAATATCATAAATTATAAGGAGCCCTGGTAGAGTAGTGGGTTACAAGTTGGGCTGTTAACTGCAAGGTTAGCAGTTCAAATCTACCAACTGCTCCATGGAAGAAAAATCCCATTAAGATTTACAGCTTTAGAAATACCATGCAGGGTTGCTATGAGTCTGAACCAACTTAGCAACCTGTAAGTATCCCCACCCCCATTTGTCAAGGAGCTATGGTACTGTAGTGGTTATGAGTCGGGATACTAACCTCAAGGTCAGCAGTTCAAAACTACCAGCCATCCTATGGGAGAAAGATGAAGCTTTCTGCTCCTGTAAGGATTTATAGCCTCCAGAAATCCTGTAAAGGGTCACTATGAGTCAGAACTGACTCCACAGCGCATCACCACCACCAATTGTCTGTTGGCCATTCCACTTCATGTTCTATTTAAATAGACCTTGTGTCAAGGCTCTGCAAGCAGAGTACATCAGCATCAGAACCTTTTCCTTCTTGCTTTTCAAACTCAACACCCTCAGTCTGTTGGAGCATTTGTCACATGACTGTGTATCTGCTGCTCTTGTTACACTGTGACATCTTTGAGGCCAATGATGAGTACCTTGTCTTTATTTAACTTTGCTAATGCCCAGCTCAGTATGTGTGACACACAGGTGTTCGGTCAAGGTTTGTGGGACGAATAAGTGATCCTGAACAGGGGAACAAACATATTGATTCCCTCCTCCAGTGTGTACTTCTCTGTTCAGAGCTACAGAGCAACAGTTTCTCCAATAGTCACAGATCAGGCACAGGTGTTAACCCCTTCTACAGAGGAGGAACTGAGACCCAGGGGGTTTAGGATATATACCCAAGGTCTGGCAGCCAGTAAGTGTTGGACTTCTCTACCTGATGTGAGAAACTGGGTCACACAAGACTGTCGCCCCTTAAATATTACACTCTAAAAATTATAAGCCACCAAAGGGACAACCATCAACTCTCATGGAAGCAGCAGATGAGACTTGCTTAAAGTCCTGTTTCAGATTAACAATCGATTGAATAATTTTAATTTTCACAGGCTTATAAGGCTATTGAAAACACCGTGGTTTGGTCAGGCACACCTTAGTCCTCAAACTGGCATCTTTGCTATTGAACAGTTAAAAGAGGTCTTGTGCAGAAGATTTGATTTCTTGACTGCTGCTTCGATGAGGGTTGATGGTTGTCCCTTTGGTTGCATATAAAATAAATAAAATATAAAATAAGGAGTGTAATACTTAAGGCGCGACATTCTTGTTCAACTAAACATTTTTTTTTCTTGTTAAAAGTGTCCTCAGAAGATAGTTTTGGTTCAAGATTTGAAGAGTATCTTAGGTCAATAGTCTTGGAGATCCTCCAGCCTCAATGGGTCTAGTAAATCTGGATTTATTGAGGACTTGAAGATCTGTTCCACATTTTTCTCCTTTCTGTAAGGATCCATCTTTTGTGCCCCTGATCTAAATGCTATGTAATTGTAGCCTGACACCATCTAGTTCTTCTGGTCTCATAGAGGAAGCAGTGGTTCGAGGAGGCAATTAGTACTGGAGTCCAGTTGCTTCTCTGATTCTTGGGTTTCCTTTTCCTCTCTGAACTTAAGAAAGTTGGTGGAAAAAAATGGAATGAAAAGATAATGGAACTTTTCCACAAACTTTTTGGAAACTTCTTTGTATTGTGCCAGGCAATCAGAGACAGTTGTATTTTGGGTGGCTGCAGATAAGCTTTTAAGACTGGGAGGTGGAATAGAACCTTTAAAAACAGTACTATGCCAATTGAATGGATTATCCCACAAGAGCATGACCTTAAGCATTTTCAAGCCAAGAAAACTTGTCCCTCTGAGGTTTTTAACAGCTTAGAGAATTTTTTGCATTTATATTTGAGGATTGTAGTGATTGTCTAAATTATGAGCAGTAGCATTCACTAATTTTCTACCTTTGTGTTTAATGACCTATTGTTAGTTGCCCTGGAGTTGATTCCCAACTCATGGTGACCCCATGTGTGCAGAGTAAAATAATACAATTAAAATAAAATAATGTGCCCTAATAAAAGATGGGTGCCACCTTTTCCATCACTCTAAATAGAAAGTGAAGAGTACATTTTGTTTTTGTAATATTGTCAACTGTTTCTGTCCATATGTTGCTGTGGAAAGATGAGCTGTGTGCTCCTGTGAAGATTTCCAGTCTCAGAAACACTGTGTAGGGTTGCTAGGAGTTAGAATCAACTCCATGGCAGTTGATGAGGTTTTAGAAAACAATTACAGTGAAATAAGGGCACTTGCAGTTCAATGTATGTGTGAAAGCATTCCATTCATGGCCTGTTGGATCGTACTTCTTTCCAATCAGGCCATCAGCTTTGAGCTACCTTGAAATACTAAGCTTTGCCAGCAGTTTTTCATTTTTAACCATAATTTCATTTCATTTTCACATTGACCCGATGAGTTGGGAATTGCCATTCATCTTTGAGTGGAAGTTCAGGCCTAGAAAGCTGAATCTACTTGTGAGAAATGGGTTCAATCAGGATTCAAAGCCAGGCCTATGGTTTTCTCAGGAGCTGGTCATTTCTACCATATCTTCTACAGAGACACTCGCAATGGGTAATCGTTTAAATTGTAGGATGAATTGGTGATCTGGAAGTCCACGTCAAGTTTACTCAGAAGGTTGGAAATTGTACATAAGGAGATTTCCTTTTTTCCCCCCCTGTACATAAGTTCTATGAAAACATCGGTGTTTGAAGGTTAAGAATCTCAGGGACCACTTTGGCTGACTGACACTAGATTTAGGTCTGAACCAGATCTTCTGCATTTTTCAAGAGCTCCCTGTACAGACGCTGGATTCTTTCTGGTGACTCATCCTGCTAAACTTAAGTTTGGGAGTGGCTTTGATCCTTGACACAGAAAAGCCTTTTCCTGGTTCTGGTTCTTGCTGGTCTTAGTCTAGTTAATGTGTGCAGTGAGTCGGGCTGAAATGATCTATTTCACAGACTAGACTACTAGAGTGTCCCCACAGTGTGCATCCGTCACTAGGAGGACTCACAGGGACACTTACTTCCAACCCAGGGTTTCCAACCTGTTTGAAAAGCAGGTTCATCATTCCTACAGCAGGCAAGCTGTTTTTCTGTAATCTCAGACAAGGTGGGGAATGGTGCTGGTAGGCACTGGTCTCTTGGGGCTATTTGAGATTGGCCAGTGGTATTAAAGGGACTCATTCCTCCTCTCTCTCCGAATTCTGATTAATTTACTGTCCTTTGATGTTTTGAGCTTTGCAAACAAAATTATTTTTCTCTTTCTAATAGTAATTAGCAGCTGGTCCATCAAAACCAGCGGGAGTGTGTGAGTGAAGCCTGACATTTTTTTGAATGTCTCCTGTATGTTGCCATATCCTGTTGTGTGCCATCAAGTCCATTCCTGTTCATAGTGATAGTTTCCAAGAGCAGCTGGTGGGTTTGACTTGCCGACCTTGCGGTTAGCAGTTAGTTCAGTGCTTATCCTACAGCACCACGTCATTGCTCATGCCAGGCCCCTATGCTCCTCTGTTTATGCACAGCCTTCAGCTTTCATCATGACCCTGCAAGGCCTAATGCCCTTTTCTTTTTATTGCATAGGGGAAAACTAAGGCTCAGAGGGGCTAAGCACCAGGCCACAGAGCCAGTAAGTATTGGAGCTGTATCTGCTGCAAACTGTGAATGATTCAAAACCACCTTACCTTATTTTCAGCATATAACATATTAGCATTTGCATGGTTTGCAAACGAACCCCAGTTGTTTGTGTAAAAATTAAGTAATTCCACTGCATCACTGCAACCATTTTCCTCACAACCACCTTGGAAATAGGCATTTCACAGATTCAGCCTGTGGCTGGCAGGACCCGAATTCAGCCCTCCCCCACCTGGTAGCATAGTGGTTGTGAGTTGTGCTGCAAATCTCAAGGTCAGCAGTTTGAAACTACCAGAGGGCCTGTGAGGCTTTCTGCTCCCTTTCACTTACAGAGTCTTGGTATGGTGCTGTGGGCTAATGCATTAGACTGCAAAGTTGTTTGAACTGCAAGGTCGGCGCTTCAAGCTTACCAGCTGCTCCTTGAAAACCCTATGCAGGGTTGCTATGGGTTGGAATTGACTCGACGGCACTTAACAACAACAATATCTCACACTACTTGAGGAGTCCTGGTGTGCTGCTGTGGGTTAATGTGCTGGATTACAGGTTGGTATGAATCACAAGGTTGGTGAGTCAAGCTCAGTAGCCCCTCCTCAGAAATCTTACATAGGGTCACTATGAGTTGGAACCAACTTAACAACAACCCCACCCCAAAACCCAAACCCACTACCGTCAAGTCAGTTTGACTTTTAGTGACCCTATGCAGGATTTCTGAGATTGTAAATCTTTACAGAAACAGAAAGCCTCATCTTTTCCCCTCAGAGTGGACTTGAACTGCTGCCCATGAGGTTAGCAGCCCAGTTTGTAACTCATTATGCCACCATGGCTCCTTTGAATTCAGTTTTATTTTCAAATTCCCTGCCCAGGGCCACAGAAGTCCAGTCAGGACCTCAGCTACTTGGATGAGAACAATGGGAATGGGGTGCCCTTATCCGACTGGCTAGGAGGAAGTCTGTGGGCTGGTGAGGGGTGTGTGTTTTCGAAAATTTACTAAAGTATGGTGACCAAATTGCTCTTCAAAGGAAGGAACTCTTTCTTTTTTACTTGGTAATCCTGAGCCTATTTGTACTTGTCCCGCAAACAGTTACACATGGGGATTTAGGATTAAAAATTCCTCTAGTGAGGCTGACATTAAAACAAGAACAGTCACACAAAAGAACTGGGTATCATAAAACTTACACATAGATAAACACTTAAAATATTAATGGAGGCGGTCTAGATCTAGTGGTCGTTTTTTCTGATCTTAGAAAGTTCTGAGCCATCTGGGTTGAAAATGGCCGACAGCTGCTCACAATCAGGAATATAACCATTTCTGGGACAGTAATCTACCCTGAGTCAGGTCCTGGGGCCTTAAATTAGAATGTTAGTTTGTAAACTCTTTAGAACTCAGGTGAATAAATGAGAGCAAAAAGTTGCTGTTAAAACTCAGACTTCTCCCGTCCCCCGCAAAAAAACAACCCACTAACATTTCATTTCTTTTACCCTCACCTTGAAACACCACCTCTCAAGTGCTTCTTTGACACCTAGAGCTGTCCTGGGTACATTGGTTAAACCTTGGATTTGAGAATTGAGGGACCAGTCGCTGGAGAAGGATATCATGTTTGGTAAGGTGGAGGGTCAGAGAAAAAGAGGAAGACCCTCAGTGAGATGGATTTGCAATGTGGCAGCATCAGTAGGCTCAAGTGTGGCAACAATTGTGAGGTCGTCCCAGGACCGGGCAGTGTTTTGTTCTGTTGTGCATAGGATCGCTTTGAGTTGTGACTCGATGGCACCTAACAACAACAACAACAACATGACCTGAAAAGTAATTTTCAAGCCATTTTAGGTGAGGCAGTTGAGGAAATGAAATATATCAAGGACCTAATGTTTAAAAAAATGTGCTAGTTTGGGAAATACGGAACACGTCATGAGAGTCAAAATTGCAGGTTTCCTGCCAGCAGTTAGTTGAATTGAGAAGACAGACTTCACATTTATGAGACAAGAAACTGGTGCTTTGTTTATTCTTTATAGTAAAAAATCAGAACAAGAAGAAAAGAACTAGGTAAGTCCTTGTGGGAAGGTGGGGTTTACTCAGGAGTGTATGGCAGATGGGAGACGACAGGAACCAAAGCTTGGGAGGGCTTGGGCACTGTATGCACCTATGTGGGAGCAACTTCTGGATGTGTGTGTGGTGATGAGAATGGGTGTAGCCCATGGCCTAAGGACCTTGAGGGCCTTGGGATTCAGTTTTGATGACTGTGGGAGTTGGGTGAATTTGAGGATGGCTTACTCAGTTATGGAGGAGTAATTCCTGTGGTGAGGTCCAATGGGACAATGCAGGCAGGGGCCATGCCAGAGAATGAAAGAAGGTCAGGATGGTTTTGTCCTGGATGAGTCAAGAATCAAGGAAGAATGAGGGCCAGGAGTTTGATTTGATGCCCTGTATGCCTGCAATTCTTACTCCTCTCTGTACCTGCAGATTATAGGGCCTGGAGAGCTTTTTTAAAAGTCTGTGACCACCCAGACCAGTGACTTTTTGAAATGCCATGTTGTTGTAGTTGTTGTTATTATGTGCCACCTAATTGGTTTTGACTCATAGTGACTCTGTATGGGGTTTTCAAGGAACAGCTGATGAATTTAAATCACCAACCTTTGCAATTCAAATCAACCTTGTGGTCCAGGGCTTATCCTACAGTGCCCCACATTCTAGTGTTCTATGTGTTTAAAAAGCTGCTGTCTGTTCTGAGAAGATTCTGGGAGTGTCAGAGGTTGGGATGTGGGAGGAAATTGGAGCTACAGGGAACATGAAGCCCATGCAGGATTGTGTGGGTTGCTGGGACTTGTGTTTTTCTAGAGGAACTCAAGAATTGGGCTCAAGAACAGAGGAAGGCCAGCAGATGGGGTCGAATGGGAAAGAGAGAGAAGCAGTGAGGCTGGAGTTGCCTCTGAGCCATCTCTGAAAAGAGGGGATAGTTATAAAGGAGTACAAAACCAGGTGAGGGAAGGGACCGAGTTTGTGATCCACTTTTTTGGTACTCCACCACTCAATTTAGTGTTAGCCAGTTCTACAGACAGGGTAAGTCAAGTTTTCTGAACGCTTTGATTGTAATCAATGCAGTAGACAACACTTATTAAATTTAATACTAAGTCCTGGTGTGATGTTGTGGGTTAATGTGCTGGACTGCCAAGTCGGTTTGAACCATGAGTGTGTCGTTCAAACTCACCCGCTATTATTCCTCAGAAACCCTGTCTGGGTTGGAACTGACTTGACGGCACATAACAACTTCTTTAAAGTAGTTTTATTAAAGACAGTCGTAATTTAGAGATCCTAATTTAGATAAAGTCACATATAAGACAAAGGTGGTTGTTGTTGTCCTTATGTGCTGTGGAGTTGGTTCCGACTCATAGCCACCCTGTACAGGGTTTCCGAGGCTGTAAATCTTAGCGGGAGCAGAAAGCCTCATCTTTCTCCTGTGGAGCAGCTGGTAGTTTCGAACTGCTGACCTTGCGGTTCACAGCCCAATTCATAACCACTACGCTAAGACAAAGGTTAGTATCCTAATAATAAAATGTTGTAGTTAAGTGCCATTGAGTTGGATCTGATTTATAGCAACCCTGTATAGGGTCTCCAGGTAGTGGCTGGTGGGTTTGAATCACTGACTTTGCAATTGGCAGTATAGTGCTTATCCTATGGTACTTGCCACGACTCCAAATAATGAAATAATATGTGCTATTTTGGCAGAAAAATCAATTAATAGTTCAAGTCATTCATTCCTTGTTGAATATCTATTGAGTACCTATGTTCTGATGTGGTATTGCAGGATAATGCGCTGGACTGCAAGCATACTAGGCTGCTCTCGGAAACCCTATACAGAGTTGCTTTGGGTCAGAAATGACTTGACGGCACTTAACAGCTGGATGATGATGAAGTATATGTGTTCCTGCCCTCACATAGCTAAGTCTGCTGAGGGAGTCCACTGATTTGTGGATAACTCCTGTCAGTCCAGTTGAGAGGCCTGGTGAAGTGCTTAGGAAGTGGTGTCAGATGCTGCCAATGGAATTAGGGTCAGAAGGCTTCAGAGGAAATGATGTTGAGGTGGGATCTTGGAGGAAAAGGAGGTGTTCTGTGGGAGAGAGGAAGGAGTCCAGGCTTGTGCAAGGCTGGTGGTGAAAGTGGCATGTGCCTAAGTGCAGGGTGTGATCCAAGATATGGCGAAGATGGCCTAGAAGTTAGGCAGGCCCAGCCAGCTGCACTTGGCAAGTCATACTGAGAACTTAGCTGATGTGTGAGCCATGGTTTTCACACATCTTTCGGGGTGGTGAGTGGGCAGGACTGTGGGTCGTCCATGAGGCTCTGATCTGAAGTGGGGTCCTGTGGAGATCTCATGATAAGTGTTTTTCTGCTGTTAAAAACTGAAGTCTCATTGCAGTTTCTGGGAGCCACTGGAGGAATCTGAGCAGGAGAATGCCCTGTGAGAGGCTTGAAGCAGGGCTGGAGTCTACGCCTAAGCACTTGAAAAGAAGAACACTTACTCTTTCCTTTTTGCAATGAGAGGATAGCAATGAGAAGACTTCTCATTCTAGCTTCAGACCAAGCCAGACTCTCCTGGTCCTGTTCTGTGCTGACACTCTGGTCAGCAGGCCCTTTAGGAGTAGAACTCCTTTGTTGTTGTTGTTAAGTGTCGTCGAGTCGGTTCCGACCCATAGCGACCCTGTACAGGATTTCCAAGGCTGTAAATCTTTATGGGAGCAGAAAGCCTCATCAGAACTCCTTTATAGGTGAGCAATTGTCTTCCAGAAATCCCTAGAGAATTTCACAAGTGAATGGGAGTGGGGTGCCTAATAATTTTCAGAGGTGTGGCAGCTCCTTGACATTCTCCATGGTTTTGGGGTTGATATTTGGTCCTTCTCAGCCTCCAGTTTCCCTCACTCACCACTTGATGCTCACCCCACTGGACCTCTAATTTTCTCACTCTGGTGCCTTTTAGGGCTTATCTTACTATCTAGTGTTTTTATAACAGAAATGCCATAAGTGGGTGGCTTTACTAAACAAATTTATTTTCACACAGTTTATAGGAGGCTGGAAGTCTGAATTCAGGGTGCCAGCTCTTGGGGGAAAGCTTTATCTCTTTTGGCCTTAGGGAAAGGCTCTTTTCAGCTTGTTTCTCAGTTCCTTGATGACCTTCATGTGGCTTAGCATTTATTTTCCTCCAACTCTGCTTTCTTGCTTAATTTGCTCATATGGCACACTCTATACTAATACTGGTATGGCGCTGTGGGCTAATGTGTCAGACTGCAAAGTCATTTGAACTGCAAGGTTGGTGGTTCAAGCTCACCAGCTGTTCCTTGGAAACCCTAAACAGGGTCCCAATTGACTCGACAGCACTTAACAACACGAATACTGCCACATTAATGTAACAAGGAAAACCCATTCACAGATGTGATGATAACCACAGGTATACTCAAATCTCACTGCCATCAAGTCAACTCTGACTCATATCAACCCTATACTGGTTTCTTTATGGGAACAGACAGCCTCATCTTTCTCCCACAGAGCGGCTGGTGGATTTGAACTGCTGCTTTGCAGTTAGCAGCCTAGCACTTACCTAACAGCAGCACCACCAGGGCTCCTTAACACATTTGTTGTTGTTAAGTGCGTTTGAATTGATTCTGACCTATAGTGACCCCATATAGGATTTCCAAGGAACGGCTGGTGAGCTTGAACCACTGATCTTGCGGTTCAAATGACTTTGCAGTCTGACACATTAGCCCACAGCACCACACTAAGATGCCTCCTATCACATTGTTGTTGTTATGTGCTTAGAGTCGGTTCCGACTCACAGCAATGCTGCGCAGGGTTTCTGAGGCTGTAAATCTTTATGGGAGCAGAAAGCCTCATCTTTCTCCCGCAGAACAGCTGGTAGTTTCGCACTGCTGACCCTGAGGTTAGCAGCCCGATTCGTAATCACTACGCTACCAGAGCTCCTTATCACATAGGGGCTAGGATTTATAACACATATTTTTTGGGGACACAATAACTGGTGAGGTGCCTTGTGGTTAATTTGGGTGCTCTTCAGGGACCACTGTATACCAGGCCCTCAGCTGGGTCCTGAGGAGTGGGTCCTAGCCACCACTCTCCTCAGTTTGGACTGGAAACCAATGGTCTTTGGGATGAATACAGCCACAGATGAGTTTTTGGCTTTGTTTTAAAAATTAAAATTTGTTGCTGGATTGGTTTCCTGGAGTTCTGGTGTGGCGCTGTGGGATAATGCACTGGACTGCAAGGTGAGTTTGAACCTCAAGGTTGGCGGTTCAAACTCACCAGTTGCTCCTTGGAAACCCTATACAGGTTATGAGTTGGAACCGACTCGACAGCACTTAACAACAGCAGTTGGTTTCCTATGGTTGCTGTATTAAGCTATAAATTAGATAGTAGCTTAAACCAACAAGATTCTGTGAGCTAGAAGTCTAACACAGGCATCGTGGTCCCCAAATCAAAGTGTCAGTAGGGTATGTTCCTTCCAGAGAATCTAGGGGAGAATCTGGTTCCTTGTCGTGTCCAGTGTCTACTGGCCATCCACTTAGCTTGGCTCCTAACACCCTTCTGTTTCCAAAGCCAACAGTGGCTAGTCATTTCTCGTATTGTATCACTCTGATCCTGACTCTTCTCTCCCCTCCGTTCTTGGTGACAGTAAGAAACTCTGGTGGTATAGTGGTTAAGCACTTGGCTACTAAGCTAAAGGTTTGTGGTTTGCTCTACACGTGGAAGATGTGGATATCTGTTTCCGTAAAGATTGTTAATGTTTTTGTTAAGTGCATTGAGTTGTTTCCAATTCCTCAATTCAAGGAGTGGCTGGTGGGTTTGAACCTTGCAGTTCAAACGGCTTCACAATCTGGTGCGTTAATCCACAGCACCACATCGGGACCCCACAGTTTGTTATAAAGGCTTCATAAAGTTCATGGGAAAATTTGAATACCTTTTCATTCTATTTTTTCCACAAACTTTTTGAAGACCCCTCACAGAAGGGAGCCCTGCATATAAGGAGAAAAGTTAATATGTGATCTTTGCAACTGATCTGACCCTTCTTGCACTTTAAAAGAAAAAAAAATATAAAACAAAACCAGAAATTATGACTGGAAACACATTCTTTCTGTTTTTAAGTTTTTATTGTGAATTGAGTGATAGTTTACATGGGAGAACATCGTTTTTACACTCATCGTTTCATTGCAATGATTACAACCCCATACATCATCATTCAACAGTATTTGCATCTATTTCCTCTGTTTTTTCTTTGAATATACACAAAAACACTCAAGAATACAAAATCATTTGAACAATCAAAGGGAACATTCTGCAAGCCTGCTGCCTGGCTGCCAGCACACAACCTTTCTCTTTTCATGAGACTAGAGTCCTCAGCTGCTCGCTCTCTCCGAGGTCCTCATCTCTGCCTCCGTCCCTGGTGTCCCTGGTGTCCCTGGTGTCACTGTTTCTTTGGATAGATAGGGTCCCACATTCTGCTTGTGCTCCTCTCCCTTGATAGTCTTAGGGTCCTCTGATCCTAGTAAGATTAACTACTACTTCCTTTTCACTACAAAACTTCTACCTTTAAAGTTATGACAGTCACAATTAATCATGATAACAATTACTCACTATTGAAGCATAAGAATCTTAACCTCATCTCGTTTCATTAGACCCGTCTAGACAAGATGAACACTATATTTAGTTGGAGATTCTACCTTCCCCTATATACTCTGAAACTAAACTCCCTCTTGAAAACTTGTAAGCCAGTCACATGGTGCCTTTATAGCCGCCCCAATTTTAGGTAGCCAATGTCTAAATTGCCCATCCCTAATAGGTGTGGCGCTATGGGTTAATGCGCCAGACTGCAAAGCCGTTTGAACTGCAAGGTTGGTGGTTCAAACTCACCAGTCACTCCTTGGAAACCCTTTGCAGTGTTGCTATGGGTTGGAACCGACTTGATGGCACTTAACAACAACAACAACAACAGATTGCAAAGCTGTTTGAACTGCAAGGTCAGCAGTTCAAGCTCACCAGCTGCTCCTTGGAAACCCTATACAGGGTTGCTATGGGTTGGAATCGACTCAACCGGCACTTAACAGCAACATCAACCCTGTGTACAGAGGGGATGGGAATGATCCTTGATGGAAACACAATCTTTCTTGATGCAAAACAATATATTTTATTGGTAGAAGAAAATGGAAAGTAAAAGAAATAACTGCAACTTGACTGTGAAGTGTTGGGTAGATTTTAATACTTGAAGCAAGTATTTCTTTGAAAAAACAAATCTACCCCCTGTTTAAAAAAACAAAACTCAGGTTGTTTTTATGTTAATTATTTTGCTATTTTTTTTTTCTCCACTATCTGATAATTAGGGAGAAAGGTGAAGCATTGTCTTTAAAGAGAAAATGTAGAGCCTCAGAAACCCTATACAGAGTCTCTGTGAAAGGGACCTTACTCAACAGTACTTAACAATGTCTGATAATCAATAATTTTCAAAGACTAAAGTCAGCTCTACTAAAACAAGCTACACAGTATGGCATTTCCATGCTACCTCTCCTTCTAAGTCCTAGGAAAAATGTTTTCATGATTGTTAGGGAAGTTTGTAAAAAGGTACATAAGTAGTCTTATCACCTGCACTCCACTCTTAATGTTTTGGTATATTTCCTCTAAGGGTTATTTATTGTAAATAGTTTTTATTTTTGAGTATAGCTGGCTGTCCAGGTGCTGTTCCAGAATTCCCTGGGAGTGGCCTGGTTCGGAAGAGCTCAGCTGCCTCCTAGGATTGGTTTTCTGTTAGGCACTGACCCACTGTGGTCAGTGGTGTTGGGGAGGGGGAAGGCTCTATGACCACCAGAGACTTAAGGTGAAGGCCAGTATGCACTAGTGGGGAAGGTTTGCAGATGGATTCTAGGACTTTGCTATCCAGCAGAATGTGAATGAGTACAGAGGATTAACATGGACTCCTGTGGACTCTGGTGCTGAGCTACAGTATGTACAGGCGAAATTCATCTGATGGGAAGAGGATGACTTAAGAATTGGAGAGAGTGTATCTCAGAGACTTTCAGATAGGGGTGACAGTTTCCCTGTCATATAAATGAGAGTGGGACTGAGATGGAAGTCCTCCCAGTGCTCCATACTTCAGTTCTTTGTCTTCTAGACCTTGAGTTTCTGGGTGAGCACAACATTCAGGCAGTGGTGACTTGTGTGGCGACTTGATTGGTAACTTTGTGATGGGAAGTTGTTGACATTGATTTACTCTTTTCTTCAGTCTCCAGAAGAAAAAACAAGCCATTTTCTCAGGAAATGTGTTTGCCTGAGGCTGTAAACCAACCCAATGTGAGAGTGACCCATAGAATCCCTGTGTCTAGTGGTTACATGTCTCTGTGAGTAGGTCCCCCACACAGGAGAGATTCCTGATTCCCTGCTTCATGGGGCTTTGCCTACCTGGCCGGTGTAAGATGTGTTGGTTCCCCATTGGACTGTGGGTGGTTGAGAAGTCAGCAGGCACTGGTGTTGCACCTGTCCAAACCACAGATGGCAAGCATGTACTAAGCCACCCCTGACTCCAAGTGGAGCTTTGCATTTGTAAGCAACACAACCAACCCGTGGACATTTTAGGAATCCTTTTGATTGAAATTTAAAGGCTACTGTGAAGGAATTACTGGTGTAGTGCTGTGGGTTAATGTGCTGGACTGAAGGTCGCTTTGAACCATAAGGTCAGTGGTTTAAGCTTATCAGCTGCTCCTCAGGAACCCTATACAGGTTCACTGATGACACTTAACAACAACATGAGGGAATTTTTTTTTCCCCCTCCACTGAGGAAGAAAAAGGAAATTAGTTTAAAATTTGAATAGGTAAACAAATGTCTTCCTTAAAAGAACATTAGCTTCTGAATCAGCTCTCAGAAATCTACAGTGGTTTTTAAATTGCCCTTTGAGGCCCATGGAAATAAATTTTGAAGTTGGTCAGGCTAAGGCTTTTCTTCTTTACAGGAGGTGATGAGGAAATATGGTTTTGCTGCTGTTTTGTTAAATACGAGAGCAGCACATTTCCAGCTTGGCGCTTTTGAGCTTTTAGAAGGATATTTCCAGACTGAATCTTAACCCTTTCATTTTTACTTGTAGCTTTTGGTTTTTATCTTTAATTAGCTCCCCTGTACTCACATTTAACTTTATTGTTCATCTCTCCTACTCTTTTTTTTTTTAACTTTATTGTGAATTGAGTGAAGGTTTACAGACCAGAACATCAGCTTTACATTCTACAAATCCTTGTTGTTGAGTTTGTTCCTACTCATGGTGGTGGTGGTATGCAGTGGAGTTGGTTTTGGCTCATAGCAACCCTGTGTTAGGGTTTCCGAGGCAGCAAATCTTTTTTTTTGTTGTTGTTATTCTGAACGGAGTAGTTGCTTTAATATACTCAGGCAATAAAGATAACAATAAAAGACTTGTTAGCTAATTTAAAACTAGGAAGCATGGTTGCTCTGTAGCATAAGCACTAGATTGCAGTTTGAGCCCACCAGCAGCTCTTCAGAAAATGTGAGGCTTTCTGCTCCCACAAAGATTAACAGCTTCACTGTAAATTAGAATGAACTCCACAAATTTAACAACAATATCAGTATCATATAGTACATGCACTTGGCAACAAAGGACATATTCCTATCACATATTTCATTTTTATATACTTACTAGATGTATAGTGTTAGATTTTTAGAATATCTTTCTAGTATCAATTACTGTAAATAGAATAAGTTATTTGCATTATACAATATTATCAGGATCATAATTTTTCAAATAAGTATTAAAAACATGGTGGTTATGTGTCTAATGGTAATATACCTATGAGAAACTACATAAACTAAAGTTTATAAGACAGAAAGATAAATAATTTTGATATCATTCTAATCAAGGCCATTGGCTGGATATGACTTAACCTGAGAGAATCTTCTTGGAGACCATCTTCCATCTAAAGAACACCCAAAAATATATGTAAGTCTTATCACTAGTTGAATATTGTTGTTGTTGTTGTTAAGTGCCTTCGAGTCGGAGCCGACCCATAGCGACCCTGTACAGGGTTTCCGAGGGTGTAAATCCTTACGGGAGTAGAAAGCCTCATCTTTCTCCCGCGGAGCGGCTGGTAGTTTCGAACCACTGACCTTAAGGTTCACAGCCCGATTCGTAACCACTACGCTACCAGAGAAACCCTAATTCTCAGTTCATGAAGTGGCTTAGTGTTCAATGAGACTTAATGCTTGCTTTCACATAGTCTTTTTTTTTTTTTTAATTTTCATTCTGTTTATAGTGTCTATTTTTTGTTGTTGTTTCCATTCCCTGTTTTATATATTTATTTTTGGTGTGTGGGGGGGTATGTACACAGAAACACTCAGGAATACATAATAATTTAAACAACCAAAGGGCACATTCTGCAAGTCTGCCTCCTGGCCACCAGCACCCAGTCCCTTTCTTTCCATGAGTTCAGTGTCCTCAGCTGCTCCCTCTCACCATGCCCTCATCTCTACCTCCATCTCTGGTGTCTCTGCTCCTCTGGATAGGATCCCACATTCCGCTTGTGCTCTTCTCCCATGATGGTCCTAGCGTCCTCTGTATCTGGACTGTAAGATTAACTACTCACCTGTTTTGTTACAAAACTTCTACCTTTACAGTTGTGACACTCACAATTAGTCATGATAACAGTTACTCACTATTGAATTATAAGAATCTTATCCCCATCTCTTTTCACCAGGCCCGTCTAGACAAGATGAAAACTATTCAATGGGAACTCTACCTTCCCCTGCACACTCTGAAACTAAAGTCCCTTTTGACAAGTTGTAAGTCAGTCACTTAGTGTCTTTAACACTTCCTCATTTTAGGTAGCCAATGTCTAAGTTGCTCTTCCTATCTATCCTGTACATAGAGGGGATAGCGTTGATACTTGATGTGAAGACTCCCTCCCTATCTGTTGGTATTTTGAGCTACTACATCCATGAGCATAGATCAGGCTCATCCAATTGTAGCAATTTACCCTTGTTTCCTTTATCCAAAAATATATATATTTTTTATCTCCCTCTAGTCGAATTCTGGAGTCTTGGTGTGGTGCTGTGGGTTAATGCGCCAGGCTGCAAAGCCGTTTGAACTGCAAGGTCGGTGGTTCAAGCTCACCAGCGGCTCCTCAGAAACCCTATACAGAGTTGCTATGGGTCGGAACTGACTCAATGGCACTTAACAACAACAACAAGTCGAATTCCAATTATCAAGCTAGATCAAATGGGTACTATCTGCAAGTTTGGGTGTTCAGCTGGATGCTTCACTCTCAGCTCTAGCCCTTCATTGCTGTGTTCTTGTCCATGTGCTCAGGAGTCCCCAGGTCTCACCACATATTGGACCAACCAGCTCTTCCTGTTCTCACTCTCATCTCCAGGTCAGTGGGAGTCTGTGGAACGTGGTTGAACTCAGCCACTGTCTTGCTGCCTTTCATTGCTACCTTTCCCCCTCTTCCACTCACCTGTAGACCAGTGTGGTCGCCAGCAAGCTTATATGCCTGCTCATGTGTTCCCTTTGCGTTTCCCTTAGAGTTTCCTCTAAGGAGGGGGCTTTGTCCTGAAGGAACTTGATTGCTTGCCTTGATGGCTCCCTGGCTAACAACTGCTTGTTCTTGTAGTCAATCATAGTGCCATTTTTGTTTTTGATTTTTCCTGCTGATCATTCTTTGAAAATGTATCTTGTATTGCTCTAGCTGTTCCAGGCTGGTCTACTTGTCCTTTCTAGTGGGAATGTCCCACATCAGAAAGTTCTGAATGGGGCTTAGAATTCCACCTAAGGTCCTATACACTGCAAAGGCTCTGCAAGAAACCTATTTCACTGGGCAAGTTCTAGAACCCCTTTTAGGTATTCTAAGGCACTCTGGTAGCATAGTGGTTACAAATCGGGCTACTAACCTCAAAGTTGGCAGTTCTAAACTACCAGCTGTTCCGTGGGAGAAAGGTATGGCTTTCTGCTCCCGTAAATATTTGCAGCCTTGGAAACCCTCTGCAGGGTCACTTTGAGTTGGAACCGACTCCATGGTACTTAACAACAACAACAACAACGATCAGTTATAGGCTGAAGACGGGCTTACAAACTTATCTATAATCATGTCTGTATACAACATTCCTGTCTGTATCACTCAAGTGTCTATTTGATAATAGCAGACAAGGGAAACCAGTATTTAGAAGTCAGTCAAGCATCTTAACATTATTTCCCCTCTTCAGATTATGCCTCGATCACTGTATCACAGATTCGTGTTGTTCTAACTGAGGCAGTAAATCTTTATGGGACTACATCTTTTTCCCACAGAGCGTCTGGTAGATTTGAATTGCTGACCATGTGGTTAGGAGTGCAAGATGTAACTGCTACTCTGCCAGGTCTCTGGTGTTCCTGTATACCAGGGCTCATGGGGAGTGACTTGTGAGTTTGAATCGCTGACCATGTGTTTCAAACTGACCTTGCAATCCAGTGCTTATCCTATAGCGTTTTGTTTCATCTCAGTGATTATAATCCCTCCATGCAACAGCAGTTGCCCCACTTCCTACCTGTGATTCCTGTTTGTATTCCACCCACCGTCTTCTCTCTTCTCACGTTTATCCTAGGAAAATGTTGTCCTTTTGATTTCAAATGATTGACTATTCCACTGTGAGCATAACCTTGCTGGTGTTGTTGCTCCTCCAACGCCCCCACTGGCTGAAAATTGGGCCATGAGGGTAAGTTGCTTTCTAGACCTGAAGCATGGTTGGGAGTTCCTCCAGTCTCTTTCTGACAAGTAAACCAGTTTTTTATTTTTAATTTTTTAATTTAACAGTCTTGAGTTTGGTTCCATATATTCTCTCACTCTAGCTGGGACCCTCTAATGTAGTCTCTTTCAGGGTGGTTTGTAGTGGTAGCCTGGCACTATATAGTTTTTCTGGTCTCAGAGTTGTGAAGACTGATGTTCACATGATCCATTAGTTTATTGGAGTAATTGATTCCAAACCTATTCAGGTCTTATCACTCTTCTTTGCACATTGAGAGACCAAAGATACACCTTAGATAGCTGCTCTTAAGCATTCAACATCCCAGATGCTACTCATTCAAGCAGGCTGTAGAACATTGTCTTTGTGGACTATGTTGTACTAGTTGATCATGGTAAGCTCCCAAGCCCATCAATTCATTGCTGGAAGATGTTTGATAATATCTAGGAAGTTTTCATAAATTTTCCCACTATATCCTTTACTACATTCTTAGTTGTGTCTGCAGGGTTACAAATAACCTCTTTCAAACTCATATATTTGTAGAATATATAAATATATATCTTACTCTTTTTCCTTTACCCTTTCAGCCTGTATCTCAATCTATGTGTCTACACATGGAACACTATTGTTCAAGGTTGTGTATTTATCACTTTTACCTCTTGGCCCATGTGTAATTCCCTGTGTTTTCCCCTATCTTCATTATTTTTCTGCCACCTTCCCTCTCTTGTACATTGCCAGTGAATTACTCTCACCTCCCTACCATCCATGGTAACATCAAAGAACGTTTATTTTAGTATGAAAACTTTATATAAGATTTTACAATAATGGTTTTCATACAATATTTGTCCTTTTGTGGTTGACTGATTTCACTCAGCATAATGTCCTCCATGTTCACCCATGTTATAAATAAGGTGTTTTGCAGATTCATCATTGTTCTTCAAGGTTGCATAGTATTCCCTTGTGTATATGTACCAAAGTTTGTTTACCCATTCTTCCACTGATTGGCACTTGGCTGTCTCCATCTCTTTGCTTTTGTAAATAGTGTTATGATGAATATCAGTGTGCATAAATCTACTTATGTCCTGGGTCATATTTCTTGTGGATATATACCAAGTAGCGGGATTGCTGGGTCATAAGGTATTTCTATTTCCAACCTTCTGAGAAAGTGTCATACCGTTTTTTAGAGTGGTTGAACCTTTTTTACAGTCCCACCAGCAATGTGGGAGGGTCCCAGTCTCTCTACACCCTCACCAGCATTTGTTGTTTTCTTTCTTTGAACTTTGCTATTAATGCTTGTATGAGATGATATCTCATTGTTATTTTGATTTCCATCTCTCTGATGTCTCATGATCATGAACATTTTTCCATATGTTTGTAGGCTACTTCAGTGTTTCCTTGGTGAAGTGTCTGTTCATATTCTGTTCCCAGTTTTTAATTGGTTGTGTGCCTTTTTCTTGTAGAACTGTTGTAGTTTTCTATAAATTTTTAGATATTAGACCCTTGTTTGATAATGTTACAAAATTTTTTTTTCCTAGTTTGTAGGCTCCCTTTTTACTAATTTGGTGAAATCTTTTGATGCACCCAATTTCCTAATATTTAGGAAGCCATCTATGTTGTCTTCTACTATTTGTGTATTTATTTTATAATGTTTGATTGTGTATGCATGCCATGTATTGGTTGGTTGGTTATGTGCTGTGGAGAGTGTTCCAACTCATAGGGACCCTGTATAGGGTTTCTGAGGCTGTAAATCTTTATGGGAACAGAAAGTCTCATCTTTCTCCCATGAAACTACTGGTAGTTTTGAACTGCTAACCTTGAGGTAGCAGCCCAACTCATAACCAATATGCTACCAGAATTCTTTATGTCTTTATGCTCCTAAGTTTGTCCCTATTTTTTCGTGATCCTTACAGTTCAGGGTTTAACACTTGGGTCTTTAATCCATGTTGAGTTTTTGTATATGGTGTCAGATATGGGTCTTGTTTCATTCCTCTGCAAATAGATTTACAGTTTTGCCAGCACCATTGTTTAAGAAACCATCTTTACCCCATTTAATGTGTTTTGGCCCTTTGTCAAAGATCAATTGACTGTATGTGGATGAATTTACTTCTGGGTTCTCAATTCTGTTCCATTGATCTATGTATCCTTTATTGTACCAGTACCAGGCTGTTGTGACCATTGTGACTGTATAGTAAAATTTGAGATCAGGAGTGAGAGGCTTCCAACTTTGTCCTTAAGTAGTGCTTTTCTTGTTAGGCATCTTTCCTTAATTTAATGTTTGTGATTATTTTTTATATCTCTTTAAAGAATGATGTTGGAATCTAGATTGGGATTGCATTATATCTATAGATTGTTTTGAGTAGTATTGACATTCACAATTTTAAATCTTCCTACCTTTCATTTTTGTAAATCTCTTTTGGTTTCTTGTAGTAGAAGTTTGTAGATTTTTTTTTTTGTATAGATAGATCTTTGGTTTCTGTGATTAGATTTATTCCTAAGTATTTAATCCTTTGGATAGCTATTGTATTGTTTTTCTTATTTCCCTTTCAGAACTATCTTTAGAGGAAGCCAGTTGATTTTTAATATTGATCTTGTACCACTTTGTCAAATCTTTCAATGAATTCCAATAATTTTCTTGCTGAATCTTTGGGATGTTCTAGTATAGGAACGTAAATCAACAGTAAATAGAGTTTTACTTCTTCTTTGCCAATTTGGATCACTAATTTCTCTTTCTTGCCCAATAGCTCTGGCTAACACTTTAAAGAAAACATTGAATGATAGTGGTGGTGTTGTGCTGTGGAGGAGTCAGTTCTGACTGATAGTGACCTTGAGTACGGTTTTTGAGGCTGTAAATCTTTACAGGAGCAGAAAACCCCATCTTTCTCCTGTGGAATGGCTGGTAGTTTCGAACTGCTGACCTTGAAACCACAACACTACCAAAGGGCATCCTTGTCTGATTCCTGTTTGCAAATGGAATGCTTTCTGCTTCTCTTTTTTAAGAGTAATGTTGGCTTTTGGATTTGTGTATATGTTCTTAATTATGTTGAGGAATTTCCCTATTTAATTCCTACTTTGTTGAGTGTTTTTAATCAAGAATGTATGTAGGATTTTATCAAATACCTTTTCTTCACCAGTTTATATGATGATGTGGTTCTTTAAAAATTTTTTATTATGGATTATGTTATTTTTTTTTAATTGAGTGAACCATCCTTGCATTCCTGGTGTAAATCCCTCTTGGTCATGATGTATATATTTTTAATATGTTGTTGAATTCTATTGGCAGGGATTTTGTTGAGAATTTTTGCATTTATGAACATGAAAGATATTGGTTTATAATTTTTTTTTTTTAAGTCATGTCCTTCCCTGGATTGGGTAGGAGGGCTGTGTTCGCATCATGAAAGTATTTGAGAGTTTTCCATCCTTTTCTGTGTTATGGCATAGTTTGAGTAAAATTGGGGTGTCAGCTCTTCTCTGAATGTTTGGTAAAATTCATTAGTAAAGCCATCTTGGCCTCGGCTTTGTTGTTGAGAGTGTTTTAATGTCCTGATCAATTTCTTCTTTTCTTACATGTCTGTTCAAGTTTTCTACTTCACTCTGTTAGTTTAGGTAGGTTGTTGTGTTTTTAAAAAACTTTATCCATTTCTTCTATATTTTCAGTTGTATGGAGTACAACTCTTCACAGTATTCTGTTGTTAGTAGTTTCATTTCTGTTGGTTCTGTTCTGAAGTCATGCATATTGTTTATGTGTGTTGTTTGCATCTTGTCCCTCCATTCTTTGGTTAGATATGCAAATGCTTTGTGACTTTTATTAATCCTTTCAAAGAACCAACTTCTTGTCTTGTTGATTCTATTTTTCAGTTTTCTGAAGTATTTATTTCTGCTTTTTTTTTCTTGTGACTGTAGGCTTTCTTTGCTGGTCTTTTTCTAATTGTTTGGGATGTTGTGTTGTTAATGTATTGATTTTGGTTCTTCTTCTGGGATGTGTGCATTTACTCCTATAAGTTGCCCTCTCAGCACTACTTTTACTGTGTCCCAGAGGTTTTGGTATGTCTTGTTTTTGTTTTCATTTGCTCCAAGGAATTTTTTAATTAAGTTTATTTGTTTGTTACCCAGTAGCTTTTAAGCAGGGTGTTATTCAGTTTCCTTGTATTTGACGTTGTTCCTTAATCTTTGTAATGTTGAATTCTAATTTTATAGCATTGTAGTCTGAGAAGATGCTTTGTAGTATTTTGATATTTTAAAATTTATTGAGACTTGCTTTGTGGCATAACATATGGTCTATTCTAGAGAATGTTCCTTGTGCACTGGAAAGGAATGTGTATTGTGCTGTTGTTGAGTTGAGTGTTCTGTATAAATCTAGGAACTCAAGTTGCTTGATTGTGGTATTTTTCTATGTGTCTTTGAGTTTCTGTTTGATTTTTGTTTTTTCTGTCCGTTTTCCAAACTGTGCTATTAAAAGCACCTACTATTATTGTTGTTCCGAGGGTGTAAATCTTTCTACTCCCGTAAAGATTTACACCCTCGGAAACCCTGTACAGGGTCGCTATGGGTCGGAATCGACTCGACGGCACTTAACAACAACAACAACTATTATTGTGGGGTCCTGGAGTGGCAGAGTGGGATAATTCACTGAAACACAAGGTTTGTTAAAACTGCAAGGT
>NW_006408841.1:768899-769614 GCF_000296735.1 Chrysochloris asiatica
GTTTGTTCTTGTAGTAACAGTCCATCTGCCTCTATTGTTTTGTATTTTTCCTGTAGGTCTTTCTTTCAAGAAGTATCTTCTGTTCTTCTAGCCGCCGCTCCAGGCTGGTGTGCTCATCCTTTCAAGTGGGAGTTTCCCATCTCTGGAGATCTGGATGTGGTTCAGGCTTCTACTTATAGTCTTAATGTATTGCAGAGGCTCCGCAGGAAGCCTCATTCCCTGGGCACTTTGTAGCCCCATTTTAGGTATTCCAATAAGTTATAGGTAGAAGACGGACTTATAAGCTTTTCTATGGCGATGTTTCTGACTATTCCTTTCTCTCCCCCTCCGGTGTCTATTTTATATTATAATGCAAGGAAAACCAAGATTCAAAAGACTGTTGAGCATCTTAACATTATCCCCTCCTTTTCGCCATTCCAGTCATGAGACAATCTCTGTATCCCAGAGCCCTGTTGTTCCAAGGTTGTGCATACATCATTCTTTATCTCTGTCCCACTTAGCCCATTCAAACATGCCCAGTTGTTCTCCCATCTGCTCCGTTCTTCCGTTTCCCTCTCCCTCCTTGTACATTGCTCCCCTCCCCAGCACCCAAAATTTCCTGTGTCTAATCCCTACCCTGTGCTCCACCTTCCCCTCCCCCACTACCAACTTCCCAGCAATCAACAAAGAATTTCCCCCACCCCCCTTTAGTATGGTTTCTCTTTCTTAGTCTTTT
>NW_006408841.1:769948-771663 GCF_000296735.1 Chrysochloris asiatica
TAAATACAAAGTAGAGGAATTGCTAGATCATAAGGTATTTCTATTTTCAGCCTTCTGAGGAAACGCCATATTGCTTTCCAGAGAGGTTGGTCTTACTCAGTTTTGATTGCCATTAGCTTGATATATTTTTTCCATCCTTTAGTTTTAATCTGTATTTGTCTTTGAGTATATGGTGTCTTTCTCTCTTTTTTTAAATAAGTTTTTATTGTGAGGTTTACATGGAAGAATATCAGTTTTTACATTCATCCTATCGTATGTTGTTTCATTGCAATGATTATAGTCCCCTCCATGCAACATCAAATAATCTAAGGGTACACCCCACACGCCCGGCCCCCGGCTGTCAGCACACAGCCCCTCTCCCTCCCTGAGCCTGTGTCCACTGTCCACATCATCGTCTCTGTCTCCATCCCTGGCATCTCTGCTTCTCTGGGTAGGGAGGGTCATGCTCTCCGCTCTTCTCACTTGTAGGTCCCAGAGACCTCTGCTCCTGGACTGCAAAATCAATCACTCCCCTCCTTTTGTCAAAAAACTACTACTTCTACATTTCCGACCCTTTCACAGTCAGTCCTGATGGCAGTTATTCACTATTGTACCACAAGAGTCTTATCTCCATTTCCTTTTGTCAGCCTGATCCCAAGAGATTGGAAATCCTTCAATGGAGATTCTACCTTCCCCCACCCCGTCTGGAACTAAGCTTCCTCTTGAAAGCTAGTAAGCCAGTCACTTCTTGCCTTTATAGGGCCCCCCATTTTGGGAAGCCAGTGTCTAAGTTGCCCATCCCTGTCAACCCTGTGTATCGAGGGGGGTTGTGAGTGATCCTCACTGTAAAGATTTGCTCCCTTTTTTCAGCTATTACATCCATAAGTATAGGTAAAGTTCATCAAATTGTAGCATGTTACTCTCCCCCCTCCCCACCCTTTGTTCTTTTAGTCGAGTTCTGATCATCCAGCCATTGAAGCCAGGTCAGGTGGGTACTGTACTATCTGCAAGTATGGGTGTTCTTGTGCATCTCCCCTCACTTCATATCAGCTGGACGCTTCACTCTCTGCTGTAGTCCTCTGTGGCCATGTCACTGCCTCTGGTCCCAGGAGTCCCCGGGTCTTGCAGTACTGCTGGCCATCCAGGTCTCCACCCAGGTTCACAGGGGTCTGTAGAATGTGGTCAGGCTTAGCTTACAACTTCATTGCTGTTTTTTCTCCTTCATCCCCTCCCCCTCATCCTCTTATTGGTGATCAACATGGTCACCAGCCAGACCACCTGCCTGCTCATGTATTCCCATTGAGTCTCAGTCTTGGAAAGGAGTTTGCTCTGAGGGGTCCTGACCATTTGCCTTTATGACTCCCAGGTGAATAGCTAACTTGTTCTTGTAGTAATCAATCAGACTGCCATTATTGCTTTGGATTTTTCCTGCTGGTCTTTCTTTCATGAAGTATCTTCTGTTCTTCTGGCCCCTCCAGGCTGGTCTACTCGTCCTTTCCAGTGGAAATTTCCTACCTCAGTCTTAGGCAGTGTAAAGGCGCCACAGGAAGCCTCTTTTACTGAGCAAATTCTAGCCCCCTTTAAGGTATTCCAATCAGTTGTAGGCTGAAGATGGACTTACAAGCTTTCTGTAGTGATGTATCTGGCTATTCCTCTCCACCCCCTCCTCATGTGTCTATTTCACAATGGTAGGCAAGGGAAACCAAGATTCAAAAGACAGCCAAGCATCTTAACAT
>NW_006408841.1:772557-783802 GCF_000296735.1 Chrysochloris asiatica
CCTGTTGTCCAAGGTTGAACATACTTCATGATTAACCTCTGTCCCATTTAGTCCATGCAAACCTGCCTAAGTGTGCCCCTATCATCTACCTTGTTCTTCCACCACCCTCCTCTTTCTTGTGTATTGTTCTCCCCAACACCCAAACTATGATGTGTCTATCCCCTACCTTGAGCTCTACAGTCCCCTCTTTCTCACCCTTGGTAACCAACAAAGAATTTTTTTGTTTCTCTTTTAGTATGGGTGCCTTTTGTTATGCTTTTATAGTAATGGTCTTATGCAATATTTTTCCTTTTGTGACTGACTGATTTCACTCAGCATAATGTCCTCAAGGTTCATCCATGTTAATATGGTGGCTTGTAGCTTCCTTGTTATTCTTCAAGGTAGCATAATATTCCATTGTGTGTATGCACCAAAGTTTGTTTATCCATTCTTTCATGGGTGGGCACTTAGACTGTCTCTGTCTTTCTGTTGTTGTGAATAGTGCTGCTGTGAACATTGGTGTGCATATATCTACTCGTGTATATTGGTTTGTATTTCTTGTGGATGTATACCAGGTAGAGGAATTGGTGGATCATAAGGTATTTCTATTTCCAACTTTCTGAGAAAGCAGCATATTGTTTTCTAGAATGGTTGGACCATTTTGCATTCCCACCAACAATGTATAGGGTCTTAGTCTCTCCACATCCTCGCCAGCATTTATTGTCCTCTGCTTTTTTGAACTTCATTGTTATTGTTGATGTGAGATGATGTCTCATTGTTGTTTTGATTTGCATCTCTTTAACAGCCTCAGAAACCTATGAGTCAGAACCTACTCCCCAGCACATAACAACAACAACAGTGGCTAATGTTGGTTGCCCAAATGTCTTCCTTGGTGAAGTGTCTGTTCATGTCCTGTGCCCATTTTTAAATTGGGTGGTTTGTCTTTTTCTTGTAGAGGTGTTGTAGTTTCCTATAGATTTTAGAAATTAGTCCCTTGTTTGATGTTGTTGTTGTTAAGTGCCGATCCTGAACAGGGTTTCTGAGGCTGTAAATCTTTACGGGAGCAGAAAGCCTCATCCTTCTCCCACGGAGCAGCTGGTAGTTTCGAACTGCTGACCCTGTGGTTCGCAGCCCGATTTATAACCACTACGCTACCAGAGCTCCTTGTCTGATACGTCATTGCAAAAGATTTCTTCTCATTCTGTGTGCTCCCTTTTTGCTCTTTTGGTGAAATCTTTAGATGCACATACGTTTCTGATGTTTAGTATGTCCCACTCATCTATTTTGTCCTCTTTTGTTAGTGCAATTCTCACAATGTGTGGTAGTCTGTGTCTGCCCTGTATTGTTGTTGTTGTTGTTGTTAAGTGCCATCGAGTCGGGTCCGACCCATAGCGACCCTGTACAGGGTTTCCGAGGGTGTAAATCTTTACGGGAGTAGAAAGCCTCATCTTTCTCCCGCGGAGCGGCTGGTAGTTTCGAACCGCTGACCTTAAGGTTCGCAGCCCGATTCGTAACCACTACGCTACCAGAACTCCATTGCCCTGTATTAGAGCCTATAAATTTGTCCTTTTTTTTCATTGATGACTTTTATAATTCTGGGATTCACATTAAGGTCTTTAAACCATGCTTAGTTGGTCTTTGTATATGGTGTGAGATTTTATCTTGATTTTCGATTTCCAGTTCTGCCAGCACCTTCTGTTGAAGACACTGTCTCCTCTCCATTCAGTGTGCGTTTGTTTGTTGAAGATCAGTTGGCTGTATGTGGATGGGTAAAATTTAGCATTCTCGATTTATTTCCATTGATCTGTGTATCTTTCATTGTATCAGTACTAGGCTGTTTTGACCACTGTAGCCATGTTGTAAAGTTTGCTATCAGGGAGTGAGTGGCTTCCAAGTTTGTTCTTCTTAAGCAGTGCTTTGCTTATCCTGGGTTTCTTTCCCTATAAAGTTTGTAATTGTTTTTTCCCTTTGTTTAAAGAATGTCATTGGAATTTGGATTGGGATTTCATTATATGTATAGATTACTTTGGATAGTATTGATATTTTCACATTGTTAAAAGTCTTCCTATCTAGGAGTATGGTAATCTTCAATTTTTCTAAGTCTCTTTTGGTTTCTTATAGTAGTGTTTTGTAGTTTTCTTTTACAGATTTTTTGTTTCTCTGATTAGATTTATTCCTAAATATTTCGTCATTTTTGGGTGGCTACTGTAAATGGCATTGTTTTCCTAATTTCCTTTTCAGTGCTATCATTATTAGTATAGAGGAATTCAACTGATTTTTATATGTTAATCTTGTATCTTGCCACTTCGCTAAATCTTCCAGTGAGTTCTGGTAGTTTTTTTTTTTGCTGAGTCTGCGGTTTCTTTTGTATAGAATACTATCATTTGTAAATAGAGAAGGTTTTACTTCCTCTTTCCCAATTTGGATACCTTTAATTTTCCTATCTTGCTTTATAGCTCTGATGGCTAACACTTCCAACACAATATTGAATGGTGGTGTTGGTGGTGGTGTGACGTGGAGTTGGTTCCCACTCATAGTGAATCCTATACAGGGTTTCTGAGGCTGTAAATCTTCATGGGAGCAGAATGGCTCCTCTTTCTCCAGCAAGAACTGCTGGTTGTTTAAAACTGCTGACCTTGAGGTTAGCAGCCCAATTCATAACCACTATGCTACCAGAGAACTTCTGGTGTAGTGCTGTGGGTTAATGTGCTAGATTGCAAAGTCGGTTTGAACCAAAAGGTTGGCGGTTCAAGTTTACCAGTTGCTTCTTGGAAAACCCTATACAGGGTTGTTATGGGTTGGAACTGACTCAACAGCACTTAACAACAGAAACAACAACAATGCCACCAGAGGGCATCCTTGTCTGGTTCCTATTCTCAAAAGGATGGATTTTAGTTTCTCTCCATTGAGAGTGATGTTGGCAGTTGGTTTTGTATATATGCTCTTAATTATGCTGAGAAATACCCCTTCAATTCCTACTTTGTTGAGTGTTTTTATCAGGAATGCATGTTGGGTTTTGTCAGATGCCTTTTCTGCATTAGTCGATAGGATCATGTGGTTCTTTCCCTTTTTATTTTTATTTTTATAGTGAGCTACATTGATTGTTTTTCTAATATTGAACCATTCTTGCATCCTTTATAATGAATCCCACTTTGGTCATGATGTATTATTTTTTTTTTTGGTGTGTTGTTGTCTAGGATTTTGTTGAGAATTTTATTTTAGCTCTGTTATCAGTAACATTTTACTTTATGTGTAAGAATACAAAGTAAACATGACAATAAATTAACGTTTATAAATGAGATTTTGTGTAACATGGTTGTTTTCCAAATTTAAAAAGGGGAAAACAAACATCTACTTAAAAGTGGAATCTGAATGATATAAAGTAATGTAGAATAGCAGGAATTAACATATTGTCCATCACTGTATGGAGGGAACAAATTAAAAAAAAAATTACTATCACAGTACATCCTGAAAATGTTATAAAATTCACCATGTATTCATAATCAAAAGTGAGCTAATGGAAGAAAACTTATTCAACCGATTTAAGGAGGCAAACATATTAGTATTATTTACAGTAACCATCATACTGTTTGGCACATTACCAGAAGAGCAGCTGGAAACACCAAGAAAGAAAAAATGCCATGGGTTAAGAGTTCATAAATTCATAGGGAACCATATATTGAAATGGTGTGATAACAAATGCAGTGATTATTTTGGTTTGGAAAGAAATGGGAGACCAGCTGATGCTGAAGAAAGTGTGAATTTTGCGAGAAAATAACTCCTACGAGGGGGAATGGAAGGGTCTGAGGCAGTCAGAGTTTTGAAAATACAGTCTAGTATCCTTGGATATCTTTTTTATTTAGAAGATAAAGACTAAAACCCGCTAGTATTTGTCACTAGTCTGCACAGTAAAAACAATTGTCTTCTGTTTGCTCATGAATGCTTAATCTCCAGGTTGCTGGATAATCAATGAGGACTTTGAAAATCCTCTAGGATCTCCAAGCCTTAGCCAGTCTTGAGTCTAGAACAAGGGTCTCCAGACCCTTGCATGGAGGTTGGGGAGAGAGGGGGTGGGGTGGGAGGTGGGGATGGGTGGGGAAGCTCATGGGGAGGCAGGGAGAGGTTCAAGTGGTGAACTGGGGAAAGGCCTCAGATGCTGGGAGTTCAGGATGGAGACCCAAGGAGAGCGCCCTGGGATGAGGTCCTGCAGGCAGGGGCTGAGGACTCGTTCAGTGGAGTCAGCCTGCGCTTGGGCGGTGGTCTACTAAATGGATGCGCATAAGGATCCCTGTTTCATGGTCATCTCATGCCAGGGAGCACTCAGGAAAGAGTCTAGGTCCAAGTTGACAGGCAAGTCGCTCTGCTCTGTCTTAGACGCCCTAGCCTAGGAGGGCTTCGTGGAACAGGATGAGGGTGTGGTCTCCGAGAGACACCCGCAAGACAGACGCAGGCGCTGGTTCAGGCACTAGGTCAGCATCACGCAGAGGCACTTGAAGGGCACAGTTGGTGGTCCTGGCCATGGAATTGAGAATGTCTGCGCCAGCGGCGGTTGAGGGGCTGGGGGGAGGGGGACTCTGCGGCCCAGCCTGGATCTCGGGCTCCTCCCATCAGAGACCCTTGGCTGGACGGGGTTCCACAGGCTGAGGTCGCCACCAGGGCACCACGCAGGGACGAGGGTTGCGAGGCCGCCTGTTCATCACCTGGATGGCGCTTCGGGCGGAGCTCCTGGCGTCTGGCTGAGGATGAGGGGTGCTCAGGCTCAGTCCTGTGCCATGACGGCGGGGCCTGGTGGTCCGACAGGGCGCTGGACTGCGAAATGCAGGTTGAGTCCTTGGAACTTCTGGGCTACCTCCCGGGTAGGGTAGTCTGCAGTCTGGGTCTGGGGGAGGGAAAGCTGCGCTGAGCTTGGTCTTGGGTCTTGTTGAGAATTTTTGCATCTATGTTCATGAGGGATATTGAGCTATAATTTTCTTTCCTAGTGATGTCCTTCCCTGGTTTTAGTATAAGGGTATGCTTGCTTCATAAAATGGATTAGGACGTTTTCTATCCGTTTTTATATTCTGGAATAATTTGAGTAGAATTTGGTGACATCTCTTCCCCAAATACTTGGTAAAACTCACCGGTGAAGCCATCTGGCCCTGAACTTTTTTGGTTGGGAGTATTTTGATGACCTGATCAGTTTCGTCTTTTGTTACTAGGTCTGTTCAAGTTTTCTACTTTACTCTGTGTAAGTTTAGTTAGGTAGGTTGTGTTTTTCTAAAAATTTATCCAACTCTTCATAGTATTCTGTTGTTATCCTTTTTATTTTCATTGATTCTGTTGTGACATCACCCATGTGGTTCTTATGGGTGTTATTTGTGTCTTCTCCCTCCTTTGTGTTGTTAAGTTTGCCAATGATTTGTCAATTTTATTAACCCTTTCGAAGAACCAGCTTCTTGTCATGTTGATTTTTTTTTCCTATAGTTTTTCTGTTTTTTATCTCATTTATTTCTGCTCTAATCTTTATTATTTTTCTTCTTCTGGTGACTGGGTTTACTTTGCTGGTCTGCTTTTAATTTTTGGAGATGTGCTAATGTGTTCATTTTGGTTCTTCTGTTTGAATGTATGTATTTATTGCAATAAATTGCTCTCTCAACACTGCTTTTGCCATGTCCCAAAGATTTTGGTATGTTGTGTTTTCATTCTTTTTTGTTTCTAGGAACTTTATGAATTCACCTTTTATTTGTTCTACTACCCACTAGTGTTGAAACAGGATGTTGTTTATTTTCCATGTATTAGACTTTATTTCTTTGGTCTTCCTATTGTTGATTTTTAATTTTATTGCATTGTGGTCTGAGAAGATGCTTTGTAGTATTTTGATGTTTATAAATATATGGAGGCTTGTTTTGTGGCCTAACACATGGTCAATTCTGGAGAATGTTCCATGTACACTGGGAAAGAATGTGTATTGTCCTGTTGTTGCGTTGAATGCTCTGTACACATCTATGAGATTCAGTTGGCTGATTGTGTTGTTTAGTTCCTGTGTGTCTTTGTCAAGTTTCTTTCTGGTTGTTCTGTCCTTTTCTGAAAGTGGCATATTAAAATCTCCCACTATTATTGTAGATTTGTCTGTTTCTTTCTTCAAATCTATTTGTTGTTGTTATTATATGCCGTGAAGTCTGTTCCAACTCATAGCGACCTTGTACAGGATTTCCAAGGCTGTATCTTTCACCCGCGGAACAGCTGGTAGTTTCGAACTGCTGACCTTGCAGTTCGCAGGCCTATTCGTAACCAGTATGCTACCAGAGCTCCTTTCAAATCTATTAGAGTTTGCTTTATATACTTTGGGGCTTTTTCATCGGGAGCGTAGATAATTATTATGACTACGTCATCTTGTTCAGTTGACCCTTTAATCATGCAATAATGTCCATCTTTGTCTATTGTGCTGGTTTTTGCCTTAAAATTTATTTTATCTGACATTAGTTTTGCCTCTCTTGCTCATTTTTAAATTGAGGTTGTTGTTTTTAGGTGCCATTGAGTCGGCACCGACTCATAATAGCGACCTTAATGCACAGCACAACGAAACAATGTTTGATCCTGGGCCAACCTCACTACTGTTGCCACACTTGAGACCATCCATGCTGCCACCTGGCCAATCTATCTCATTGGGGGTCTTCTTTTTGCAGTTAACTTGGTATATATATTTTTTATCATCCTTTAACTTTTAGTTGTTTTTGTCTTTGTGTGTAAGGTATGTCTATTGGAGACAGCATGTTGAAGGATCTTGTTTTCTTATCCATTCTGACACTCTCTGTTAACTGGTATATTTAATCCTTTGAGATTTAGTGTAATTATTGATGGGTATGAGTTAATTGTTGTCATTATGTTTGTTTGTTTTTTGTGGTGTTGTAGGTTTCTTTTTTCTGTATGCTTTCCTGTGCTGAGTGTATGTTATTTGTGTTCTTGCTTGTCATTTTCCATATAGTTTTAATGTTTCCATGTTCTTGGATTTTCATTTTCTTGATATCTTGTGCAGTATTAATTTTCCTTTTGGTTACCCTATATTCTATTAGCTTTTTCCTCTAATTTAAACCGTCTATTTTATCCTGCAATCTACTTGACCTCCTCATCACCTAGATCTCTGTGCCTGTGTTTTTGCCCTCTTTCACAGTGTAACTGTTTTGATCTCATAGACTGACTTCCCAGATTCTGAATTCATTGTTCTGTTCTGTTCTGGACTCTTACATCTGTTGATAGAGTCCGGGTGTTAACTGCCATATTTGTCAGTCTCTGGTTGTTGTCTGTTCTTATTGGTTCTCAGTCCAAAGAACTCCCTTTAGGATGTTTTGAAGCGCTAGATTAGCTTTGATCAAGTCCCTTAGCTTCTGTTTATCCTGGAATGTTTTTATCATACCCGTTGTATTTGATTGACAGCTTTGCTGGATAGATGATTCTTGATTGACAATTGTTTTCTTTTAGGGTTTTATGTATGTGTCTTCCTTGCTTTCTTGCCTGGTTTCTGCTGAGAGATCAGAGCTTAATCTGATTTGCTTGCCTTTGTAAGCAACATTTCTCTTTTTCTTAGCTGCTTTCAGGCTTCACTCTGATTTGTCTTTGATTTTGGAGAGCTTGATTATATTATATCCTGGTGATTTTCTTTTTGTGACTATCCTTCTTGGGGTTTGTTGAGCTGCTCAAATGCTTATATCTTCCTTTTTTAGGTTGTTAGGGAAATTAGCTTCCAGCAACTCTTCAACTATCTCCTCTGTGGAGTTATGTGGTTATTCATGTTCCGGAATTCCAATAATTTTCAAGTTATTCCTCTTCATGTTGTCCCACATGAAGACTTTTTTCACGTTTTTAAAATCCTTTTTATTTTTGCTTGCTCTTCTGTCTTAGCAGTATTGTGAGATTTGTCTTCCAGCTCACTGGTTCTGGCTTCTATCTCTTCAATTTAACTCCTTTGCCTTTCAGTGTATTGTGTATTTCTGATATTTTATTATTAATCTCTTGAGCCTCTTTTTGAATTGCTTCCAGTGCTGTATCTATCTTATTTGGTTGTTCCTGTAGCGCTTTCCTGACTTCTTCCTTATTTTTCTCAATCGCTATGTGGAGAATTTGGATATACCTCAATAATCATTCTCCTAAATTCCTTCTCAGGCAGTTCTAAAGCCTGCCCTCCTTCCAATGGGATGTCTAGATCTACTTCCAGCTCATTTGTCTCAGTTACGCTATTTTGTTTCTGGACCTATGCTGAGACCTTTTTTAATAAAAATTGTTTTGGATGTTTTCAGTAATTAGATGAAGTGTGTTTGGTGTATTATTAAGCTTCTTGATTGCTTCCAGGTAGATGTGATCAGGAAATGGGCTTTCCTTTTCTCTTTACATAGTATTCAACTCAAAGTAACTGTTGCTGGTCTTGGCTGTCTGTCTGGTGTATAGCAGCTGGTATTGGATCTTGCCTGCATGGTGGGATTTTACAGAGTGTGATTGTAGCTTGGGTATATGATCTCAATTGCTGTCTTTTCTTGGGTAAAGTAGGGCGAAAAAGAGCCCCCCTGAACGTATAAGGGGCACCTAAAACAAAACAAAATAAAAACAGCAGAAAAACAGATTGGGTACTGCAGTCTATAATTACAAAAAAAAACACCCAAAACAAAAGCCTGTAACAAAATATTAGCATGTCTTTAATGCCCTTCTCTGAGCTTCTTGCCTTCAAGGTTGCCTGAGAACTTCCAAGATGCTCCTTATGATAGAACTCAGGATTTAATTTTCAGCCCGTTTCCTTTTTAGGCTGTGTATCTCCCCATCCACAGTCCTTTTCAGATGTTTCTCCAAGTGAGAAACAGCTCAGGGCTGACTGGAGCGGTTCTGGGAGACTGTTTGGTTTACAGCAGTTCCTGTTGGCTCCCCCCCCCCACCTTCTTAGATTCTGCACTGTGGTCTTTGTGGGGCAGATCTGTGCTCATGGTAGTTGAACCCTCTGGGGGTGGTGGGTGTACATTCGCTCAGGCATCCCCTCTAGTCATCAGAGTGGAGGTGTGCAGACAGCGAGAGACTGATGAACAGAGACAAAAAAAATTTCTCACCTTTATCTCTGTGGATCCGTCAGACCTCTGTGCTGGGAGTGCTTCTCTAATCCATCACCCTTTCCATCATGCCCAAGATGATGACTGAGCTGGTGGCTGCTGCAGATCAGAAAACACCACCATTCTTGTTAGTGCTATAAATCCCACTAGCAGTAAGCCTTCAATCATTCTAAGTATTCCTTTACATGTAGTTCAGAGTTCTGGGACCGTCCCCTGAACCTGCTTCATCTGGTCTTCTGTGTTATTGTTTGCGGAGGTCTGTGTCACGTTTCTCTGTAATGCGCCATCAAGCTCACCCCCTCGAATTTCTTTTTAGTATATGTATTTACAGAGTTGTGTAATCATCAGCATAATTGTATTTTAGAATATTTTCATTATATAAACCCCCCCCCAAAAAAAAAAAAAATCACTCCATATCCATTATTCAGTCATTCTCCACTTATCATCCTCCCTTCTCCTATACCCCCCAACTCCTGGCATCTACTAATCTACTGTTTGTCTCTGAATTTGCTGATTCCAAATATTTTGTGGAAGTGAGATCATCTAATATTTGTTCTGTTTTAACTGTCAGCATAATACTTTCAATGTTCATCCATGTCCCAGTTTATATCAGGACTTCATTTATCTTACAACTCAGGGATATTCCATTTCATGTACATAACAAATTTTTGTATCCATTTCTCCATTGATGAACATTGGGATTGTTCTCACCTTTTTGCTACTGTGAGTAATGCTAATGTGAACATTGTGTGCAGGTGTGTGTATGGACATAAGTTTTCATTTCTCTGAGTCTATGAGAACTTAGAGAAAAGTCACATTTTACAACAAAATGTGCAAAACCAAAAGGGAAGGTGTTAACACGGTCAGTATTTCTCAAGCTGGGGGAACTGAAGAAAAAATTCAAGACTTGACTTTCATTATTAAAGGACTCTCTGGACAAATTATAAATGATACAGACAGCATCAAAAGAAGATGGAAGAAATATACAGAGTCACTGTACCAAAAGAAAATGGTTGATTTTCAACTGTTTCAAGAGATAGCATATCTCTTGAAGAAGTTCAAGATCCATTGAAGGGCAAAGAACAAGGCACCAGGAATTGATGAAATAAAAATTGAAATCTTTCAAGAAAGTGAGATGGTACTGGAGGCACTCACTCATCTCTGCCAAGAAATTTGGAAGACAACTATCTGGCCAACTTATTGGAAGAGATCCGTATTTGTGCCCATTCCAAAGAGAGGTGACCCAACGGAATGTGGAAAGCATTGGACAATATCTTTGGTATCCCATACGAGTAAGGTTTTAACTAAAGGTAGTACAGAAACAGCTACAAGCATACACTGACAGAGAATTTCCAGAGGTTCAAGTCGGATTCAGAAGAGGACGTGGAAAGAGGGATATCATTGCTGATGTCCGATGGATCTTGGCTAAAAGTAGAGAATACCAAAAAGATGTTTACCTGTGCTTTATTGACTATGCAAAGGCTTTCAGTTGTGTGGATCATAACAAGCTATGGACAACATTGTGAAGTATGAGTATTGAGAAACACTTAATTGTGTTCATGAGGAATCTGTACCTGGACCAAGAGGCAGTTGTTTGAACAGAACATGGGAACACTGAATGGTTTAAAATTAAGAAAGGTGTGCAACAAGGTTGTATTCTTTCACCACACTTATCAACCTGTATGCTGAGCACATATTCTGAGAAGCTGGGTTATATGAAGAAAACCGTGGCATCAGGATTGGAGGAAGACTCATTAACAACTTGTGATATGAAAATGATACAACCTTACTTGCTGAAAGTGAAGATGATTTAAAATGCTTAACTGATGAAGATCAAAGAGCACAGCCTTCATTGTGGATTGCATCTCAATGTAAAGAAAACAAAAATCCTCATCACTTGACCAATAAACAGCGTTTATATCAATGGAGAAAAGATTGAAGTTGTCAAGGACTTCATTCTTCTTGGCTCAACTGTCAACACTCATGGAAGCAGCAGTCAAGAAATCAATTGGCATATTGCATTAGGCAAATCTGCACAAGATCTTTTTAAAGTGTTGAAAAGCAACGATGTCAGTTCGAGGACTAAGATGTGCCTGACCCAAGACATGGTGTTATGCCCAGAATTCAGGGTCCCCAAAGACCACCCAGGAGCCGTGTACCGATGCAAATACATAAGGGTTGTTTAATCAAGCTCGAGC
>NW_006408841.1:784034-786944 GCF_000296735.1 Chrysochloris asiatica
ACTAATAACTGAGGCCTTGTCTATTTAAAATGCTTTCCTGAGCCTGACTAGAGTTTAGTCAAGCAGTTTCTAGGTAGGCAAAATCAGTTTGGTCCTTACAATGGTATGTTCAGTAACCTCATATGCATGTGAAAGTTGGACAGTGAATAAGGAAGACCATAGAACAATTGATGTATTTGAGTTATGGTATTGGAGGAGAATATTGAAAGTACCATGGGCTGACAAAAGAACCAACAGATCTGTGTTGGAAGAAGTACAACCAGAGTGCTCCTTGGAGGCCAAGATGGCCAAACTTTGTCTCTCATACTTTGGACATATTGTCCAGAGGGACCAGTTGCTGGAGAAGGAAAGGATATTATGTTTGGTAAGGTGGAAGATCAGAGAAAAAGAGGAAGACCCCCAGTGAGATGGATTGACAAAGTGGCAATATCAGTGAGCTCAAGCGTGGCAACAGTTGTGAGTTTAGCCCAGGACCAGGTAGTGTTTCATTATGTTGTGCATAGTGTTGCTAAGAGTTGGTACCAACACAATGGCACTAACAACAACAAAAACAACCACAACAGTGAGGAGTCTGCTGTGGATCCCAGCTCTTCTTTCACCACCACAGGGGAAGGGAGTATGGAGAACTGCTCATGATAACAACATATCATTGCTTTCTCATCTTACTAGGGAATGCAGTTCTGCTGTATGTCCTGGCAGACTAGAAGGAGGTTGAATAGAATTAAGTACTGTAGAAGAGAAGAGAAATAGGCATTACTGGGGCCTGGGAGCGTGACCAAGTGTGAGCAGGTTACTCTGGAAAGCTCATAAGTAAGACAGGAGCTCCAGGGGATATACAGATAGCCTTGAAAGGTTGAAATACCTTAGATCTTCAAATAAGCATCTTAAATACTTATGGGATTGGAGAGAAGAGGAGTACCTACATAGAAGTAATACTACACTGATCTGACCATTAATATTGGCTCTTTTAGGAAGCAGCGTGGCTCCCACAACACCTTTTCCTACCTCTGCTACCTAGGACAAGGTTTCTCATCCTCTTTTTTTTTTCTTTTCATCTCTCTTCTTACCTGTTAAGTGCCATCGAGTCGGTTGCGACCCATAGCAACCCTGTACAGGGTTTCCGAGGGTGTAAATCTTTACGGGAGTAGAAAGCCTCATCTTTCTCCCGCGGAGCGGCTGGTAGTTTCGAACCGCTGACCTTAAGGTTCTCAGCCCGATTCTTAAGATACGTTTTACAGAATTGCAGGAGTCACCCGAGTCAGCAACAGTGGTGGTGGTGGTGAGCCAGGGGCTCGGTTCTAACACAAAGTGACCCTGTATAAGGTTTCCGAGTCCCTAAATCTTTACCTACCTGACCTTGAGGTTAGCAGCCCGACTCGTAACCACAATGCTACCCCAGCTCCTAACTGATACACAGTGGCTCTTAGTAAATGAGTTTGCGCAGCAGAAGCTCAGCCACACTGACATGTTAACACGGGCCTTCCAGGGCTTTTGGCCCATGGTTCTCATAAAGCATACATGAGCATATCCTCATATCCCAGCCATACCCTGGCTTCGAGGAAGGAGTGTGATATGTCAAAGGGGAGGTCAGTGGCATTGGTATGGCTAGCAACCATTTCTAAGGGCAAGGAAATCCTTCTCCCTCAGCCTCATGGCAGAGTATGCTAGTGAAGGGGAGGGGACAGGAGGAACTGGCAGATGTGAACCTGTAGTCTCTGTCACTGGTACAGATGCTCCTTATATTATTTTTGTAGATAGCAGAACACTGGCCCTTTAAACCTCCTCAGAAGAAAAGCATTTGGCTAATGGAAGTAAAAATCAAAGTAAAATTCCTTAATCTTTTTGTTCTTGGACACTTAAAAACTTTTTATTGTGAATTGAGTTAAGGTTTGCAGAGCAGATCAACAGTTTTACATTGAAAAAAATCATACACTTTATATTAATGCTCACAAATTTGTAGGTGTCATATCACTTATTCCATTTGCTGGGCTTCCTTTTTTGGTCCTCAGTTAAATGATGCCCTTGTGATCTTGAATAGTTATCATTCTATGCTGTGCATACCTCATTACTGTAGTTGTTGTTATGTGCCGTGGAGTCGGTTCCAACTCATAGTGACCCTGAACAGGGTTTCTGAGGCTGTAAATCTTTACGGGAGCAGAAAGCCTCATCTTTCTCCCGTGGAACATTTGGTAGTTTCGAACTGCTGACCACCAGATTAACAGCCCAGTTAGTAACCGCTACACTACCAGAGCTCCTTTTGCATTATCTCCCTTGAAAAACGTACCTAGTGTTTGGCTGAAAGTTGAGCTATAGGAGTGAGTTTAATTCCAGACCTGAAGACACTTTTAATCTGCTATTTATGCTGACTAAATTTAGTGTGAAGTGCACTAAAAAATTCCAGCCATAAGCTTGCTGCCATTTGCTTTTGCTTTTGTAGAGGAGAGGGCAAGGGGTCAATGACCTTGGGGAGGGCCTGTGAAGAGCAAGTGGGCGACTATGGAAATCTGAGATACGAATAAAAAGCAACCCCTTTCCAGGAGAGGACACCAAAATCCAGGGATAAAGAATAATGGGCAGAGCATGATTTCTAAGATTTTTTTCCCCTCCTACTTTTGTCTTTTTGAGATAAGATTTCATTTGATAACAAATTTGTAATCAACTGTTTTCTCTTTTCCTTTCCATGCCCATTCAGTCTGTGTATTGTCTATGCATCTACCCATAGGTCACTGTTGTTCGGGGTTGTATATATAATAGTATTTATCTCAAATCCTTTTTTGTTTTTTAATGCTTTATTGTGAATTATGTGAGAGTTTACATGGGAGAACATTAGTTTTACATTCATCCTATTGTATACCGTTTCATTGCCATGGTTACAATCCCCTCCATGCATCATCAACCAAGCAAAGGTAT
>NW_006408841.1:787511-844780 GCF_000296735.1 Chrysochloris asiatica
GGTGAAGTTCATTAAATTGTATCAGATTACTCTTTTTTCCCTCTTCTAGTTGAGCTCTGATCATCCACTCATTGAATCCAGGTCAAGTGGGTATTATCTGCATGTATCGGTGTTCTTGTGCATATGCCTTCTCTTCTTATCAGCTGGACGCTTCATTCTCCACTGTAGTTCTCTGTGGGTATGTCACTGACTCTGGGCCAAAGAGTCTCCAGGTCTTGCCACACTGCTAACCAACCAGGTTTCCACCTGGATTCACAGGAGTCTATTGAACGTTGTAGGGCTTAGCTTGCAGCTTCACTGCTATTTTTCCCTTACTTCCCTTTATCGGTGACGAACGTGGTCACCAATCAGAGAGTGTATGCCCACTGAGTCTTAGTCTTGGAAGGTGGTTTGCACTGAGGGGACCCTACCACTTGCCTTGATGTCTCCTGGGCAAGCAGCTTGCTTGTTCTTATAGTAAAAGTCGGTCTGCCTATATTTTTTAATATTTTTGCTGTAGGTTTTTCTTTCAAGAAGTATCTTCTGTTCTTCTAGCCTCTCCAGGCTGGTCTGCTTGTCCTTTCAAGTGGAAATTTCCCATCTCTGAAGATTCTGGGTGTGGTTCAGTCTTATGTAATGCAGAGGCTCCGCAGAAAGCCTCCTTCCCTGGGCACATTGTAGCCCCATTTAGGTATTCCAATTAGTTATAGGCAGAAGATGGACTTACAAGCTTTCTATGGTGATATTTCTGGCTGTTCCTTTCTCTCCCCCTCCAGTGTCTTATTTTATAATATAATGCAAGGAAAACCAAGATTCAAAAGACAGCCAAGCATCTTAACATTATTCCCACCTTTTCCCTATTCCAACCATGTCTCAATATCTGTATCCCTGTTGTTACAAAGTTGTGCATACATCATATTTATCTTTGTCCCACTTAGCCCACGCAAATCTGCCTAATTGTTCTCCCAATGCTTTGTTCTTCCATTCCCCTCTCCCTTCTTGTATATAGCACCCCTCCCCAGCACCCAAACTATCCTTTTCCTGCCCTTCCACTCCCTCCCCTCACCCTACCCCCACATCCCAGCAACCAGCAAAGAATCCACCCACCTTTAGTATGGATGGATTTTTTCTTAGTCTTTTACAGTAGTGGTCCTATGCAGTATTTCTCCTTTTGTGACTGACTAAATTTCACTCAACATAATGTCCTCAAGGTTCGTCCATGTTATGCGATGGCATTATTTTTCAAGGTAGCATAATATTCCATTGTGTGTATGTACCACAGTTTGTTTGTCCATTCTTCAGTTGATGGCCACTTTGGCTGCCTCCATCTTTTTGCTATTGTAAATAGTGCTGCTGTGAACATTGGTGTGCTTATATCTTCTCGTGTTATGGCTCATATTTCTTGTGGGTAAATACCAAGTAGAGAAATTGCTGGATTATAAGGTATTTCTGTTCCCAGCTTTCTGAGGAAGTGCCATATTGCTTTCCAGATAGGTTGGACCATTTTGCAGTCCCACCAGCAATGCAGGAGTGTCCCAGTCTCGCCATATCTCTGCCAACATTTATTGTCCTCTACTTTTTTGATGTTTGCTGTTATTGCTGGTTTGAGATTTGCATCTTTCTAATGGCTGGTGATCATGAACATTTCTTCATATGTATGTTGGCTGCCCTGATCTCTTCCTTGGTGAAGTGTCTGTTCATGTCTTAAGCCCATTTTTAAAATTTGGTTATTTGTCTTTTTCTTATAGATGTTTTGTGGTTTCCTATATATTTTAGAAATGAGTCCCAAGTCTGGTCCCAGCTTAAACTGACTTGCTTGCCTTTGTATGTGACACTTCTGTTTTCCCTGGATGCTTTCAGAAGTGTCTCCTTATTTTCAATTTGTAGAGCTTGATTATGATATGTGTTGGTGATTTCCTTTTGGGGTCTATCCTTCTTGGGGTTTTTTGAGCTTCTTGAATGTTTTTCTTTTCTCTTTTCAGGATGTTAGAGAAATTTTCTTCCAACAATTCTTCAACTATTTCCTTGTGTGCTTCTTCTTGTTCTGGAATGCTGATAATTCTTAAGTTATTCCTCTTCATGTTGTTCAAAATGAATCGTAGACCTTCAGATTTCTTTATCATTTTTTTTCTGTTTGCTCTTCTGTCGTATAGTATTGAGAGATTTGTCTTCCAGCTCACTGGTTCTGCCTTCCATCTCGTCTGTTCTACGTCTTTGCCCTTTCAGAGTATTGTCTATTTCTGATATTCTGTTATTGATTGTTTGGACCTCTTTCTCTAGGTTTTGAATTGTTTCCAATGCTATATCTGTCTTATTTGATTGTTCCTGTAGTGCTTTCCTGACTTCTTCCTTATTTTTCTCAACTCCATTGTAAAGTGTTTTGAAACATTTTATAATCATTTTACTGAATTCCTTTTCCGGTATTTCCAAAGCCTGCTCTCCTTCCAGAATGGAATCCAGGTCTAACTCTAGGTCATTTGTCTCAGACATTTTATCTTGTTTTTGGACATGTGCTGATATTGTTGTTTGCTTTTGCTTCTTGGACATGTTTAGTGTTTATATGGCCTGAATACTTAATTTAGTATTTTAGTAGTGTTTTGCTTTTATGCTTTCGGATTGCTTCCAGGGAGATGTGATCAGGATGTGAGCTTCCCTTTTCACTCTTCTTATTGTTTAACTCAGAGTAACTTTCACAGGTGTTGTCTGTTTCCCTGGTATATGGCAGTTGGTATTGTTTCCTGGGTTTTGGTGTTTTATAGAGTGTGATTGTAGATTGACTATATGGCGGCAGTTGCTGACTCTTCTTGTGGAATGTATGGAGAGAAAGAGTCCTCCAAAGGTAAAAGGGAGAGCATAAAACAGCAAAGCAGCAATAGCGAATAAAAACAAGAGAAAAAAAACAAACACCAAAAAACAGCAACAACAAAAACTGGACTGAATACTGCAGTCTCTAAACACAGAAAAGGGAGAGGAGGGAGAGAAGAACAACAACAAAAAAATCTGTAGCCTAATATGAGTATGACTTTAATGCCCTCTCTTCAGCTTCTTGATTTCAAAGCTGCCTGAAAGATTTCAAGATGCCAGTGTTGGTTGTTATGCTATACCTCAGGCTTTAATTTAATTTTCGGCCTGTTTTGTTTTTAAACTCTTTCCCTCTCTACAGCCGTTTCTTGTCCTTTCCCATATTAAAAAACAAACAAAAAATCGTTCAGGGCTTGCTGTTGGTTTTGAGTATCTGTGCGCATGCATGGCAGAAGAGTGTACCAGTGGTGAGGGTGGGGGGGTGTCCACTGGCTCAGGTTCCCCTGTAGCCACCAGAATGGAGGTGCGCAAACAGTGGGTGTGCCAATGACCAGATACCAAAAAAAAAAAAATTCATAGCAAAGCGAAACTGACAAAGTATATTGTCTGCTTTTGCTAGGCTCCCGCGGCATTTTTCCTTGGTGTTTCTGCTTCCCCGCTTGATCTTGCCTTTTGGTCTCACCCATGATGTTGGCTTCAGGACTCATAGCCTGGCCCAGCAGGTTCGAAAGTACGTGATTTCTTACTTCAGGTTCAAGTTCCATTAGCTATAAGCCTTCATACTTTTAAAATATTCTTATCTCTGTGGTTCCGAGTTTTGGAGCTCTGCCCTGGATCTGCTTTGCTTGGTATTCTGTGGTATTGCTGATGGCAACCTTCACTGCACCTCCACCTTAGCCGCCATCAAGCCCCGCCTCCTATTGTTCAATTTCTATGATTTTTAAATGGTAATATTCTGGTCCGTATGTAGCGTAGTGGTTACGAATCGGGCTGCGAACCTAAAGGTCAGCCGTTCGAAACTACCAGCTGCTCCGCGGGAGAAAGATGAGGCTTTCTACTCCCGTAAGGATTTATACCCTCGGAAACCCTGTACAGGGTCGCTATGGGTCGGAACCGACTCGACGGCACGTAACAACAACAACAACATGTGGCGTTGCAGGATAGGCATTGGGCCGCTAACTTCAAGGTTGTTGAATCAAACCCATTAGCTTACTCTTTGGAAACTGTGACTCACTATGAGTTGGAACTGACTTAATGACTCTTAGAAGCAACAACAAAAATATTGATTGTTACTGTTATTAGTTGCTATCAAGTCTACTGGAAACCCCATGCAGAGTGGAACTTTGTTCTGTCTTTGAGTGGGTTTGAACTGCTGTTAGGCCAGTCACGTGCTTAACCAGTGAACCACCTGTGCATGATTTCTTATACAAAAATCAACATGAGGCTGGCCCCTAGAGTTGGAGTTTGACCTCTCCGACATGTTTTGTCCCTCCGTGGTTCTTGATACAAGAATTGATGCTTTTGAGTTATGGTGTTGGAAGAGAATAGTGAAAGTGCCATGGGCTGCCAAAAGAACCAATAGATCTATTTTGGAAGAAGTGCAGCCAGAGTGCTCCTTGTGGAGGCCAAGATGGTCAAACTGTGTCTTTCATACTTCGGACATACTGTCAGGAGGGACCATTCACTTGAGAAGGATATCATGTTTTGTTTGGTAGGGTGGAGGATAAGAGAAAAATCGGAAGACCCCTCAACTAGGTGGATTGGCCAAGTGGCAACATCGATGGACTCAAGTGTGGCAACAGTAGTGAGGTTGGCCCAGTATTTTGTTCCGCTGTGCACAAGGTCGCTATGGGTCAGTACTGACTCGATGACACTTAACAACAACAGTTTTTAATAACAGCCACCACTCCTCTCTTCCCTCAAGTCCCAGGGTTCTGCAACACGTCGCAGTGTTACACAGAACTCACAAATGGCTCATGAAATTGTGGAGGCTGGCAAATCCATACTTCTGAGATCAGTCTGGAGGAATCTGCTCACATAGTTTTAGGAGCTGAGCAACCCAGACCAGCAAGTCAGACAACAGGCTGTGTCTATACACAAGATGGTGGGAGCTGGTGAATCAGGTTAGGTGATGGGCTGAATATTCTTCCAACTGGAGGTTAGATGTCATGAATCAAATGCAAGATCCGAGGCAAGACAAAGCAAGCTTTTCCAAAGTAGTCTTATAAATTGGAGTCAGGCCATGTCCCCAAGGGAAATTAAGGGCGGTGACTTAAGTCACACCCTCTAATAAGGTGGGGGCATTCTTAATACTTAGATCCATTGTAAGTCTTATTCCTTGGCCTCACCTTTAGCAACTCATTCAAAATGGGTCCATAATCAAAGGCACGTTGTTTTTGTTGTATGCTGTGGAGTTGGTTATGAGTCATAGCGACCCTGCACAGGGTTTCTGAGGCTGTAAATCTTTATGGGAGCAGAAAGCCTCATCTTTCTCCCATGGAACAGCTGGTAGTTTTGAACTGCTAACCCTGAGGTTAGCAGCCCGATTCATAACCACTATGCTACAGAGCTCTTTATAATGAAAGGCATAGAAGCTAATCAATATATCACAAAACGGAGAAATTTGGCTAGAAGGGCCATAATAACTAGCTGCCCTGCACATGTAAAGATATTGATAGGCCTTGTTTTATACTGGGAGCATTTGTGGGCCTTTGATTTGGACACTGGCAAAGGTGTGGAGAAAAGTAGAGAGATGAGGGGGACAGTAAGCATGAGCATAAGCGAGTATACACTGGTAGTTGGAACAAGACTTTGTGCCCTGCTAGAACAGCTCATTCCTGTAGCAGATGTGCACAAGGTCTGACATGCAGCAGTGAGCAGACAATTGGCCTCTGTTCCCTGAAAGCCTGCGGTCCAGAAGCTGTGGGAGGGAGAGAGTGAAGGAGGGCTGAAAACCCCAGTCACAAGGCCTCTGGCTTTATCAGCTTGCAGCAGGTGGTGCCCAGAGAATCGTGGGACTAGGGAGAAGTGTGGCAGTAGGTCCAGTGTTGTCCTGGAAATGGAAGAGAAGGTGTCATGTCACAGAGGTGCGCTGCTGAGATGGTCCAGGAGGGTCCATATGCACAAGAAGTGTGTAAACAGGTACAGGTAGTCATCACAGGCAGAGGTATGGCCATTGATAGTTCTCTTGTTCAGTACCACTTCCCATTGTTGGAAGATTTGCGTGTGTCCGCATCCACTCTGGCCCCCCCTGGACTGACGCTAATAGCCGTGTGCCTCCTCTCACTCTAAAATGTTTTTATTTTGAATTGAGTGATAGCTTACATGGGAGGACATCAGCTTTGCACTCAACCAACTGTATTTTGTTTTAGTGCAATGATTACAACCCTGTCTATGGCCATGTGCCTCCTCTTAACTTGCATCCTTGCCCAGTCTCCCTGTGCTCTCTCCTGGCTTCCCATCTCACTCCTTTCTATGCCCAGACCGTTCACCAGCTGTTCATGCCCATCCTACTTGCCAGCCCCTCCAGCTACCTTGTCTGAAAGAAAACGTAGCATCCTGCCCTTCTCCTGGCCCTGTACATACGTCCCCCACCTCCCTACTCCCTGCCTCCCTGCACTGATCCCTCTGCACTTACCCACTCCTGCCATTTCTGTCCTCTTGGTTGACTACAGGAGTCTCAGTGATCTTCTTGACTGTTGCCTCTCCCTATTAGATTGAAATTTCAGAAATACCATTCTGATAGCATCACTCCCTGCTCTCAGCTTTAGTTAGCCTTGTCTTCAGTATATTTCCTAAAATAATTTCAAATGAAATGCAGATGAATGTTTTAAAAGATACCTTTAAAATGCCATTGCACTTGGGCAGTTCCTCAGAAAGTTAAACATAGAGTTACCATATGTCTTAGTTCTCTAATGCTGCTATAACTGAAGTATTACAAGTGGGTGGCTTTAACAAACACATTTACTCTCTCTGTTTAGAAGGCTGAAAGTCTGAATTCAGAACACCAGCTCTAGGAATGGCTTTCTTTTCTGTAACCTGTGAGGGAAGTTCCTTGTCTCCTTTTAACATCTGTGGGCCTGGTGTTCATTGGGGATCTCCATGTGTCTTGGAGTCGGTCTTCCCCTGAATTTAAGAGGTTCTCTTTTCAGTGCATCAATTCTGGGGCTGAAGGATAAGCTCTACTCCCAGTCTTCTTTCTTGGAGATGGCGGTTATGTGCCATGGACTCGGTTCTGACTCATAGCGAGGCTGTAAATCTTTACGGGAGCTGAAAACCTCATCTTCCACGGAACCGCTGGTAGTTTTCAACTGCTGACCTTGAGGTTAACAATCTAACTAACCACTATGCTACCAGATAAACCCTGATCCTTGCTTGGTTGTTTAATCTCTTTCATTATGAAAAGAAATTTACTCTAGATACAACCTAATCCTACAGATTATATTCTGCCTCCTTAGCATAACTGCTTCTGATTGTGCCTCATTAACATCATTGCTCTTAAGTGCTTTGTTCTTGTGATGTTGTTACATGCCATTGAGTTGGTTCTGACCCATAGTGACCCTTTATAGGGTTTATGAGGAGTGGCTGGTGAGCTTGAACTGCTGACCTTGAGGTTCAAACCAACTTTGCAGTCTAGCATTAACCCACAGCGCCACAGCAGGACTCCTTAAGTGCCTTAGTGACCCTGTCTGGAGTTTCTGAGGTTTGAACAAAACACTTTGTGAATTACTAATCCAATCTTATCAGGACTCCCATTAACATTATTAATACAAGTCAGCTCTGACTCATAGGCGACCCTGTATAGGGTTTTCATGGAGAGGCTGGTGGGTTAGAACCATCAATCTTGTGGTTAGCAGTCCAGTGCTTCTCCTGTAGTGCCACACCAGGACTCTATTAACATCATACAGGATAGGATTTACAACACGGACTAATTATATCAGATCACAAAATGGAGGATAATTACATAATGCTGAGAATCATGGCCTAGCCAAGTTGATGCGTATTTTTGGAGGACATTGTTTAATCCATAACACCATATGTCCACAGAAAAACTTGTACACACGTGTTCATTACAGCATTTTTCACAATAGCCAAAAAGTGGAAACAATCCAAGTGCTCATCAACAAAATGTATTTTTAAAATGTGGTGTAAAAATGCAATGGAATATTATTCAGTCACAAAGAAAAATGATGTCCTAATACATGTTGCAACATGGATGAACCTTGAAAACATGCTGAGTTAAAGATGCCAAACACAAAAGCAACCTACTTGAAATGAAATGTCCAGAATAGGCATGTCAGGAATAGGGGGAGAGGAATGGGGAGTATGGCTGCTAATGGGGTTCCCTTTGTGGGAGTAAAAAATATTCTGGAACTAAAAAGGGTAGTGGTTGCACACATTGTAATATGAAGGGACTTCACAAAGAGTTAGTGGGAAAATTCCATTACCTTTTAATTCCATTTTCCCACAAACATTTTGAAGCCCCCTTGTATACTAAAAATTAATAATGAATTATACAATTCAACATAGTGAATTTTATGGAATGTGAATTATATATCAAAAACAAAACAGAAAGGTCAAAAGATAAATACCCTAACAACAAAGCTTGCTTAACAATACTTGATTTCATATTTTTTTGTTTATTTAAAGTGTTGTTTGAGTTTAAAAGTAAGTTGATTTTGAGAAAAATGGTAAGCAAACTTTGTTGTTTTTATTAGCTCCTGTGACCCCAGACTCATTGTGAGCTCCTGAACAATGGAATAAAATACATGTAACACTACCTGCTCTATCCCTAGGATGTTTGGGAATTGAACCATTGTGATGGATAGGGTTTTCATTAGTTTAATTTTGGAAGATCTCCAGCTTAGTTGAAACCTGTTCCACATCATAATGTGCAAGCCTCCACTGGCACATGGTGTGATGGCTGTACATGAGGTGCATCACCTGGGAATCAAGCCCAGGTCTCCTGTCTGGAATGTAAGAATTTTACCACAGAACCACCAATGGCCTCAAAGCTAATGATACTGTTACCTTTCAGTAAGGATTAAATGAAATAATTCCAAGATTTTGTTGTTGTTAAGTGCCGATACATGTTAAAATATGGATGGAACTACTAGAAGGCGTTGTTGGTATTGTTAAGTGTTGTCGAATTGGCTCCAACCCACAGTGACACCCTGTATAGGGTTCTTAAGGAGTAGCTGGTGAGCTTGAACCAACGATCTGGCAGTTCAAATGGCTTTGCAGTCTAGGGCGTTAAGCCACAACTCCCACCAGGACTCTAGTTCCTAAGATAGTGGCTGGCATATAGTGTAGGCTCAGTGTTAACCGTTATTATTTTTTACAGTAGAATTTTTGTGCACAGATAAGATTGTAAGTCAAATAGTATTGCTACAAAATTTATAGAAACCTTTAACAAACAAAAATATTAAAATGTGAAGCTATTGTTTCTTGACATATTCTCTAGGTCTATACACTCTTTAAAGAGTGTTTCCATCTCTTTAGACTAGAAGACTTCTAGAAGACTTCTGTGCTCTTTGGCTCTGTGTCAAAATGGCAGTTTGGGTATCCTCTAGGGACTCATTTATGTTCCTTTTTCAGTGTTCTTTGAGTTTTGGGTACAAAAAGAATTCTGAAGGGTCAAGATTAGGGCTTAGGCTGTTTGGAGATCTTAGAAAAACAGACCAATGAAAACCCTTTGCATTCAAAATAGAGTGAGCGGAGTAAGTTCTTCCAATAAAATTCTCATAGGACAGCCCTTGCTACTCTTGAAAAATGAACATTGTGATGGGAAAAAAAAAAAAAATTCCTCAATACAATTTCTCTGACCTTTGTTTGTCTCATCAAAGCAGTTTTCATTTTCTTAAAACTTTATAGTACGTCCTATGATTGTTCTGTGTCCTTTGAGAAAATCTAACAAGATTACCCAAAAAATAGTTGCCATAACTTTCTGAGCAAACCTCTTTGCCTTGATTTTTTTCTTAAACATTTTCTGTGAATTGGGTGAATGTTTACAGAGCAGATCATCAATTTTATGTTACATTCAACAGTTCATAATCTTTATTGCTTCATCTAACTGATAACAGTTCCCTCAGTGTAATATCACTTATGCCACTCTCTCCCTATATTTCCTATGTCCATTGGTCCTCCTTCTCTAACCCTTCTGAACTTTGTCTTTGGGTAAATGCTGCACTTTTGATCTCAACTTGTTGATTATTCCAAGATATGCATACCTCACTAGTGCTATTGTTCCCCTTATAGACTTGTCTATCATTTGGCTGAAAATTAAGCCACAGGGTAAGTTCAGTTCCAGACCTGAAGGGTAACTAAGTAAGGGTGGTAGTCAGGGCTCCACCAGTCTTCATGCAACCGGTAAGCCTAGTCTCTTCTATGATTTTCAATTTTGTTTCACATTATCTCCCACTCTGCCCAGGACCATCTAATGTGATCGCTTTTAGAACAATTGGTAGTAGTAGCCAGGCACCATCTAGTTCTGGTCTCAGGGTCCTGGAGACTGACGTTTGTGTGACCCATTAGTCCATTGGACTCATTGTTTCCATGGATCTTTGATTTTCATCATTCTTCTTTTCATCTGGACATTAAGAGACGGATAGTTGTACCTTATCTGGCTGTTCATGAAAAAGATCCCAGTCACTACTCACCAAAGTAAGAAATTATCTTATGGACTATGTTATCCCAGTTGACTTTAGTGTTCCCTGAGACTTTGGTCCTGAGTCATCAGGCCCAGAAACTCTTTCCCTCACAGTTTTGAGGAAATTATGTTATGTCCAAAAACATTTTGTGACTTATGCTCCCTGGAGTCCTGATATGGCGCTGTGCGTTAATGCGCCAAACTGCAAAGCTGTTTGAACTGCAAGGTCGGCGGTTCAAGCTCACCAGCTGCTCCTTGGAAACCCTATACAGGGTCGCTATAGGTCGGAATCGACTCGACGGCACTTAACAACAACAACAAATGCTCCTTCACATCCGTGGATACATCTGCAGCAAAAGTAAATACCCATGTACAGATATCCTCTGTCAAACCTGTATATATTTGTGAATATGTTCCTTCTCTCCTTCCCACATCTCTTCAACCTGCTTGTCTGTTCAACTGTATATTGCCTTCCCTTTCTTTACATAACAAATATATTTCTTCCCAAGATCTGTCTTGAAATCTACTTGAATTCCTTGCCATTTGGAAGTTCTTTAACTACATTATTTCTTCTTTTTATTTTGTAATTGTCTTTGTTACAAAGTGTTATCGCTGATTCATTATTTTCAGTCTTGTAGATTTGTTTTACTTTGGATACGTCTATCTGGTAACGTAGTGGTTATGAATCGCGCTGCTAACTCAAGGTCGGCAGTTCGAAACTACCAGCTGTTCTGTGGGAGAAAGATGAGACTTTCTGCTCCTGTAAAGATTTACAGCTTTGGAAACCCTGTGCAGGTTCACTATGAGTCAGAATCGACTCCACAGTACATCAACAACAACAACTGTATTTGGGTTGACTTGTGGGTAGTGTTATGTGTGTTGATATCAGGCTGTTGTCTACTGTTGTTGGTTCTCTGTCCCAAGAACTCCCTTTAGTATTTCATGTATGGTTGTTCTGGTTTTAACAAATACCTTTATTTTCAGTTTGTGTAAATTTCACCATCATAACTTGAGAGAAACTCTTACCAGATGTACGATTCTTGGTTGGCCTTTTTTTCTTTCAAGAGTTTTATGTATGTCATCCGCTGCCTTCTTATTTGCAAGAGAAATCAGAGTTTGGTCTTACTAGTTTTTCTGTGTAGGTAACTTTTCAATTTTCCCAAGCTCCTCTCAGGATCCGTTCTATGTCTTGGGGTCTATCCTGTTTGTGGTTTGTTCCGTTCTTGAATGCCTATTTTTTCATCATTTCATGATGTTAAGGGAACTTTTCTTCTAACAAATTTTCAGCAATTTTCTGTCTGTCTCCTATTCTGGCATTCTGATCACCCAATCTCATGTAAATTATTCCTCTTGATAGTATCACACATCTTTTTTAGGTTGTTTTCTTTTTTGTTCTCTTTTCTTAATAGATTTGAGAGATTTGTCTTTAAGATCACTAATTTGGCCTTCCATTGTTTCAGTCCCATTCCTTAGCCTCTTTCAGTGTATTATCTATTTTTGAAATCTTAGTTTTAGTCTGGATTTCTTTTTGCTTTTTTATATGGGTTCTAATTTTTTCATTTATCAATTTGTTCTTAACAATGTTTTCCTTAATTATTGTATCTGTTTTCCTTGATTTTGTCAGCAGCTTTCTTAGTCTTCACTCAAGTCTGTTGAAGGTGCCAAATATCATTCTTTTGAATTCCTTATCAGGTAGTTCCAATGCTATTATTTGCTCAGAAAGATATTCTGGCTTTGTATTTTGGTCACTTGTTTTAGCCACTCTGTCTTGCTTTTTCTTGTGTCTCCTCCCAAACTTGGTGTTATTTGTATTTAATTGATCATAGTGTGTTGGTATGTTCTTAGGCACGTACCGGCTGTCTTTTGGCAGGTATTATAGAGAATGTGAATGCATAGGAAAAAATCAAAAGAGAAACAGAAGGAAAGAAAAAATAAAATTAGAGAAAGGAAAAAAAGGAAAGGGAAATGGAAAAGGAAAGTGGGATAGGGATAGAGTCCTGGGAGGGGAAAACTATGGGGGGCAGGTCATCAGGTATGGGTCAGTGTCCTTTACTAGCCAAGGAGTTCACAGAAATGGGGAGGGAGGAAAGGAAGGTGGCAGGGCACCGGTCCTAGTTTGAGCTCCTGACCATCTAGATGTTTACTGAGGCCAGACCACCTGATCTGGAAGTGATTCCTGCTGACTCTGAAGTGGACTTGTGGGTTGCTGGGGGCAGGGCTGCTGGTTGTTGTTGTTAGCCATGCAGTAAACAGCCTCTCTTACCTTGAGACCAGAAGAACAAGATGGTACTCGGTTACCTCTACCAACTCTGAAGGGATCACAATAGAAGGTCATGTATAGAGTGGGAGAATTTTTGTAACAAAATGCAAAATTATGAAAAGGCCAGGTTTGCTGATGTGATAGAGACTAGGGGAAGCACTGAGACTGTGTCTGAATATCACCCTTCAAACTTGAAACTTGAATGCACCCAGTGGCTCAACTTTCAGCCAAGCAAATAGAAATACCTATAGGTAGCATAGTGGTTACGAGTCGGGCTGCCAACCTCAAGGTCAGCAGTTCTAAACTACCAGTGGTTTTGCAGGAGAAAGATGAGGCTTTCTGCTCCTGTAAAGATTTATAGCCTCGGAAACCCTGTGCAGGGTCCTCTGAGTCGGAACCGACTCCATGGCATACCACCACCACCACCGTAAGCTGGACAGTAACACTGGAGGGCTATACATTCCTTATAACAGTCAGTCGTACAAGATCTTTGCCTGGTGATAAAGCTCAGAAGGCAGGAAGATGGGTGGATGAAAATGGTAAACACAGGAAGTGGGAAGAGTGCTGTTACATTGTGGGAACAATCTGTGTCAACAAAATATTGTATGGAGTGTTGAATGGCAGACCAATTTGTTTTGCAGACTCACTCAAATCACAATACAAAGTTAAAATAACACAATGGACAGACAGGAGAGTTGGGGCTAGATGTGTAGGCACCTGTTTTCCCCAAAGCTCAGTTGAGATCACTTGGAGAGGTGATGTCCAGGGGCTCCCTTCACCTGGTGCTTTGTGACTCACATAGTCTTTTATGGTGGTGTTATGTGTTAATGAGTTGATTCATTCTCCGTGTGTCAGAATAGAACTTCCCCATGGGGTTTTCTTGACTGATCTTTAGGGAAGCAGATCTCCAGGCCTTTCCTCTATGAAGCCTACCTTTTGATTAACTGAGCGCTGAACTGTTGCACCACTGAAACCAAAAGCCAAACTTTATCACTGTCAATTCCAACTCAGCGACCCTATATAGATAGACTGGAAATCTTTATGGGAGCAATAACCTCATCTTTGTTCTGCTGAGCTTCAGGTAGGTTTGAACTGTTAACCTTACAGTTAGCAACCAAAAACCCAACCCACGTTGCCACCAGCCCTTCTGTATTTTTTCATATATACCAAATATTATATAATAAAAAGTTTTTACAACAGGGGCCACAAGGACAGCCTAAGAAAGTTCAGAAGGGTTGGGACACGAGGAGGAATGGAAACACATAGAGGAGGTTGAATAAGTGATGTTACATTAAGGGGACTGCAATAGTTGAGGTAAAGTGAAATGTATGATTTGTTGAATGCAAACCTGATGATCTGCTCTGTAAACCTTCACTTAATTTACAATAATAAAAAAAAGAGAGAGAGAAAGAAAATACTAGAGCCAGTTCATGCCTTTTCTGGGAAGGAATCTGACATTTAAAAGATAGGAAGGAACATTCCCTCCTTGTGTGTCCAACCCATGTTACAGAGTAAATAAAATACTGGGACTGTTTCCAGCAGAGGAGGAAGGAAGGAAATCATATTTTTATTCTGTACCAAAAAAGGAAGTTTACCTTTTAGCATTAGGGGACTGGCCTTTTTGTGAGTGGTACTTCAAATGATAACAGCAGTTTCAAAGGGATTGGGCAGACTTAGGTTGTGAAGATTGATGTACTCATTTAGTACAAGACACCACTATCACCAGAGAGACATCATTTCACAAAAAAGCTTTACCCAGAGGTCTCTAGGACCATCAATGGAGAAGAGCTGAGAGCAGGACCCTATCCAGAGAAGCAGCGAGGCCCGAGATGGAGGCAGAGACGATGATGTGGAGAGATGAAGCGGCTGGGGACTTTGGATCCAGAGAAGGAGAGGGACTGTGTGCTGAAGAATTTGGGGGTGGGGGGTGGGTGGGACGCGAGTAGGATGTGGGTTTATAGGGTATACCCTTTGGTCAGTTGATGATGCATGGAGGGGATTGGAACCATGGCAAAATGCTCTGAAGAACATGTATTAAAATTAATTTGGAGTTCATGTAGTAGTATTTCACCCTGACTGCTTTTATTGTATTGACAATCTAGTTTTGAGGTAAAGCTTTTTTTTTTTTTTTCATGTTTTATTGTGAATTATAGATATTTTACATGGGAGAACTTAAGTTTTACATTCATTCCACCGTACATTGTTTCATTGCCATGGTTCCAATCCCCTCCATGCATCATCAACTGACCAAAGGGTATACCCTATAAACCCACATCCTACTCGCGTCCCACCCCCCCCACCCCCAAATTCTTCAGCACACAGTCCCTCTCCTTCTCTGGATCCAAAGTCCCCAGCCGCTTCATCTCTCCACATCATCGTCTCTGCCTCCATCTCGGGCCTCGCTGCTTCTCTGGATAGGGTCCCGCTCTCAGCTCTTCTCCATTGATGGTCCTAGAGACCTCTGGGTAAAGCTTTTTTTGAAGAACATTAAAGCCTCTTTCCTTTTGGGAAGATGAGGCATGCTGGAACCTAATTCTGGTACAGCACTAAGCCTGTTCAGCATCGTTATTCTGAGATGGGTTGATTCCTACCCTCTGGACATGGTGAGGTGGTTGGGGATGGGTATTCCTATGACTAGCTAAGCTAAACAGGTTAAAAGGCATAGCTTCCCTGCTGTTTCCAGTTGCTCCCTGCTATCTCAAACCTGTAGACAAAAAGGACCTTTTCAAACCTGCAGGTTTCCAAGGAGAAGCAGGACAGCTTGTCTGTGCACTAGACACATTAAAAGGACTGAGATCAACTTCTGGTCCTACCACTTGGTGGCAGTGCAGCTTTAGGCCATTTACTTAACTTCTCTGTGCTTCAATGTCCTCTGTAAACTGTGATAATAATAATGCCTTCCCCCTAAGATTGTTAAAACAGAATCAATGAATAGTTACATGTGAAGTGTTTAGAATAGGACTTTCAGTATAAGCTAGCTTCCATTGAGAGAGCCCCTTCTGATTTAATTCCTTGTGTCACAAAGTTTAACACATCTGAAACTGTTCTTGGAAATGCCAGCTGTAAAACAGAGGACCAAGCAGGAATTGGTGATGGCATGTAACAGGCTGCATGTATGACCAGGAACTCGGAGATGCTTATGGATGATAAGAGCTGGTGTGATACCTACTCAGCGTGCTTTGCACAAAGAACCTTCTGTAGTTTTTCACCTTCTACTTTGGGATTTCTCTTTGAGTTGTCCCCAGGGATGTGCTGAAAACAGTTCAGTGGTTGAACGCACCTAGGCGTGAAAGGGAAAACAACACAAATACTTGGACAGTATTATTTGCCAGGGAGCTTGGTGGCACAGTAGTAGCACTTGGGCAGTATTGTGTGATTCATAGAGTTTTCATTGGTTAATTTTCAGAGGTAGATATCCAGGCCTGTTTTCCACCATGGGTGACCCTGCTGATATTTGAAATATCCGTGGCATAGCAAGCCACCACCGAACATTGGGTGCTATCAGTACACTGATAAATGGGTGGTGGTAGAAATAGAGGCTTGGAAAAGCTTATTGGCTTGCCCATTGTCACCTAACCATTAATTCCTTGGTCACTGTCCAGTATGACTTTGTCCCCAAGTCCAGGATGCAGAGGGCATTGTGTAACATGGGTCTTTGTTAAGTTCATGGAAAAATTCTATTATCTTTCCATTTTTCCATGAACTTTTTAAAACTCTTGTGTGTTTCCTGCTCCTGGACTGTGTGCAAAGCTGCCTGGTGTTGGGGGGATATTACTGAATGCACTGCTTTGTGGGCCCAGTCCTAGCATCTGTTCACTCATGTGGAGCATTTATTAAGGCCCAAGTGTCATGTCTCTGTCCTCAGTTCATTCTTGGGCACATGTAGGTAAATTGAATACAGAAGCTGATGTCAGCTCAAGAGGTGGGTGCCCCAAATAGAAAAGGTTGGAAAAATGTCCACAAGGCATTTAACCTGGCACTCTATGTTGCTTCTTTCAGCACATGTTTATAGGGTCACAGTGGACCAGACTTTGCTCCAGGCTCTAGGTGTAGCAGGGAGAGACAGGTAAGACCTGCTCCAGAACAGGGGTGGGGACAGGAGATAAGTAAATAAACAGGCACATCAGCAAGAATATACCAGTTTGCCAAGCTGTACAAACCACTCACTTTTTTGTAGCTTCAGTCTTGTACTTTTACACAGAGTGGAAATACTTTTTCCTTACTTGCAGGGTTCTTCTTGGCAAGCACCTTAAACTCCTTTTGATAGAAGTATTAAATAAATGTGCCTAAGACAAGAAGTCTGTGGTACCATGACTGAGGGGGGTTTAGGTTCCTCGTCACTTCCAGCTTTGCAGAAAGTAGCAGTGGCCCCACACTCAGCACCACCCCTCAGACTGCCAGGACCAGCCATGTGTACAGCTGTGGGATTTCTGCATTTCTCCCTGTGCAGCTAATGTCTCAGATTGGAGAACTGTCCTGATCAAATTGTAGTCCATTGGATTGTGTGACTGGCCTTGTGGCTGTGTAGGGAGTGTGAAAACAGAGACCCTGTTGGGTGATGTTCAGTCCCAGGTATGTGTAACTACATCATCACCTTTACTGAAGACTGTTTCTAACAGCAGGACTATATAGCCTGTTAGAGATGAGAAAGTTTTTGGTCCTGGAGGAGGGAAGGTTTTGAGGATTGTTTTTCCTATTACCAGAGGGCACAGGGGAGCTTGTGTTTGTCTCATTACTGAGATCCACAGGAGGTCTGTAGAAATACCCCTGGTTTTGCTTGTGGCAAGGATCCCAGCTCTCAGTTGGTGTCTGTGTCCAGGACTGGTCAAATACTGAATGAAGATTGTAGACAGTGTGATCAAAGAGTTTGGGGAGAATACCTGGGCTAAGTGAGAACCTTGGCCACTGGTAGACTTGGTCTCCCAGGGTGATCACAAAGCATGACCAGCCCTGCTTCCTTACCTCTTAAGTTTTCTGCTTTCTCTGGTACACCAGTGTTTGCTTTTTGACAGAATTTATTAAAGATGCTGTCCATGATTTGCTTATTTGCAAAACAGCTTTCAGGATTAAAAGGGAGGTGAGGTCTATTAAGGAACTTCTTTGATCCTTCATGGTATGTTTGTGTATTGCCTTTGTACAGCGGTCAATATTTCATTCTCATAGCCTGCACCCGCATTTCCCAGACCAGGGAGTTATGCTGAGGAAAATGGAATGGCTTGCCCATACCAGGGGCTAGGATGTAGCCCTTGGAACTCTATTTTAGGCTAGATTTTTTTAAAGAAGTAAAACTAGTGAGGGGTGTGTGTGTGTGTGTTACTTAGAAGTTCTAAATACCTGGTATAACCATGTGACCAGTTGACTATATGTATGTTGTTGTTAAGTTCATTCGAGTTGGTACCGACTCATAGCTACCCTGTATAGTGTTTCAAGGAGCATCTGGTGGGTTTGAGTTGCTGACCTTGCAGTTCAAGCTGACCTTACGGTCCAGTGCATTAGGCTGTAGAGCCACCTCAGGATTCCATGTATATGTATCAGTCACTCTTTGGAAGCCCCATATGAGTTCTGTATGAGTTGGAACCAACTCGACAGTACTTAACAACATACACACACACACACAAATGGCTTACGTGGTTGTTGTTGTTAAGTGCTGTCAAGTTGATTCCAACCCATAGCGACCCTGTATAGGGTTTCCAAGGAGCAGCAGGTAAGCTTAAACCATCTACCTTGCAGTTCAAACGACTTTGAAGTCTGACGACACGTGAGCCCACAGTTGTTGTTGTTGTTAAGTACTGTGGAGTTGGTTCAACTCATAGTGACCCTGCACAGGGTTTCCAAGGCTGTAAATCTTTATGGGAGCAGAAAGCCTCATCTTTCTCCCATGGAACATTAGCCCACAGTTGTTGTTGTTATGTGCCGTGGAGTCGGTTCCGACTCATAGCGACCCTGTACAGGGTTTCTGAGGCTGTAAATCTTTACCGGAGCAGAATGCCTCATCTTTCTAGTTTCGAACTGCTGACCTTGCGGCTTGCAGCCCGATTCATAACCACTACGCTACCAGAGCTCCTTTAGAGGCTGGCAAATCCAATTCCATGGGTCAGGCATCAGGCTGGAGTCTTCTGACTCACATAACTGCAGGAACTGATTAACCCAAGGTCATCAGATAAAGAAGCCAGACTTCTAGCTCACAGCTGGACTGCAAGGTAGGTTGTTCAATCCTACCTTGCAGTTCAGTGCATTAACTTCACAGCACCACACGTACGAGACCTGCAATACACGGGTCGGTCTCTCTCTCTCTCTCTCTCTATATATATATATCTAGATATAGATATAGATATCTATCTATATATATCTATATACACACACATATACATGCATATGTATATATATATATATGTATGTATGTATTTATGCATGTATGTATGTATATGAGTGTCCTGGTATGGCACTGTAGGTTAATTCGCCGGACTACAAGGTAGTTTTGAACAACAAGGTCAGCGGTTTAAGCTCATGAGTATGGCACTGCAAGATTGGTTTGGACCACAAGCTGGTGGTTCAAGCTCACCAACCGCTCCCTGAAAACCCTACACTGGGTCACTATGAATCAACAACAGCAGACTGTATTGTAATTGCCAAACCAGAGAATCAGGGCCCAGCCAAGTTGACACACAGCCTTAACCATCACAGTTTACTACTTGGTAACTTGACACCTGTATACATCTCCTTAAACCATGGAGTCATTTATAAAGTTATACTTGCACCTAACATGAGACAACTTGCACCTAATATTCGTACATCTGAATATGCACTAGCACTACTTGCATCTTGTATTTTGTAAGTGAAGTAAACAAAAGCACTTGATAAGCACACATATAAGAAAGCAATAGTAATAATAATTGCAGTCTTTATTTTTTGCAGCTGGTCTTGTGGCTGTACCTAATATTTAGAGCTAAGTTATTCCATCATCTAGTCTGTATTTCCTTTGCCCTCAGCAAGCCCCTCAGCTAGTAATAGCTCTTTGCCTGGTGGGGTTATTAAAACCTTCATTCCTGAAAGTTCTGCACCATTAGAAGTCTTGTTGGAATTGCGTTGCTATGGTTTCCCGTTGACTTTAATCATAGGGCACGGTAGTACTAAGAGACATCCTAAGGATGCTCCTGTATTCCAGAACACACTCTTCTTTTCTTCTATTATGTAATATCAATCTGATTTCCCCTCGATCATCAGGATCAACTACACCAGTCAATACAGTAACTGCCTTCTTAGCCTTGTTTTTTTTCTTCTTCTTCTTTGCCTTTTGATCAAGAGGCATGAGGTGGCCAGAGTGGCCGGGTGACATTCTCAACTTCCAGTTCAGTGAGTCAGTATTGGGTCTCCATTTGGGATTATCCCTCCCTTTGGAACTAAGATCTTCAGACCTTTAGAACACAGGATCACAGGGAAATAAAGTAACAATTTTGCGAGGAGGTAATTAGGAGTAATTAGGAGTGGGATCCATAGTTTTGTTTGTCAAAGGCTATTCCATTGTTCTGTCAAGCCAGCTGTTTGAGGATGGTAGGCAACATGGTAAAACCAGTGAATTCTATGAGCATGGGCCCATTGCTGCATCTCATTTGCTGTGAAGTGAGTTCCTTGATCCAAAATAAGTGTTGTGTGGGATACTCTGATGATGGTTAAGGCATTCTGTAAGTCCACAGGTGGTAATTTTGGTCAAAGCATTTTGTATAGTGAAGGCAAATCCATATCCAGAGTTAAGTGTGTCTATTCTAGTAAAAGCAAAGAACTGCCCTTTGCAGTAAGGTCAACTACTGGCTGATTGTCGTGAGAAATGCCTGCATACCATGGGCTTAATGTTGGTTTCTGTTGCTGGCACATTGAGTATTCAGAAGTGACTGTAGCCAAGTTGGCGTTGATGATTAGAAGTCCATGTTGCTGAACCCATGTATAACCTCCATCTCTGCCATCATTGCCCTTTTGTTCATGAGCCCATTGGGTAATGACAAGAGTGGCTGGGGAAAGAGGATGACTGGCTTCCACAAGATTGTCAGGCAGGAGAGAACAAACAAGATGGCGGAGAGGATAGATGTGCAGTGAGGAGCTCTGTCAGCAACAGCTGTCAATCAAATATGATGATGTAATCAAAACAATATAAATATTCCAGGATAAACAAAAGCTAAGGGATTTTGCTAAAGCCAACCTTGCAATGAAAAACATCCTAAAGGAAGTTCTGTGGACTTAGAACCAACAAGAACAGACCAGAGATTGACACATGTGACAGCATCACCCTGAACTCAGTTGACAAATGGAAGACTCAAGAACAGAATAAAATTATAAGAACAGAGGATCTGGAGGTCAGTCTATGATCAAAACAATTACAATGTAAAAGAAGGTAAACACAGAGGAACAGAGAGATCCAGGTGGTTGAGAAGGTCAGATAGATTACAGGATAATGTAGACTGTCTTAAATGGAGGGAAGAGTTAATGGAATGTAAGGTAACCACAACTGTGGGGTTGGGGTGGGAGTTTTAGTTAGGGTATTGGGGAGGGCAATAAAAGAACGGGGAGGAGGTGGAAGAACAAGGTAGATAGGGCAACACTGAGACAGGTTTGCATAGCCTAGTGGGACAGAGGTAAATAGTGATGCATGCTCAACATTGGAACAACAGGGCTCTTTGATACAGGGATCTAGGCATAGTTCGAAGAGGGGAAAGAATATACTAAGATACTTGACTGTCTTACGTATACAGGTTTCTCTTGCCTACTATTGTAAAATAGACACTTGAGTTGGATAGAAAGGAATGTCGGGAAACATGATTACAGAAAATTTGTAAGCCCGTCTTCAACTTATAACTGATTGGAATACCTAAAAGGGGTTCTAGGACTTGCCCAGTGAAATAGGCTTCTTGCGGAGCATTTGCAGATTATAGGACCTTGGGTGGAATCGTTGAGTCCCATCCAGAACCATTCCCACTAGAAAGGACAAGCAGACCAGCCTAGAATAGCTAGAGTAACAGAAGATACATTTTCAAAAAAAGATCATCAGGAAAATCCCAACACAAAAATGTTAGCATGACTGGCTACTATAAGAATAAGCAAGCTGTTCGCCAGGAATCTATCGAGGCAAGCAATCAAGTTCCTTCAGGACAAACTCCCCTCTAAGACTGAAACTCAAAGGGAACACGTGAGCAGGCATGTAAGCTTGCTGGCGACCACATGGGTCTACTGGTGAGTGGAAGAGGAGTAAGGTAGCAATGAAACAATGGGCTGAATTCAACCATAGTCCATTGACTCCCGTTGACCTGGAGATGAGAGAGAGAAGAGGAACGGCTGATTGCACAGAGGGTTAGAGCTGAGAGTGAGGCATCCAGCTGATATGAACTGAGAAGAGATGCACAAGAACACCCAAACTTGCAAACAGTACCCATTTGACCTAGCCTCAATGGCTTGATAATCAGAACTCAACTAGAGGAAGATTTAAAAAGAAAGAAAGAAACAAAAAAATTCTTTTTTGGATAGAGAAAACAAGGGTAAATTGCTACAGTTTGATGAACCTGACCTATACTCATGGAGGTAGTAATGCCATCTTCACTTCAAGTATCAATGCTTGATACCTCTGTACACAGGGTAGATAGGGATCAGCAACTTAGACACTGGCTACCTAAAATGAGGGGTGATAAAGGCATGAAGTGACTGGCTTACAAGATTTCAGGAGGGAGTTTAGTTTAAGAGTGTGTGTGTGTGTGTGTGGTGGGGCAGTCCCCAATGAATAGTTTTCATCTTGTCTAGATGGGTCTGGTGAAAAGAGATGGGAATAAGATTCTTATGATACACTAGTGAGTAATTGTTATGACTAATTGCGAGTGTCACAATTGTAAAGTAAAAGTTTTATAACAAAAACAGGGGCGTGGTTAATCTTATAGTCCAGAAACAGAGGACCCTAGGACCATCAGGGAGAAGAGCACAAGAAGAATGTGGGACCTTATCCAGAGAAGCAGCAACACCAGAGATGGAGACAGAGATATGGGGACATGGAGAGTGGGAGCAGCTGAGGACTCTAGATTCAAGGGAAGAGAGGGACTAAGCTGGTGGCTAGGAGGCAGACTTGCAGAATGTGCCATTTGGAGGTATAAATTATTATATATTCATGAGTGTTTTGTTTTTTTAAATAGCTAAAGTGAATAGAGGGAAATACTGTTAACTGATGGTACATGGAGGGGTTTATAATCATTGTGATGAAACAAGGTGTATGTATGATTTGTTGAATATAAAACTAATGATCTGCCATGTAAACTTTCACTCAATCCACAATAAAAACCTAAATAAATAAATAAAAAGTTCGTGGAAAAGTGGAAGTAAATGATAAAGGAATTTATTTCCATGGACTTTATGAAGCCCCCTCATCTTGACTTTATGTCTAGTAATGTTTCTGTGTTCTCTCATTAGCATTCTGTATGGTGATTCATTGGGGGTTCTTCATAATCATACGTTTTGTGAACACATATTTTTTTCAATCCTAGGTCTTTATTTCTTTGTCTAGCTAGGCTCTCGTTACAATAGAGTATAAAAGTTGCATACAGTTAAAAAAAAGATTGTCAGGAAGTAAGATTGGAACCAACTCAATGGCAGTTCACAACAACAACAATACAGGTTGTTGACCTGCAAGTCCAAAGAACTGCAGGCTAGTTTATGATGTGCCAGGTGCAGAATCCAGATGAAGCAAAAAATCAGGCCTTATCTCCAAAGAAGCTCTCGTTCAACTGATTAGTTATGCATAACAGATCTCATCTTGGAGGGGATAGCATTATATTGTTGTAGTTGTTAAGTGCTGTTGAGTCGGTTCCGACCCATAGGGTTTCCGAGGAGCAGCTGGTGAGCTTGAACCACCGACCTTGCAGTTCAAACGGCTTTGCAGTCTGGCGAATTAACCCACAGTGCCACACCAGGACTCCATTTATATTAGACCTCATCATTGGCAGTAACTACATCATTACTTGGCATCCCTGGATTGGCACTTCACAACAGCAACAACAAGAACATCTACGTAACTTTCAAACTACATCATAAATGCCAAACCACCGATAATCTTGCCCCAGCCATGTTCTTAACCATCATAGACCCCTACCTAGCAACCACACTGGAGAAGCCCACCTTCACATGATCTCTTTATAATGACTGCATTGCCACATCTATGAAATCTGCACTGATAAGCAACCCCTTCCAGTAATAAATAGCTTTTCGAAATTTCAGTAGGTTTGAAGTCATAGGAGGCTACTAGACGTAACAATTTGAGCCTCACTGTTCTGTCGACCGCAGAGTTCCTGGGAGAAGCTGGCTTGGTGACTTCTCGAAGGGTACAGTTCACTAGAGTCAGGGGCCCTTCCTGCTCAGACAGTGTCTACCCTGAGGTTTGGTTAGCTGGCACACCATAGGGCTCTTTATTTGCATTTACTGCTTTATCATCTAGCGGTAAAGGCTTTAAATGTTTGTTTTTCTTCTAAAGTCTTTAAATATATGTGGTGTTGAAAGTGTTTTTAAAACCTACTGTAAGGATTGTTGTTAAGTAATGTTGAGTAGCAGCCCTGTATAGGATTTTCAAGGAATGGCTGGTGGGTTTGAACCGTGGACCATGTGTTCCGCAGTCTAGTGCTTATTCTACAACACCACATCAGGACTCCACTTTTTGGATTGTTGTTAAGTGCTGTCACATTGGTTCTGGTCAGAAGTTCGAGGCCCACTGGGCCCGAGTGTTGCAGACAATGCAGGCCACAGGTTCTGAGGAACAGATTCTGGCCACCAGGCAGTCATAGAAAATTGTTTTTCATCTTAGTGTTCAGTTATATTTTTTATTTAATTCCAAACACGAGCCCTTAATATCGACAGATAAATGTAATATTTTCCTAAAGCCGAGACTGTAAAGGTTTCAAGGTTAAGCCTTTCTCCAAAGGATTAACTAAAAATAGCTTAGCTACTTCCAGGTTCTTTGTTCTATAGACAAAAGGACATCCTCCCTAAACCTGTCCCAGGTGCAGGCTATTCAGCCAAAGTTCCTGAAAACCTGGCTCAGGAAGCCCAAACAGCGGGACTCCTCCCAAGCCTTTTGTCATTCCCTTTCACCTTCCCCCAACTGAGCTCAGGAGCTATAGATATGTTAATTGAACCTGAGAAACCAAGTTGCCGGCCTGGGATTCGAACCAGCAAAGCTCCATGTAAAATTACCTGAATGTCTGGAAAATTACTGATGTTAGCTGTACCTTGTCTTAGTCCCTCCCAGCTTGGTGTGAAGCTCCTTCCCTAAATAAAACAGAGGCGCAGGCGGGCCCAGGTGTGCAGGCTGGGCATTACAGCTGGCTAGGTGTGCCTTACAGCTTGGAGGGCAGTGAGTTGCTGCCTGCAGAGGCCACAATGCCTGTAGTCCCAAGTCTGCCCACCAGTGATGCATCCACCCTGGTTTCGGGGTGTCTCTTTGTCTCCCTCTTTCTGTCTTTCTGTGTATTCTTTTGCTATCCCTATCACCGCCGGATATCCTCTCCTCGTGAACCAAACACTTGTGAATCCAACACCTATGTCGAGGCCAGTCCCCGACAATAACCAACAAGAAGTCATTGGACTACAGATGCCCAAGTCTGTTTAATGATTCTTTTAACTGCATGTCACTCTTTTTATGGTGTGTGAAAAAGAAAGGATTATTATTATTATTTTTTTCTCATCACCACTTCTGCATGCACAAACCCTATATTGTTACCAGACTTTAAGTTATTGTCACCTTGATTGATGCAGTCATAATAGCCTTTTCTTTTGAGGCTGCAGTATTTACTGTGTGGCAGTGTCCAGCTTGTCCTGACTGGACTGTTGGCTTCTGAGGAAGTCAGCTGTATTTGAGCATGTGAGCCTGTAATGGTTACTCGAAAGATGAAGGTGATTTTAATCTGTGGACTGCACAGATGGAGGCATTAAGACCAATTAGTCAAGGGTTGCCAAGCATTTCACCAATTCAGAGTCTGTGTACATCATGTGGTGGGCGTGGGGAACTGGTCTTGTTGAGTCTTGAGAGACCACTGTGGAAGCTTGACTCCTGCTTTTCTATTTGAGTTTTCAGCAGGCCCTGCTGAGGGTCAGAAGGCAATGGACCCTCTGGAGTGGTATGGCAGGAAAGATAGGGTACCCCTTTACACAGCTCTCTTGTCATCTGCTTCTAGAAAGAGTAAGTATATGTGATGCCAGGCTAGGCTCCCAGACATGTAACGTGAAAATTTTCAGGTTAATTTATTTGGTAATATTTAATGATTGTGACTGTCACAGTTCATATTGATTGTGTGACTGAATCCATTAGGCTTGCAGTGTGAGAGATCATTATTGGTGAGCTATGGTAGCGTAGTGGTTATGAATCGGGCTGCGAGCTTCAAGGTCAGCAGTTCGAAACTACCAGCTGTTCTGCGGGAGAAAGATGAGGCTTTCTGCTCCCGTAAAGATTTACAGCCTCGGAAACCCTATGCAGGGTTGCTATGAGTCGGAACTGACTCCACGGCATATAACAACAACAACAAGTAGATGGTGGTGATTGTGGTGGTTGAACATTTCATTTTCCAAAATGTCTTAAGAGATTGAGGGTGGACTTTGACTGACAAGGTACATGTTTTCGCAGCATACAACTGTCTCCCTCTCATGTTCTCAGAGAACCAGATGCACACAGGGGCTTTGCAGTTACCCAGGTGGCTGTGCCACAGACAGCTTCACCATCTAATAGGGCGTGAGATCGTAGATTGAGAAGGAATTTCCCCACCCAGTTCCACAGGGACTCAGAACACATTTTAATGGAATTCTTCTTGCCTCCAGGGGCATCACCCTAGCCTTAAAATGTTTGCTATGTGTAGTTTTGTTCTGTTTGTTGTTTTATTTCATCTATTTCTAGCCAGTTTTATCAAGAAAACTCTTCTTAACTTTTTACAATAGCCTCATACAGTATTTGTCCTTATGTGATTGACCAGTTTTTCACTCAGCATATGTGAACCTCCAGGTTCATCCATGTTGTGAGGTGTTTTGCAGATTCTTTGTTATTCTTCAGCATTGGGTAGTATTACATTTTGTGTAAGTACTAAAGCTTGTCAAAAACCATTCTGTTGATGGACATTTAGGCTGTCTCCATCTTTTTGATGTAGCTCTTGTAGACAGCATATTGAACTTTCCTATTTTCTTATCCATTCTGCTATTCTCTGTTTCTTGACTAAGGCGTTTAATCCATTTACATTCAATATAATTATTGATAGGTATGACTGGATTGCTGACACTTTACTGTGTGTTCTTTATTGTGCTGCTGGGTTTTTTTGTTTGTTTGTTCCATGTACTTTTCTGCACCTAGTTCATTTTGTTTTTTCTTTTCATTTCTGTTGTGTTAATGTGTACTAAATCTTTATGATTTTCCTCTTTTTTATTTTGATGTGAAGGCATATTAATTTTCTTTGAGGCTACCCTGTAGTTAATTATTTTTTCTCCCTGTTTAAAACAGTCTGTTTTATCTTGAAGTTTGCTTCCTCAACTTTGGAAGTTCTGTATCTACACTATTTCCTCTTTTTGCTTTGTAGTTGACTTCATTATAAATTGATATCTCTGCTTTCCTATTATTAGTCTTGTAAGTTTGTTTTACTTTGACTATTTCTATATCTGGATTAAGTTCAGGGTGTTTTTGTCACGTATATTAATCTCAAGTTGTTGTCTGCTGTTGTTAGTTCTCAGTCCAAAACACACCCTTTAATATTTTTTGTATGTATGGTGTCTTTTTTTCGGTCTGATTATTATAAATTCCTTTAATTTCTGTTTATCTGAAAATGTCCTAATTTTGTCATCATATTTGAAGGACAGTTTTGCTGGATATATGATTCTTGGTTGGAAATACTCTTCTTTCAGCATTTTTTTGTCTTCCCACTGTCTTGTCTGCATGTTTTTGCTGAGCAAATCAGAGCTTAATCTTACTGGTTCTTCTTTTTAGGTAACTGTGTTTTTTTTAGAGTTGCTCTCAGGATTCTCTCCTTGTCTTTAGTTTTGGAAAGTTTGATTGATATTTCTTGGTGGTTTTCTGTTGGGATCCATCCTCTTTGGGGTTCATTCAGCTTCTTGTATACTTGTTTTACAGGATGTTAGGAAAGTTTTCTTCCAACAACTCTTTGACAGCTTTCTCTGTACTTTTGCAGTTCTTTGATAACTTTCTCTGTGCTTTTTATTGTCTCTTCCTTTTCTGAATTTCTGATCACAATAAGTTCTTCCTCTTTTTGGTATCCCACATGATTATTTCTTACACTTTCTTTGGATTTTTTTTTCCATTCTTTTTCCTTATTATTATTCTAGTTTACTAGTATTGAGAGATTTATCTTCAGATTCACTAATTCAGGCTCTCCATTGCTTCGAATCGATTCCTTTTCAATATATTGTTCATTTCTGAGATCTTAGTATTAATCTTTTGGATTTATAATTGCAGGTTTTGTATTGTCTCAAATTTTGCGTTTATATTTTTAATGTTCTTGTATTGTTTTGCTGAATTCATCTAAAGTTTTTTCCCTATGTTAGCCTTGCTTTCCTCAAACTTTCTGTCATTTCTTTGCAGATACCTAAATCTCATTCTTTCGGATTCTTTTTCAGTTAGTTCCATTACCTTTTCTTTCTCAGAAGTGTTTTCTGGTTCTGCATCTTGGCCATTTGAGCTATTCTCTTTTGTATTTTCATATGAGCTAAAATTATCTGTTTTCTCCAGGGCATTGTGATGTTGTCGTGTTTTTACTTAATTGATGACAGTATTTTGATGTGTTCGTAGCTCTTACCAACTATTGTCTGTGGGTATATTAGAGAATGGAAGCATATGCACCATTATTGTTCTTGCATCTCAGTTTAGGGTGGGTTTGGCTGGTGTTGGCTGCTGCCTATCATTGATCAGGTAGAATAGGAGCTGATGTTGACTCTTGTACAGTGGGTGGAGCTGCAGAGAGTCCTTAAGGTTGTTCTGGGCTTTATAGGCACTGTTACTGCGTCCTTTTCCACTGATCTGTGAGGTCACTTTCTGTCACCAAAGCTACTCACAGAAAACTCAAGATGGTTGTGCCATTCCTGCTCAGCTTCTCCTCCAAGCAGGCACTCTGTCTACTTCTCTAACCTCTGCTCTGAAGTTCAGGATTCCAGGATTTTCTTCTGTGTCTGTTCCATTTAGTCTCTTGTATCTTAATTGCAGAGGGTCCATGTAGTGGTCTGCCTGGTCCACCATCATGCTGAAAGTCCTGGTCTAAACTTTGTGTCCCCTCTCCTTTTTTAAAAAAAAATATTCCGGCATATATAATAATTTAAACCACCAAAGGGTACATTCTGCAAGCCTGCCTCCTGGCTGCCAGCTCTCAACTCAGTCCCTCTAATTTCATGAATTTAGTCCTCAGCTGCTCCCTCTCTGCCTCCATCTCTGGTGTTGCTGCTTCTCTGGATAAGGTCCCCCATTCTGCTTGTGCTCTTCTCCCCTGATGGTCCTAGGTTCCAATTTTTGGACTGTGAGATTAACTATTCCCCTGTTTTTGTTACAAAACTTTTACCTTCATAATTGTGACAGTTGCAATTGTTGATGATAACAATTACTCAATATATATATTTTAGTTTTTATTGTGAATTATGTGTTAGTTTACATGAGTTAACATTATCTTTACATTCATCCTATCGTACTTTGTTTCATTGCAATGATCACAATCCCTTGCATGCATCATCAAACACCCAAAGGTACACCCCACACTCTTGCCTTCCGGCCGCCACCACACAACCCCTCTCCTTCCCTGAGTCCAGAGTCCCCAGCAACTCCTCTGTCCATGTCATTGCCTCTGCCTCCATCCCTAGTGTCACTGCTTCTCTGGATAGGGTCTCACACTTCGCTTTTCTCCCTTGATGGTTCCAGGGATCTCCACTCCTGGACTGCAAAATCAGCCACTCCCCTCCTTTTGTTATCAAACATTTACCTTTCCATCACTCACTGTCAGACCTGATAGCAATCATTCCCTCTTGAACCACAGGAGTCCTTTCCCCCTCACCTTTTATCAACCCCATCCAGACAGGTTGGAAACAATTCAGTGGAGGTTCTACCTTTCTCTGTATCCTCTGGAGCTAGGTTCCCTATTGAAAGCTTGTAAGCCAGTCACTTCTTGCCTTTGTAATCCCCCCATTTTGGGTAGCCAATGTCTAAGTTCCCCCTCCCTGTCGACCCTCCCTGGTACCAAGGGAGTGGGAAAGATCCTCACTGTAGAGATTTGTCCGTTCCTTTGACATACTACATCCACATGTAGTGGGTTACTCTTTTTCTTTTCCTCTTCCTTCTTCCTGTAGTTGTGTTCTGATCATCCAGCCATTGATGCCAAGTCAAATGGGTACTTTCTGCAAGTGTGGGTGTTCTTGTGCATTCCCCCTCGCTTTATATCAGCTGGATGCTTCACACTCCATTCCAGTCCTCTGGGGCCATGTCCCTGCCCCTGGGCCCAGGAGTCTATTGAATGTGGTCAGACTTAGTTCACAACTTCATTGCTGTTTTTCCCCCTCTTCCCCTTATCGGTGACCAGTGTGGTCAGCAGCAGGACCATATGCCTGCTAGTGTATTCCATTTGAGTTTCAGTCTTTGAAGGGGGTTTGCTTTGAAGGTACCTGACCACTTGCCTTGATGGCTCCCTGGAAAACAGCTTGCTTGTTCTTGTAGTAGTCAGTTGGACTGCTGTTGTTTTTTTTTGTTAGTTTGTTTTGTTTTTCTTCTGGTCTTTTTTTCAAGAAGTATCTTATGTTCTTCTAGCTGCTCCAGAATGGTCTGCTTGTCCTTTCTCGTGGGAATGCCCCACCTCACAAGATTCTGGATGATGATCAGGATCTAGCTATGGTCTTGTGCAATCCAAAGGCTCTGCAGGGAGCCTCCTTCACTGGTCAAGTTCTAGCCATTTTAGTTATTCCAAACAGCTATAGACTGAAGACGGACTTACAAGCTTTCTCTGGTGATGTTTCTGGCTGTTCCTCTCTCTCCCCTTCAAGTGTCTATTTTATGATAGTAAGGAAACCAAGGCAAGATTCTTCAGACAGCCAAGCTTCTTAACATTATTTCCCCACTTTTACCCATTAAAACCATGCATCAATCTTTGTATCCACAAGCCCTGTTGTTCCACGTTTGTACGCAGATAGTTATTTACCTCTGCCCCATTTAGCACATGTAAACCTGCCTATTTTCCCATCTGCCTTATTTTTTCTTTTTCCTTCCCCTTCTAGTGTATTGCTCCCTGCTCCCCAGCACCACACTATCCTGTGTCTATTCCATACCCTGTGTTCCACTATCCTGTGCCTATTCCCTACCCTGAGCTCCACCTACCTCTCTCTCCCCCTCATCTTTACCCCATACACCCCGGTAACCAACAAAAAATAAAAATTATTTTAAAAAACAATAATAATTTAAAAAAAGAAATAAAAGATAAATACCCCCCCCCCCCAGTGTGGATGCTGTTTCTTAATCTTTTACAGTAATGGCTCTATTCCATATTTCTCCTTTTGTGACTGACTGATTTCACTCAGCATAATGTCCTCAAGGTTCATCCATATTATGCGGTGGCTTGCAGCTTCCTTGTTATTCTTCAGGGTAGTGTAGTATTCCATTGTATGTATATACCAAAGTTTGGTTATCCATTGTTCCATAGATGAACCCTTAGGCTGTCCCTTAGTGCTGCTATGAACATTGGTGTGCATATATCTACTCGCGTTATGGCTCAAATTTCTTGTGAATAAATACCTAGTAGAGGAATTGCTGGATCATAAGGTATCTCTATTTCCAGCCTTCAGAGGAAACACCATATTGCTTTCCAGAGTGGTTGGACCATTTTGCAATCCCACCAGCAATGTAGAAGGGTCCCAGTCTCCACATCCACACTAGCACTTATTGTCCTCTACTTTTTTAATCTTTGCTATTTTTGCTGGTGTGAGATGATATCTCATTTTTGTTTCGATTTGCATCTCTCTAATGGCTAGTGATCGTGAACGTTTCTTCATATGTTTGTTGGCTACTCGGATCTCCACCTTGGTGAAGTATGTATTCATGTCCTGTGCCCATTTTTAAATTGAGTTATTTGTCTTTTTATTGTAGAGGTGTTGTAGGTTCATATATATACACATATATGTGTGTGTGTGTATATATATATATATATATTTATGACGAACAAAACTCCTTTATTACTGTCTTCAAAGCTCTCATTTGCAATACAGTTTTCTTCACTGGAACTAGACTTGCATGCAAAAATTGATGTGAACTACTTAACATAACACAAGGATCTCTGGTAGCATAGTGGTTAAGAATTGGGCTGTGAACCACAAGGTGAGCAGTTCAAAACTACCAGCTGTTCCGCGGGAGAAAGATGAGGCTATCTGCTCCCGTAAAGATTTATAGCCTCGGCAACCCTGTACAGGGTCGCTATGAGTCAGAACTGACTCCATGGCACATAACAACAACAACTTAACATAACACAGAGAACCAAATAGTATGAGATCCAGCTCTTAGAAGCAGCTCTGTGTAACCAGAGACAGACTGGGGGGGCACCCTTGCAGCCCACTCTAGCCAGAGTCAATGTGTGATGAAATGCAGACTTTGAGAACTTAACATTCTACAAACCAGTGAATTAAACACAATTTTTTTTTTTTGTTAAAAACAAGTATACAACAGTTTGTGCATGTTCAGTTCACTAATACTGATTCCATTCTTGGAGTTGTACAACCATTCTCACTCTTTTTTTTTTGAGTTGTTCCTACTACACTGGCATAAGCCCACTAAAATTCCTATCTAATGTTTTGAGTTGCTGTTGTTCATTTAGAATGTAGTAGCTCTGTAGGATAAGTATGGACTGCAGCCCACAAGGTTGGTAGTTTGAGCCCAGTAGCCACTCCATGGGAAAGGATGAGGCTTTCTACTCACGCAAACATTTACAGCTTCACAAACCCCATGCAATGTCAATATGAGTCGGAACCAACTCTAAGGCACTTACTTACCAGCAATGTTGTCACTTTAAATTTAATTTTTATAGTCTTTTCTAAGAGTTTCTTGGATCAATGATTTAATTTTTTGAAAATATAAATCAAACTTGCTCTAGAGAAAAATCACTGGTTTCCTGTGTACTCCTATTTTGGCGTCTTCAGTTAGACTATGGATCTTCTTGCTTTTCAAATCCACAGCTGCAGCTATTTTAGCCACCTCAATGCAGAAAACCCGCAGTCGGACTGTTATAGCCAAGGAGATGAAGTAGTTTCATCGTGATAGTCCCCAGGAAGAGGGACCACTTCACTTACCTGGGCCCCAAGGATATCCTTATAAAATGTTGACGCTTTTTCCAAGTCTGGCACTGCTATGGCGACATGATTGAGTTGGCCCAGATTCCACACAGAATCGTATACTTTATATGATGAGTGTGACATGGAAAAAGTTATTACTGCAGGAACTGTAGTTTGGAGTCTGAAAAAATATCCTAGGGCGCTCAAAGTCGCCGTAGCCGCTGCAGCCGTGAGCATGCACGCCATTCGAGCACCGGATTCCCAAACTGTAGAGCAGGGCGAGAGCAGAACCCTAGAAGGTGCAGCAACCTGCCGAGACAGCTTGACTAGTGCTTTCCAGGGCACATGGAGCGAGGCCAGGTTCCTGTATATTTTGGAAATGAGTCCGTTGTCGGTTGTGTCACTGCAAAAGATTTTTTCCCTTCTGTGGGCTCCCTTTTTACTCTTTTGATGAAGTCTTTTTTACATACACGTTTTTAATTTGTAGTATATCCCATAGATCTATTTTGTCTGTTTTTGTTTGTGTACATTTCAAAATTTTTGGTAGTCAGTGTATTAGCGTTCTCACATTTTTCTCTATTTTTTCATTGATAACCTTTGTTAATTCTGGGATTCACATTTAGGTCTTCAATCCATGCTGAGTTGGTTTTTGTATAAGGCTTTAGGTAAAGGTCTTGTTTTTAGTTTTTTGCATATCGTTCTGCCAGCACCATCTGTTGAACAGTCTCTTCCCCATGCAATATACTTCAGTACTGTCAGAAAGCAATTGGCTATATGTGGATGAGTTAATTTCTGGATTCTCAATTCTCTTCGATTGATCAATGTATCTTTCATTGTACCAGGACCAAGCTGTTTTGATCACTGTAGCTATGTAGTAAATTTTGAAATCAATGCGTGAAAGGCATCCCACCCTGTTCTTCTTAAGCAGTGCTTTGCTTATCCTTGGTCTCTTTCCTTTCCATGTAAAGTTAGTAATTGTTTTTTCCATTGCTCTAAAAAATGTTGTTGGAATCTGTATTGAGTTTGCATTATATGTGTATGGGTAGTATTGACATTTTCACATTGTCTTCTTATCCAGGAGCATGGTGTATTCTTCTAATTTTGTAAGTTTTTTTGGTTTCTTATAGTAGTGTTTTGTAGTTTTCTTTGTATAGGTCCTTTGTTTCTCTGGTTACATTTATTCCTAGATGTTTCATCCTTTGGGGTGGCTATTGTAAATGGTATTGTTTTCCTAATGTCCTTTTCAGCACTGTCATTATTTTATAGAGGAAGCTAACTGATTTTTAGATGTCAGTCTATATCCTGCCACTTTGCTTAATTCTCCAATGAGGTCTAGTAGTTTTTTTTAAGTGTCTTTGTGATTTTCTATATATAGGGTCATATCGTCTGCAAATAGAGTTTAAATTCCTGTTTCCAATTTGGATGCCCTTGATTTCCCTATCTTGCAGTATAGCCTTGGCTAAGACTTTAAGCACAATATTGAATAGGAGGAGTGGTGACAAAGGGCATCCTTGTCTGGTTCCTGTTCGCAGAAGGCTTTCAGTTTCTCTCTATTGAGAGTAGTAATGTATTAGGCTGTTTGTTTTGTGTATATGCTCTTAATTATGTTGAGGAATTTCCCTTCAATTTGTACTTTGTTGAGTGTTTTTATCAGGAATGGATGTTGGATTTTTGTTAAATGCCTTTTCTGCATGAATCAATATAATAATGTGATTTTTCCTTGTTTATATGGTGGATTACGTTGATTGTTTTTCTAATGTTGAACCACCCTTGCATCCCTGATATGAATCCCACTTGGTTATGATGTATTATTTTTTTGATGTGCTGCTGGATTCTGTTGAGATTTTTTGCATGTATGTTCATGAGGGATATTGGTCTATAATTTTCTTTCTTAGTGATGTCCTTCCCTGGTTTTGGTATGAGGGTTATGCATGCTTCATAAAATGTATTAGGAAGTTTTCCATCCTCCTCTATATTCTGGAATAATTTGAGTAGAATAGGTGACAACTTTTCCCTGAATGTGTGGCAGAACTCACCAGTGAAACCATCTGGACCTAGACTTCTACTGGTTGGGAGTGTTTTGATGACCTGATCAATTTCTTCTATTGTTATGGGTCTGTTCAAGTCTTCTACTTTACTCTGTGTGAGTTTAGATAAGTTGGTGTTTTTTAAAAAAAGTGTATCCGCTTCTTCTAAGTTTTTAAATTTGTTAAGAGTACAGCTCTTCATAGTATTTTGTTATCATCCTTTTGATTTCCTTTGCTTCTGTTGTGACATTGCCCATGTTGTTTCTAATGCATGTTATTTGTGTCTTCTCCCTCTTTTCTTTTGTTAGGTTTTCCAGTGGTTTGTCAATTTTATTAATCCTTTCAAAGAACCAGCTTCTTGTCCTGTTGATTTTTTTTCTATAGTTTTTCTGTTTTCTATCTCATTCTTATTTCTGCTGTGATCTTTATTATTTCTTTTCTCTTGGTGACTGTAGGTTCCCTCGGTTGGTCTGTTTCTAGTTGCTGGAGATGTTGTATTAATGTGTTAATTTTGTTTCTTTCTTCTTTTTGATGTGCGCATTTATTGCAATAAATTGTCCTCTCAGCACTGCTTTTGCTGTGTCCCAAAGATTTTGGTATGTTGTGTTTTCATTCTTGTTTGTTTCTAGGCACTTTCTGAATTTGTTTTTAATTTCTTCTATTATCCAGTTGCTCTTCAGCAGGGTATTATTCAGTTTCTATGTATTAAACTTTATTTCCTTGGTCTTCTTATTGTTGATTTCTAATTTTATTTATGGCATTGTGGTCTGAAAAGATGATTTGTAGTATTTTCATGTTTGTAAATGTAGGGAGGCTTGCTTTGTGACTTAACACATGGTCAATTCTGGAGAATGTTCCATGTGCACTGGAAAATAATTATATTGTGCTGTTGTTGGGTTGAATGCTCTGTACACGTCCATGTGGTGAAGTTGGTTGATTGTGCTGTTTAGTTACTTTGTAGCTTTGTTGAGTTTCTTTCTGGTTATTCTATCTCTTTTCAAAAGTGGCATATTAAAATCTCCCACTATAATTGTATATTTATCTGTTTCTTTCTTACCGTCCTAGTAGGGTTTGCTTCAAGTATCTTGGTGCTTTTTCATTTGGAGCGTAGATATTTATTATTGTTATGTCATCTTGCTCAATTAACCCTTTAATCATGAGCTAGTGGCCTTCTTTATCTCTTATGGTGGTTTTTGTCTTAAAGTGTACTTTATCAGAAATTAGTATTGCCACTCCTGATTGTTTTTTTTATTACTGTTAGCTTGGTATTTCCATCCTTTAACTTTTAGTCTGTTTTTGTCTTTGTGTGTAAGGTATGTCTCTTACAGGCAGCATATTGAAGGATCTTGTTTTCTTATCCATTCAGCCACTCTGTCTCTTCACTGGTACAGTTAATCCATTGACATTCAATATAATTATTGATAGGTATGGATTACCTGCTGTCATTATGTTAATTTTTTGTGGTCCTGTTTGTTCCTTTGTTCTGCATGCCTTCTTGTATTGCGTTCATGTTTTTTGTACTATTTCTTGTTGGTTTCATCTTTGTTTTAATGTTTCCTTGTTCTACTTGGATCGTCATTTTCATGGTAAGTTGTGAAGTATTAATTTTCTTTAGGGTTGCCCTATAGTCTTAAGTTTTCCCTGCGTTTAAGACAGTGTATTGTGCCCTGCCATCTACTCAACCTCCTCACCACCTGGATTTCTGTTCCTGTATTTTTCTCTTCTTTGCCATTGTTAATATTTCGAACTTTGGTTGGCCTCACAGATCCTCTGAATTCATTGCTATAATATTGTTCCATTCTGAACTCTGCACTCTGCTATCCATTGACAGCGTTCCAGGTGGTGTTGCCACATCTGTCAATCTCTGGTTGTTGTCTGTTCTTGCTGGTTTTCATTCCAAAGAACTCCCTTTAGGATGTTTTGAAGCACTGGATTGGTTTTGACAAAATCTCTTAGCTTCTGTTTATCCTGGAATGTTTTGATTGCACTATCGTATTTGATTGACAGTTTTCTGGATAGATGATTTTTGGTTGGTAGTTTTTTTGTTTTTCCTTAAATGTTTTATTGTGAATTATGTGATAGTTTACATGGGAGAACATTAATTTTACATTCATTCTATCATATATCGTCTCATTGCCATGGTTACAATCCCCTCCATGCATCATCAACCAACCAAAGGGTGTACACTACAAGCCTGCCCTACGTACCCCCCAGGTCTTCAGCACACAGTCGCTCTCCCTCTCTGGATCTAAAGTCTCCAGCTGCTCCATCGCTCCATGTCATTGTCTCTGCCTCCATCTTACGCATCGCTACTTCTCTGGGTAGGGTCCTGCTTTCCGCTCTTCTCCCTTGATGGTCTTAGGGCCCTCTGCTACTAGACTGGAGAGTTAATCACTCCCCTTCTTGCTATAAAACATCTACCTTTACATTTCCAGCCCTCACAACCAGTCCTGATAACAGTTATTCACTGTTGTATCACAAGAGACACGTCTGCATTTCATTGCATTAGCCCTGCCTAGACAGATTGAATACTACTCAGTGGAGATTCTACCTTCCTCCAGGCCCTCTGGATCTAGGTTCCCTCTTGAAAGCTTGTAAGCCAGTTACTTTTTGACTTTGTAGCCCCCCATTTTGGGTAGCCAATGTCCAAGTTGCCCATCCCTGTCTGCTCTGTGTGTGGAGGGGGTGGGAATGATTCTTGCTGTAAGGATTTATTCCCTCTTTTGAGTTACTGCATCCATAGGTGTAGGTCAAGTTCATCAAATTGTATGAGAATACTTTTTTTTACCCCCCTCTTCTTTCTTCTTCTGGTTGAGCTCTGATCATCTAGTCATTGAAGCCAGGTCAAGTGGGTATTATCTGCAAGTGCCGGTGTTCTTATGCATATGCCCTCTCTTCTTATCAGCTGGACACTTCACTCTCCACTCTAGTCCTCTGTGGCTATGTCAGTGACTCTGGGCCCAAGAGTCCCCAGGTCTTGCCACACTGCTGGCCAACCAGGTCTTCACCCGGGTTCACAGAAGTCTATTGAACATTGTAGGGCTTAGCTCACCTCTTCATTGCTGTTTTTCCCTCACTTCCCTTTATCGGTGACGAGCGTGGTCACCAATCAGAGCGTGTATTCCCATTGAGTCTTAGTCTTGGAAGGGGGTTTGGCAGGGTTTTTTGTTGTTGTTGTTTTAGGGTTTTATATATGTCTACTCTTTGCCTTCTTGCCTGCGTGGTTTCTGCTGAGAAGTAAGAGCTTAATTTGATTTGCTTGCCTTTGTAGGTGACACTTCTCTTTTCCCTGACTGCTTTTAGCTGTCTCTCCTTGTCTTTGATTTTGGAGAGCTAGATTATGGTATGTCTCGGTGATTTTCTTTTGGGGTCTATCCTTCCTGCGGTTGTCGGCTTCTTGAATGTTTATCTTCTCGTCCTTCAAGATGTTAGGAAATTTTTCTTCAGCTATCTCTTCTGTGGACTTCTGTGATTCTTCCTGTTTTGGAATGCCAGTCATTCTTAAATTATTCCTCTTTGTGTTACCCAGCATGAATATTAGACTCTCTTCAGGTTTTTTAATCCTTTTTTCTGCTTGCTCTCCTATCTTAGCAGTATTGAGAGATTTGTCTTCCAGCTCGCTGGTTCTGGCTTCCATCTCATCCATTCTTCCTTTAGGATATTTTTCATAGCAGGGTTGCCTTTGGCAAAATCCCTTAACTTCTGTTTATCCTGGAATCTTTTTATTATACCATCATATTTGATTGACAGCTGTTCTGGGTAGAGGATTCTTGGTTGGCAGTCTTTTTCTTTCAGGGTTTTATATATTTCTACCTATTGCCGCCTTTTCTGCATGATTTCTGTTGAGAGATCCAAATTTAATATGATTTGCTTGCCTTTGTATGTTAAAATTATCTTTTCCCTAGCTGCTTTTATTATTCTGCCCTTATCTTTGATTTTGGAGAGCTTGGTTATGATATGTCTTGGTGATTGTCTTTTAGTGTCTATCCTTCCTAGAGTTTGTTGAGCTTCTTGAATGCTTAAATTTTTGCTTTTCAGTATGTTAGGGAAGTTTTCTTCCAGAAGCTCTTCAGCTATCTCCTCTGTGGACTTGTGTGATTCTTCCTGTTCCAGAATGCCAATAATTCTTAAGTTATTCCTCTTCATGTTGTCCCACATGAATCTTAGGCCTTCTTCAGATTTTTTAAATCCTTTGTTCTGCTTGCTCTTCTGTAGTCTTGAGAGATATATCTTCTAGCTCACTAGTTCTGGCTTCTATCTCTTCACTTTTACTCTTTTTCCCTTTCAGTATATTGTCCACTTCTGATATTCTATTATTAATCGTTTTGACCTCTTTCTGAAGGTTTTGAATTGCTTCCAATGCTGTATCTATCTTATTTGATTGTTCCTGTAGCACTTTCGTGACTTCTTCCTTATTTTTTTCCAACTCCATTGTATAGTGTGTAGATACATTTTATAATCATTTTTCTGAATTCCTTCCCAGGCATTTCCAAAGCCTGACCATCTTCCAATATGGCGTGTAGGTCTACTTTCAGTTCATTTGCCTCAGTCACTTTATCTCATTTTTAAACGTGTACTGATATGGTCATCTGTTTCTGTTTTTTGGGAATACTCAGGAGTTATCTGTGGCCTTAATACTTAGATGGGTGTGTATTTTGGTATTTTTCATGCTTTCTGATTGCCTCCAGGTAGATGTGATCAGGAGATGGGCTTCTGTTTTCACTCTTCTTTCTGAGAAATTTCAAGATGCCACTGTTGTTTTTGTGACGTAACTCAGGATTTGATTTTTAGCCTGTTTCCTTTTCAGTCTGTCTGTCCCGCTCCACAATCCCTGCTTAGGCCTTTTTCCTAGTGATAAACTGTTTGGGGCCAGCTGTGGTGGCCGTTTTGCACTGCCGTTTGGTTTTAAGTGGAAATTGTCACTTTAAATTTCAAGGAGGTAAGTGCGCATGCGTAGTGGAACCCTCCGGGGGTGGTGGTGGGGTGTCCACTCGCTCAGGCACCACCTGTATTCACCAGAATGGAGGTGTGCAGACAGCAAGAGACCAATGAACAGATACATTAAACACAAAACAAACCAAAAAACAGTGCCTACACCTTTATCTCTGCGGTTCTGTCAGGCTGCTGCTCTGATCTTCCTTCCCCTACTTGGTCTCTCCCAACATGGCAGCTCCGGGAGCAGCTGAGTTTTTTTAAATTAGAAAACAATGGATTTCTTACTTATGGTATTAATTCCCCTTGCTGTAAGCTTTCCAACCTTCTAAATATTCCTTTATATGTGGTTCAGAGTTATGGCACCATCCCCTGAACCTGCTTGGTCCGGTATTCTGTATTGTTGCTTACAGAGCTCCTCACTGCACTTCTACCCGATACACCATCTTGTTTGTTCTGTTTGTCTTTTTCATATTGTTTTTATTTTGATAGATATGTTGCTTATCTTCTACTCTCTCTTTGTATTGTCTACCTTGCTTTGCTGTTTTAATTGATGTTGCTTTATAGTATTGTTCTGTGTATGACTATGATGCTGCTGTTGGTTGGGAGTTACTTTCTTTCACTGGCCGTTTATAGTGGTTCGCATATACATGGGAGTCTTCTGTTATTGGTCATGCACTTCTTCCCTTGTAGCGTAGTATGGAAGTATGTGAGCAGGGCTCTTCTCTATTAGGGGGCTCCAGGTGGCCAGTAGACCCCTCCACAGCTCCTGTGGGGTTGTGTGATACTTCTGCATTGGTATGTGCTGTTAGTGTGTCCTCTGGAGAGCAGATAAGTCATTGTCATAGTCCCAAGAATGCGTATAGCTCCCATGGATGAGTTTGTTTAGGTATTGGTTGGTGTTTTAGTGACAGGGAGGACAGGAAATCTCTGCATATATTCAGATGTTCTGAGGCACTAGGAGGGACATGTGGGAGACATATCTCTGTGGGTACCTTTCTTTGTAGGTTGAGTGGGTGTGCATGGTGGGTTCATACTGGGTAGGAATGAGAGGTACGTGGAGAGAGATGCCTTGGTGTCTTGGTGCATAGGCCAGGAGGGGTGTGCAGTGCAGTTGGGCCAAGAGAAAGGAATGGTGGTCAGTTCTAAAGTGTTCTTCATCATTTGGGCTTTGCTGGGGGGTGGGGGGTGGTAGGCATGTCTCAGGGCTCCTCACTGAGCAGTCACTGTGTGTGGGGAGCAGTGAGCATACCTTTGGGCTTCTCAAGTGGGGTAGGTTGAGTGCAGGGAGCAGCAGTGTGTGGAATGTTGGGTGAATCACTGAAGGGACTCGTGGTACAGTGGTTCGGAAAATGGGAGAAGGGCTGTTAAAACATGAGGCCAAGGGGACCAGCATGGCGTAGGTCATGTGGGAAGCTTCTGTTTCACTGTCTTGTCTTAACACTCCCAAGTCCTGAGCCTCCAGTGATACTGTCTATCCCACTTTGCACCTGTGGCACTTCCTTGTGTAGACCTAGTTTCAGAATTGTGAGACTCCCTCCTGCTTCCTTCTCTAGTTAGTTTGGTCCTGGCACATGGCATGCCTACTTTTTTTTTTTTTTTCCTTTTCTTTTCTTTCTAGATATCTCTTCACTCAGTATCTTTGCCTCTGTCTCTGTTTTCTGTGAAGTTGCCCTCCGGGACTCCTCCACCAGAGAGTGTGTCTCACAGTAGGCATGCTCTGCTGTGTTAACCAGTTGGATGCCAACTCTCAGAGAATCTCAGCATTTCAACTGGTTTTGTTTTCTTTCCAGTCATTGCACAATCCAATTCTTCAGCCTTTCCTTTGATGTTCAGGGGTCCAGTGTCATTGTTTATATCTGTTTCTCTTGGTTTCTTAGATCTTTGTTGGAGGAGGGCATTGATGTACATTTACCTAAGCTACCGTCTTCTTCCCTTTTTTTGATTGTTCGTTGCTGGTATATAGAATACAACAGTTTCCCCATTTTATCAGAAAGGAATCACCTACATGACTACTTTTTGCCCTCTGTCCTTTTTGCCTGATCAATTCTTTTCAGCTCTGAAGATCATAGTGAATGTTATTTCAAGCAGAAGGTCCTTCTCACACTCCCTTTGCAGTCACCAACAGCCTAATTGGTTGTTCTGCCTTTGCACCCCATGTTCACCTCCTATCTTCATTAGACTATGGCTTTCTTGAGGTCAGGGACACTGTTACTGATTTCATCCATCTATTCAATAGTGCCTATCTTTCTCTGCCAGGTATAGTGCTGATTGCTGGGTATTGCTCAGTGAGTAAGGTAGATTAGACTTGTCAAACTCATGGAGCAGACTGGGCATGGGCCTCAGTCTTGCTCAGTAAATGTTTTTCATGAAAGTAAGAGAGAGAACAGTAGGTGTGTTTTATGTAGGGCTGGATGAACTAGTTAACATATAACCATGGCTCTCAATTTTTCTCCTCTTTGAATGACAGAGTTGAACTATAATTGAATTCTTTTTGAGGTTGTATTAGCTCGGATCAGAAGACAGTGTGGTGCTGTAGGATAAGCACTGGATCACAAGGTTGGTTTGAACTGAAAGTAGGCAGTTCAAACTCACCAGTCACTCCTCAGAAACTCTATACAGGGTCGCTGAGTCAAAACTCAGTGGCACTTAACAACAACATCAGTGTTAGCTTGGAACAAGGAACTCTTGTGGCATGCAGTGGGCTACTTGTTGGGCTGCTTAATCATAAGATCAGCAGTTCGAATCTACCAGCTGCTCGGCAAGAGAAAGATTTGCAGTCTCAAAAGCGCTTTACAATGTTGTTATGAGTTGAAACTGACTTAATGACATTTAATAACAAAAGGTCAGTCAGGAATCTTTATAAATTCCTAAATAGGCAAGGTCAGGAGAAGAATGGTACATGTGAAAAGAAATCCTTGGGCACAGTGGAATAAAGCCAAGATACAAAATAATTTTAAAGGCAAATATAGATAGGCATTTTGGGTTAAGATATACAGTCAACCCTCTGTTCCACGTCTTTGGATTTAACTAAGCAATCCTTCAAAGACAAGGGACAGTGAAAGTGTTGTTTATGTAGCAGTTGCATTGTTGCAGGTATTATAAGTAATTAAAAGATGATTAATATGTGAAGGCTAGATGCAATAAATGATGCTCTCAAGTGCTGTGGAGTCAGTTATATCTCATAGCAACCCTGTATAGGGTTTCCGAGGAGCAGTTGCTGCGTTTGAACTGCCAACCTTATGCTTCGCAGCCCAGTGCTGATCCTACAATGCCAGTGCTACACTGTGTTAAATTAGGGGCTCGAGCATCCACAGATTTTGATATCTTGGGGGTGAGGGCTCTGGAACTGGTCCTCCTTTGGTACTGAGAGACTACTGTATTTGAAATGAGAGGCTTTCCTGCCCCTTTGTGATTTAAATCTATCAGCATTGACTTCCTCCAATTTTCTGGTTCATCAGGCAGTGAAAATACATCCAAAATGATAATTCCAGTAGAAATGTTTTGAAAATAAGAACAGTTGTCATGATGTCTTCTTTTAAAAACTTAAATTTGAGCATAAATTTAATTCATTATTAACTTATAATATTGATCTTAGCTTTTAAAGAGAGACGGAATCTCAGTTTCTTTCATAGATGTCTGAGCCCACGTCTTTTCCTACCATGGGGGCTCAAGTCACAGAGTGTTTTTCTTTCTTTTCTAGGTCATGGCTTCCAGCTTCCCAAGTTCAGGGCTGCAGCAGACGAAATGATTGTTCAGGAATCTAACTCTAGATTGATTACAGACATTGACCCTTTGTAGGGTGTGAATTTACTGAGCACAGGGCTTTGAAGGACTTTTGATTTGAAACCAAGGAAATAAAAATGACGACTTCATCTATCAGGCGGCAGATGAAGAACATTGTGAACAATTACTCAGAGGCTGAAATAAAAGTACAGGAAGCCACTTCCAACGACCCATGGGGCCCATCTAGCTCCCTGATGACGGAAATCACAGATCTGACCTACAATGTGGTGGCCTTCTCAGAAATTATGAGCATGGTATGGAAGCGACTTAATGACCATGGCAAGAACTGGCGGCATGTGTACAAGGCGCTCACACTGCTGGACTACCTAATCAAGACAGGATCTGAAAGAGTGGCTCAGCAGTGCCGTGAGAACATCTTTGCCATTCAGACCCTGAAGGACTTCCAGTACATTGACCGAGATGGCAAGGACCAGGGCATCAATGTGCGTGAGAAGTCCAAGCAGCTGGTGGCTCTCCTAAAGGACGAGGAACGGCTGAAGGCTGAGAGGGCCCAGGCTCTCAAAACAAAAGAGCGCATGGCCCAGGTTGCCACAGGCATGGGCAGCAACCAGATCACCTTTGGCCGTGGCTCCAGCCAACCCAACCTTTCCACCAGTTACTCAGAGCAGAAGTATGGCAAGGCCGGGGGCTCGCCAGCTTCCTACCATGGCTGTGAGTACTCACAGAGCTTCCCTCCCCTTGTCTGAGCCCTGGCTGTGTGAGTGGCCCGGTGCTTTGGGCTGAGGGCAGCAACCACTGCAGAGCTTCCAGGGCCTAACCAATATGCACCCTAGTCTAGGTGAAGTTATGGCAATAAAAGATCTTCAGTCCCTTTGGCTGGGCTGCTTGTGGATCTCATTCTGTACAAGTGGTCAGGGGCTTTCACCATCAGTGGTAAGGGGGACAAAGAAGTGGGATCTAGAGGGATCTGAGGGGAGGGATCCAGAGCAGAGGGATTGTCTTCCTGCGCAAGCACATGGGCATTGGCTGATAGTTAAGAGGAGATGGCTGATTGCTCTTGATGATCTTGTTCCTTTCATCTTACGTTACATATGTTTCTGATCATTGAGCTGCATGCAGGTTCCTGAATTGTTCTACTTCAGCAGCATGGAGGGTGAAGTGCATATGTTTCTATCTAATGTAAAAGGGAAAAAGGCAGGAGCCTCAACAGGTCTTCTTTTCAAATATGGACATAAGAGCTTCTGGCGGTGTGGTTGTGGGGCTCGGTCTGTATTGGGTGGGTTGCCTGTTCTCTTTTTTGCATGTCAGATTTCTTCAGGCCTTTGCACGACTCCATAGCCATCCGAAGAAATTTTAAGGAACAGAAGTGTAGAGCTCAGGGACTGTCAGAGCATGTTTCTGTAAGCTACGTTAAGCATCATGATCATTTGCAGAGAGCAGTCCCCAGGTATGAGTACTCCTCTTCCTTCACAGAACCAATCTCATGCTTTTAGGATAGATGGTCCTAGCCACTTGGAAGAGTGGGAGGTGCTTCAATTTAGTCTAGATATGGTTGAACTAAAGTGGAGATCCCTACACCCTTGCTTTTTGGAGTCAGTGGTAGCTATGTTAATAGTATAGAAAAAAAATTTTTTTTAAAGGAAGTTTGTAATTTGATGGACCCCTGTCAACCATAGCTTAGTTAGTGGTTCTGCTAACAGACCACTTATTAATGTGTCTTGCTTTGGCAGGTTTCAATTTAACATTTTGAGAAATAGTTCAGAGGTGATTTGTGTAATAAAGTCAGATTTCCTTCCTCTAGGAATTCTAAATTGTTATCAAACTTGAAGTAGGTTAGCGGGTTTTTTTGATGCCATGTCTGGTTTCCCTCAGTTTGAACTATGTGGCGCTGTAGGATAAGTACTGGATCACAAGACTTGAGCTTTAGAACTGGCAGTTAAAACCCACCAGCTGAATCTTGGAAACCCTATATAGGATCACTGAGTAGGTTCTGACCTACTCCACGGCACTTAGCAGTAACAGCTAAAGTATAGGTTGTGACATTCTTGAAGTTATTTGGGGGAAAAAAGTAAACTTAATCCTCAGAAGTCATCCTCTGGTTAATTGAACCAAAGAATGAAAATTGCCCTTTAAGAAGTGAAATTGTCTTCTATATTTCAGTGCCCTCCCCCTCGCTCCCCTTCCCCCCAGGAAAGTCTTCTTTTGAGCAGTGGTCCTGCTGTGTGATGAGGGGAGTGCCTCTTCTCTTCTGATGCCGTCCACGCTCATTATTCTCATGAAGCCAGACGATACAAAGAAGGAGCTGATGTAGCATCACATTTCATAAACAGTTTGTGGACCATTCCTGGTATAGGAGTCTAGGGTATGGACAGGCCCTTGTCCTCATGCCAACCTGGACCTGCAGTCACAAGCTCCTAATAGGTCTCCCCTGGGTCATTCAGTGCTGCCCTGCTCCCAGCTCTGAGGACTCTGCCTCTCTCAGACCTCAAGTTCCAGCTGTGTGCTTCGGGATGGGAGGGAGGAGTGTGTCCATGGCAACCATGGGGGTGGCAGGCTTTGGAGTGATCTGCCCCATGTGCAGAGGCTGCTGTGGTCCTCTAATAGCCTGTTTCTCTCTGTGTATGTGTATTTGTATGTGTATGTGTGTCCCTGCCCACAGCGCCCGAGACCTCACTGTGCCCTCAGCACCGCGCAGGCGCCCCACTGAGTCAGAGTGAGGAGCTGCAGCCGCTGAGCCAGCGCCACCCCTTCCTGCCGCACCTGGGGCTGGCCGCCCACCCAAATGGGGACTGGTCCCAGCCCTGCCTCACTTGTGACCGTGCAGCCCGAGGTGGGACGGCGGTTTGCTTTTCTTGTTCCTAGAAATGCTGTGCAGCCTGGCCAGTACAGCCAACTCTCTACCTGCCTCATTGTGAGCCTGGTGGACCTGGGGCTCCTTTCTGACAATGCTCCCTGCCCATGGTCACACCTGTCTTCTACTAGAAGCTCTGCTGAAGGTGCAGTAAGGAAACAGGATGGAGCCATCCCCATGCCCTGAAAATTGATGGGCTCTATTCTCTTTCCAGACAAGTATGGTAGTGGTGTCTCAGACCACAAGGCTTGTTGAATCACCAAAGTGTGGCTTGAATTTCACATGCCAGACAAAGTAGAAGGTCCTCGGTACATCCTCACTGAAGGCCAACATCCCTATTGCAGTAATACATGCCTTGCTGAGAATAAAATGAGATGATTTTTCTTCCTAGTGATCTGTTGTCCTTCCTAAAAATCCCCATTGCCATGGTTAACAGAGAGTTAGCTGTACTGCAAGTCTAGGTCACATTGTACGACGATACCTAACTGGATGTGTAACTAAAAATGGGCCTTCTCTTTTGACTAATACAAAATGTATGTTGGCCAGAGTCTCCAGCTGCTGCTAGTTAAAGTGGAAACAGATTTTCACTGCTGTCTACCAGAACATGCTTTTGGTTTGGTATGCCTGAGGTCTTCAGTGAACTCTCTCTGCTCTTGTGGTTTTACAGAAGGGGATCCACTGAATGTGTGTCTCTGGTAAGGCACTGTCTCACTCAGTCCTGAAAATAGTTGCTGGTTATTCACAACTCATTAATATTACAGCATGCTTGACTTGGATTATTTGAGTAATCACTGTATTTAGCTTTGGGATGTTGCTTGTGTGTCATAGAATTTTGACTTATTCTAAATTGATATTAGGAAAATAACAAGGACCAACTTTGTACTGTAAAGAATGTAAATAGAGCATATTTGAAAGCCTACTTGGGCATCTGTATCCATCCTTGTCTTTCTCCCTGTAAGAAATGGCACCAGCCATCCCTCGCACAGCAATCTTTACTCAGCTGGGTTTGCTAATTCTTTGCAGTGGCCACACAGAACTTAGACATTATATTCACAGTTAAGGGGTGTATTGGAGCAGTTAACAGGTTACAAGTTAGGATTAGAAATGATCAGGATACAGATACTTAATAAGGACATCTTCTCTGCTGTGCTTATAGGCAGGCCTCCGTCTGGCCCTCAGCCCCATGGCTGGCTCCTGTCCTGCTCAAGCAGTATTACAAAACGTTTTTAGTACTGCTGCTAAGTGTCCAAAGGGTCCTCCATTCTACTATATAACCTCAGCGTGAAGGTGCTCATCTCTAGCTCTCCCAATTAAGTGTCTGGAGGCAACCCTCTCACAGATGAACCTCCTGCCCAATGGCACTCGGCTTTACTTGCTTTGGGGGCCAGGGAGTTCACTGCTCTGTCTCATGCTCTGACTTTTCTGCTGATGTTGCTTTGCTGCACCTCTAGTGTCATAGCTTTCTGTCCCTGGGTTGAAGAGTTTTGGTACACAGGGTCCAAAGGACACATTCCACTGCTGGCACTTCTTTGATGATAGTCAGATCCCCCATTCCTGCATCTGAGATGGCTCATTTTATATCCAGCAGGATGGCAAAATTGACCAAGCACAATTAGCCTTATTAGCAGATATTTGCAATTTATTCATATAATCATCAGCATCTTCCCCCATCACCTCTTATCTAGACCTATCAACAAAAAGTAGTTTGTCAAGGTGTCATTGGAAGACAATTCCCTAACATCATGAAAGATGAGAAGGTCTGCATTCAAGAAGCTGAATGAAGTACAAACAGAATAGACCCCAAAAGAAAATCACCAAGACATGTTATAATCAAACTTGTCAAAACCAAAGACAAGGAAAGAATCCTGAGAGCAGCTCAGGAAAAATGAAACTTTACTTATAAATAGAACTAAAATGACCAAGGTCTGATTTCTCAGCAGAAACCATGCAGGCAAGAAAATAATGGGGTGATATACATAAAACGTTGGAAGAAAAATTTTGCCAATAAAGAATCATGTACACAGGAAAATTCTCTCTCTAATACAATTGTGAAATGAGGACATTTCTAGATGAACATACTAAAAGAATTTGTAAAAGATAACTTCACCAAAAATGCTAAAGGAAATTCCTTAGAAAGAGAACCTGAGATTAACATACATGACAATATCACTTAGAACTCAACCCAGAAATACAAGTATCCGAAGTAAAACAAACCTACAAGACTGAAACTAGGGATGTCAGTTTGCAACAACAACAAAAATCTGCAAAGTAAAAATAAGGAATACTGTAGTTATAGAACTTTCCAAGTCAAGAGGAAATCAAGTAGATTTCAAGAAAATATAGCAAAAATAAACCTAACTAATCCTAAAATTAGACTAAGCCCTACTACTAGCCCTAGCCTACCTCTGACACTAGCACTTGTTGCTGTTAGATGCTGTTGAGTTGGTTCTGACTCCGTGATTTCTACGCACAACAGAAGGACACACTGCCAGGTCTTGTACCGTCCTCACAATTGTTAAACGAGTTTGTTGTTGCTGCCACTGTGTCACTTCCTCTTGTTGGGGGTCTTCCTCTTTTTCATGGATGCTCCACTTTACCAAGCATGATGTTCTTCTCCAGGGATTGGTCTTTCTTGATAGCATGTTCAAAATATGTGGGGCAGAGTCTCATCATCCTCCCATCTAAGTGACATTCTGGCTGTACTGCTTCCAACACAGATTTGTTTGTTTGTTCTGACAATTCATGTTATTTTCAATATTTCTTGCCAAAATTCAGATGCATCCATTCTTCTCCAGTCTTCCTTATTCATTATTCTGCTTTCCACATACATGTCAGATGATTGAAAATACTATGGCTTTGTACTCCAACTAACATCTTTGTTTTTGAACACTTAAAAGAGGTCTTGTGCAGCAGATTTGCCTAGTGCCATACATCATTTGATCTCTTGACTCCTGCTTCCATGAGTGTTGATGGTGGAGCCAAGCAAAGTGAACTCTGACAATTTCTATCTTTTTTTCATTTTGATGTTATTTATTGGTCCACTTTTGAGGACTTTCATTTTCTTCACATTGAGGTGCAGTTCATACTGAAGGCTATGTGTAGTCTTTAATATTCATCAGTAAGTATTTCAAGTTTTCTTTGCTTCCAGCAAACAAGGTTGTGTCATCTGCATATCAGAGTTTATTAACGAATCTTCCTACAATCCTGATGCCACATATCTCTACATATAATCCAGATTCTTGCATTGTTTGCTCAGAATGAATAAGTATGATGAAAGGGTACAAACCTGGTGCACACCTGTCCTGATCTTGAACCATTCAATACCCACCATGTTCTGTTTGAATTGAATTGGTCTATGTACAGTCTCCTCATGAGCAGAATTAAGTGTTTGGTACTCCTAGTATTCACAATATTCTCCATAGTTTGTTATGATCCACACAGTTGAATATGTTCCAACATAATAAAACACAAGTAAACATCTTTCTGTGTAGTCTCAGATCCATCTGGTGTCAGCAGTGAAATCGCTCATTCCACAATCTCTTCTGAATCCAGCTTGAATTTCTGACAGCTCCCTGTTTATGTACTGCTGCAACTGTTTTTGAGTTTATCTTTAGTAAATTTTTCCTTGTATTACTTGATATACACTAATCCTTGTCCTAACCAAAACCCTTATACTACCTGAAGGCCTATGTGTAGCCTAGACCTAGCCATAGTCCTAACCCCTTACTCCTACCTTTCTACAAAGAAAGCAAGTTGACCAGAAAGGTGACTTGCAGTATTAAATGAGGTGGTTAGCACAAGGCTACCTGGGCAAGGTTAACTGTCATGGATTGATTTGTGTCCCACGAAAACAATATGTGTCAGCTTGGCTGGACTGTGTTGCTCAGTGGTTTGGTGATTATGTGATGGTCTTCCCATGATGTGATCGATGTAATAAACCCATAAGAGGGTTACGATTGGGATGCCATACCCTTAATCCTATCACAGCCCTGATCCCATATAAGGAGACTGTCCCTGGGCTGTGACCTGCATCTCCTTGTACTTAAAAGAGATAAAAGGAGAAGTAAGTAGAAATGAGTGGAACCTACTACTACCAAGAAAAAAATAGCCAGGAGTCGATTGCGTCCTTTAGACCTGGGGTCCCTGCACTGTGAACCTCCTAGATCTAGGGGATAATTGATCCCAAGACACATGGCGATCTCCAAGGATTGCGGGACCTATAGATGCTGAAAGGAGACAAGGGCCTTTCTGCAGAACCAATGCCCTGAATACCTTGCCCATGTATTAGTGCTAAGATACTGCAGCTATGTAAGGTTGTTAGGAAACTTTCTAATGACTTTTCATTGTCTAATGTACTTACCTTGTCAAGACTGGCTTTGGGCTATGCTGTCCCCTTCCCCCAGTAGATTAACACAGGCCTTCTACCTTACTGGGAGTTGTGTGCTTTTATGTAGCGTGAGCTATGAGGAGCAAGGGAGAGCTTTGAACTGAGGAATGACTAACCAGATTTGGGATTGTAGGAAATATAAGGACCCACCCTCCTGACTGCTGGGCAGTGATGGGAGCAAGGAGACCAGCCAGGGAGAGCATTGTACTAGTCCAAGTGGGAGAGAGGGTGGCATGGACTGGAAAGTGACTGTGGAGGTGTGAAAAGTGGTGGACTCCAGGCATATCTAAAGGAGTGCCTATAGGACTTGCTGTGGATTGGACATAGAAAGAGCACTTTGATGGCTCTGAGGACTGAACTGAGTGGGTAGAGCTTTGTTTGTCTGACCTGATGTTGGCTGTGGTTGGAAAAGATTTGAATGGAGATTGGGTACTGAGCTATGAACATGTCAGAGTGTCACTGGACATTTGAGTGCAGGCATGGACAAGATCTTCAATGTGAGTCTGGAGTTCTGGAGAGAAATCTGAGTGGGACTTATGAACTGGAACTGTGGGTGTGTGAGGAATTCTTTTTGAGCTACATGGAGAATTGCTCAGGGTTATCATGCTTGTTAAGTTTAGTGCATGGTAGTCATGGTAGGGCATGCAAGTACCACTATAAGACATTCATTTAAAATTGGAGAATCAAAATGAACAATCACAGTGTTGGTTCAGTGGTTAGAGTACAAATTTTTTGATTTCAGGCATTTCCCTTTAATGTGTGGTTTGGGGAGAAAGGTTTAATGATGGCATGAACTCAGAGGAGGCCATCCTTAGCTGGGGTCCAAAGTCAGTGTAGATGGCAGTATCTCAGCAGGTTTTCAGTTTTCAGAGAGAGAGACAACTTTGCCCACTGTCTTCTCTCAGTGAATGTACCAAAGTCTAGAGTGTATGTGTGAATTTATTTTCACCTTCGCTTCAAGGGTTAGGTGATGGATGTCATACTTCATCAAGACTAGTGTTTTAGAGCTCTTTTTCAAAGAGGATGTTTATGATTCTATTGTCTCAAAGTCAAGTTACGGAAGTTTAACTATGTGTTAACATTTTCTTTAAGGAACCCTAGTGCTGTGGTGGGTTGCGAATTGGGCTGCAGCAGTTTGATTCCACCAGCCTCTCTGAAGGAGATAGATGAGGCTTTCTGCTCCCATTAAGATTTATAGTCTCTGAAACTCTATACAGGGTTGCCATGAGTTAGAACTGGTTTGGCACAGAATCACCACATTTTCTTTGTCATAGCATGCAGGAGCATGACTATTTTAGAGGGATTGTTTATTAAATGCTACACATATTTCTATGTTTCTATTTCTAAAATCATAAGTGACTTAGACATAGACCCAAGAGGCAGATCGTTCAAACAGAACAAGGGAACACTGAATAGTTTAATATTAGGAAAGGTGTGTATCAGGATTGTATTCTTTTCACCATACATAGTCAATCTGTAAACGGAACAAATAATACAAGACTGCAGTATATGAAAAAATATGGCATCAGCATTAGAGGAAGACTCATTAACACTTGCGATATGCTTGCTTGCTGAAGAGGACTTAACATACTTATTTACTAATGAAGATTAAAGACCACAGTCTTAAATATGGGTTACACCTCTGTAAAGAAAACAAAAATCCTCACCACTGGACCAATAAATAACACGTTCAATGGACAAAATATTGAAGTTGTCAGACTTCATTTTGCGTAGATCCACTATCAACATTCATGGAAGCAGCAGTCAAGAAATCAAAGAACGTATTGCATTAGGCAAATCTGCTGCACAAGACCTCTTTAAAGTGTTCAGGAACAGCGATGTCAGCTTGAGGACTAAGGTGCGCCTGACCCAAGCCATGGTATTTTCATTAACCTCATGTGCATATGAAAGTTAGACAATGAATAAAGGAAGAATTGATGTATTGACTTATGGTTTTAGAGAAGAATATTAAAAAGTACCATGGACTGCTAGAAGAACAAACAAATCTGTGTTGGAGGAAGTACAGTCAGAGTGCTTCTTGGAAGTCAGGATGACGAGACGTCATCTCATACTTCAGATTTATTGACCCGGGGAGGGGGCAGGGGAGGGGAGGGAGGAGACCAGTCCCTAGAGAAGGAAATCATGCTTGGTAAAGTAGAGGGCCAGTGAAAAACAGGAAGGCCCCTCACCCCCAATGAGATAGATTGGCACAGTGGTGGCAGCAGAGGGCTCAAGGTTAACAATGATTGTGAGGAGGATGTAGGACTGAACAGGGTTTCATTGAAGCTCACTATGAGTCAGAACCAACTCTATGGTACCTAACAAACATAAGTGATTCCAGAAAGCATACATAGTACAGTATTTGGGTAGAGTTCTTTTTCTTCACTTGGACTTTCATGCTTACTCCATCATATCTGATTCCCTGGTATACTAGGACACTTTCCACATGAAAGGCTGGGCCCTTGGTTCCCCTGTTCAGTTGCCCTCTTGTAAACTCTGGTGCATTGATGTATTCAGAATTGTTAGTAGAGTGGTGTTGGGCTGCCCTTGTTGTTGTTTTGTTGTGTTAGGTGCCATTGAGTTTACTCATAGCAACCCTATGCACAACAGAACGAAACACTGCCTAGTCCTGGGTCAACCCTATTCTACACATAAGGGGCTCTGGTGGTGTAGTGAGTTACACAGTGGCAGCCAGATTCAAGGTCAGCAGTTTGAATCCACCAGTTGTTCTACAGGAGAAAGATGAGGCTTTCAGCTCCCGTAAGGATGTATAGCCTCAGAAACCCTATTCAGGGTTGCTATGAGTCAGAACCAACTTTGTGGCACACAGACACCTCCCCTGCCCTCCAACCACCATGCTGCACATGCAGGAGAAAGATGTGGCAGTCTGCTTCCATAAAGATTGACAGCTTTGGAATTCCTATTATGGGGCAGTTCTACATATGGTCAGAATCTGCTCAGTGACAGTGGCCTTGGTCTACTCTACATAGATGGTCATGCAATGACCAGTGAAATCCAGCCATTTGTTTTTCAGTGAAATGTCTCAGCTCAAGTCCTTTGCCAATGTTTTAATCAGTGGTTTTTCTTTTTGTTGTTAAGTTGTATGAGTTCTTTATATGTTCTATATAGTAAACCTTTTTCACATATGTTATTGCCTCAATTTTGTAGCCCATAAGTTTTCTGTTCACTTTGTTGTTGATAAAGTCCTTTAATGAACCAAAGTTTTTAATTGATGAAGTTTCACTTAACTGTTTTTTTTCCCCCCCGTCTCTGTTGCCCATGCTTTTGGGGTCATATTTAATAATCTGTTGTTAAAATCTAGGTCCCAAAGCATTATCCCTCTGTTTTCTTCTAAGTTTTATGGTTTTAGTTCTTACATTTAGCCACTTAGCCCATTCAAGTTAATTTTCTTATATGGTGTGAAGTATATGTCCATTTTCATCCTTTTGCTTTTAGAAATTCTGTTGTCCCATTACCATTTATTGAAGGGACTATTCCTTTCCCAATGAATGGACTAAAGGAAAATCAGTTGCCAAAAAGTAATTGGTCATAGAGCAGTGAGTGAGTTTGTTTGTTCCTCATTGGCAGAGTAAACAGGAGCCATGGAGATCCCTGACCCAACAACAGATGAGAAGCAATTGCTTAATGTTTAAGCCCTCCTTGATTCACTAACAGTCTGAGAGTCTTATCATGGAGAGAACTTATTTGTCTATAGCCAGAAGAAAACAGGATGCCCTCACATTTTAATTATTGACAGAGGATTGTCTTTGAATCATACGGATGAATACAAAGACTGTCTTTGATCTGTGCATAACCCTCCCACCATCCAGCCTTGTTTGGCCTAACCAGGGTCATTGTTGGGGTTGACTTTTTCCCTCATTGTCCCATGTACTGGCAGCTTTGAAGTGATGTGTCCTGGGAGAAGAGTGGCCCACTCACCTCAGCCTATTCACCTCAGTCCTATTCAGTAGGCCCACTCACCTCAGCAAGCCTATTCACCTCAGCCCTTCAAAGGTCCCTTGGTGCCAGGTAGATGTCCCAGCAGTCTTGGGAGAGGGGTGGGACCTTTCTATCCCAGAGGCTCCCACTAGGACTACCCAGCTCCAGGGGAGGAGTCTCTTAGCTCAGTAATCTACACTGGTAAACTAAGTCAGCTCCATCCAGCCCAGCAGTAGTAACCATCTAACATTCATTTAGGTATATCACTGTGGCCAGACTGGGATGGGGTCACTTCTGAGGCCTCTGCTTGCAGAGTAGGACCATGTTGCAAGCCATGGAGGGGACCCTTTAGCCCCCTGATCAGTGGAGCTGGATCAAAGCCAGCTTCCCTGCCAAGTTGTGAGCTGGGACATTACTAAACTTGTCTGGGTCTTGGCTTCCTCATCCATAAACAGGTGACAGTAAGAATTGTGTAGAGACAGATGTGACTGGCATAGTCCAGGGCTTAGCACACACGTGCCCTTGGGGATTATAGCTGTTCCTCATTTTCATTGGAAACTAACATTGGAAAAAGCCATTCCTTCAAGCTACAAGAATTTGAGCTCTTATTCCATGCCAGGAGCACTGTTGAGCACCAGAGCACCAGAGTCCTGCCCGCCATAGCTTATAGACTGGTTGGGCAGGCCAACAGGAAGATGTGTGATTAGACATGATAAGGGTGCAGATGGGGAACTTTGAATGATCCCCTCACCAGCTGTGTGCCGAGTACTCATGCTAACCACAAATCCCTGTTCTCATGGGGCCCAGACTGGTGACAGATGTGTAGAGGAGATATGTTTGTGGACGAGAAAACATATCTCCCTTGTTTGAAGAGAACAGGGAGATTGTCATCATAGGTAGCAGCATTGGCAGGGGAGCCTGTGTTTTAGGAATTGAAGAGAGGCCATTGTGAAAGGACTTGGAGGGAAGAGGAGCAGATGAGCAAGGTGAAGGTTCCAGGTGGTCCCTTGATCTGTGTAATGAGGGTGACTACCCTTGCAATGCTAGCAGTGTGGAGAAAGTATGGGGTACCTCAAGACTCTGTTGGGTCAGAAGGCAGCTCCATATGCTTGAACCTCAGCCTCACACGTGGCACTGCTCACAGGGAGGGACAGTGTGCTCTCCCAGGGAGGGTGGCCATCGAGAAGGCACATTTATGGTTCCATTTTCAGGTATAACAGCGTATCTCAATTGAACGTATCCAGACATACCTAGTTCTCATCCCGATAAAGACCTCTGAGCCCCTCTCATGGACTTCTGCTTATACCAGCCTTGCCCCTCTCAGTACTCTGCCAGGCTCTCTGCTTACCCTCATTAGACAGACCGTCCCTGACCCTGAGTTTATCACCATGTTCTGGCATATACACTTCTCTTCCTTCCCCTTCCCTCTTCTCTTGAATCTGTTTCTCTGGCTGACTATAGTGTTTGTTTATTGTTCTTACCTGCTCTGTGAAAACAGTATTTTGGTGTATGTGAATATGAACTGACCCTACAGAGGGCTGGGGATTAATTACCATTGATTTTCAGGATCCTGAAATGACTCAGAGTTCTTGTTCTTTCACTGGCCAGTCATAAGGAGACCATCCAACCTAGTTGCCTTGTCTATGAAAAGGGTTGAGAATCAAGAGGAATACATAAATGTCAGATTGTACCTCTCACCAGCTTGTTGACCTAGGGCAAATTACCTCCCTTTATAGATTGAGGACTCATTGAGAGTCAGTGTTGTGAAAGTGTCACGTGTCAGATCAGTTAACTCATTTAACCTGCATGACAACCTTAGGAGTAGGTCTCTTTCCATTTTACAGATGAGGAAACTGAGGCATAGAGAATTTCATGGCCTAGGCCAAGGTCAAATGTTAATAAATAGCTCAGCCTCAGCATTGGTACCTCAGAGCTGTTCTCTCAGCCCGTGCTGTGCCTCCTCTCTTCAGTCAGAAAGCCCTTAGCCTCAGGCCAGGCCAAGGGCACAGCAAAGAGCAGATACATGCCAGAAAGTAAAAGCACATGAGTGCACACGCAGATAGACACTGTGTGCGTACTTATACTGAAGCATGCATGAAAATGCTTACAGCTATTTCCTCAGCAGAGCTGAATGAAATGGTGTTGTTTGCCTTTGATTCGGTTCTGACTCATAGTGACCCGGTATAGGGTTTCTGAGGAGAGGCTGGTAGGTTTGAACTTCTGACCTTGCAGTTCAACCAACCTTGTGATCCATTGCATTTTTGTACAGCACCAGGAGTGGTTTTATGTCTCTACCTCCATCTCTGGTGCTGCTGCTTCTCTAGGTAAGGTCCCACATTCTATTTGTGTGTTCCTCTCTTGATGGTCCTAGGGTCCTCTGTTTCTGGACTGTAAAATTAATC
>NW_006408841.1:847156-878267 GCF_000296735.1 Chrysochloris asiatica
AGGGTGGGGCTGGGGTGCCCACTAGCTCAGGCACCCCCATAGTCACCAGAATGGAGGTACGCAGACAGCAAGGGACCAATGAACAGCTACCAAAAGAGAAGAATGTTCACACCTTTATCTCAGCGGTTCTGCCAGGCGTCTGTTGCCGCTCCGATCTTTCCGCCACGTGGTCTCACCCAAGATGGCGGCTCCTGGAGCAGCCGAGCGTCCTAGACTAGAAAGCAGTAGATTTCTTGCTTCTGGCACAAATTCCCCCAGCTGTGAGCCTTCCAACCTTCTAAGTATTCCTTTATATGTGGTTCAGAGTTCTGGGACCATCCCCTGAACCTGCTTGTTCGGGTATTCTGTGTTGTTGTTGGCGGAGCTCTCTGCTATACGTCCACCCAATCCGCCATCTTGTTTGTTCTCAATAATAGTTCTTTAATAAATACGTGAGTCAACTCTGACTTATAGAAACCTGTATAGGGTTTCCAAGGAGCAGCTGGTGGGTTTGACCATATGGTTTGCAGTTCAATGCTGATTCTACAGCGTCACATCAGGAGTTCAGATATCTTCTGTACTCAGGTCATATTGAAATGGAGCCAATTGTCTGAAAGTGCCTGAAAGCCAGCCTGCATTGCTTGGAACTATCCTAGGACCCTGTGCTGCATCTGGGGGTTCTGCTTTTTGCATGTCTCAGTGTAGAGCAGTCCCTTTTCTTGTGAAGTCCTGGTGTGGCACTGTAGGTAAGCACCAAACTGCTATCTTAAGGTCTGCAGTTCAGACCTACCAGCCACACCTCAGAAACCCTATACAGTGTTACTATGAGTCAGAGCAACACTAGGGAAGTTTGTGGGTAGTAAATTTCGTCATTAAATCCTTTTTTTTTTTGCGTTATTTTGTTTTGTTTTGTTTTAACTTGTGAATTCGGTAAGGTTACAAAGCAGATCATCAGTTTTACATTCAACAGTTCCTACACATTTTATTTCATCTCATTGATTGTAGTTCCCTCAATGTAACTGCTATCCTACTTCCTCCCTGTATTGTTTCTATTCCTCCAATTTTTTTCTAATACTTCTGCACTTTGTCCTTGGGTAAATGCTGCCCTTTTGATTGCAAATGATTGATTATTCTAGGTGGTCAAGTGGTCATGAACTGGGCCAAAGAAGCCTGCTTGGGAATGTGGACATTGCCACTATGTTTGGGCAATATAGACCTTTTTTGGGGCCAGTTAACTCCTCCCATAAATCCTGCTAGTCTTCATCTTACTGATAGGAAAGCAGAAAGAAGCCCGGAGAGGTCAGGAATTTGGATGTGATTCCATGCAAAGGTGGAAGGTACAGGATTCAAACCCTGGCTGATCCATTCAGGGCCCCCATTCATTCTTGGTCCCCCTGTTCTTAAAATAGCCTGGGCTTTTGGGTTCTTCTTGGACTGTTCACAGCCTTGTGAGTGATGGGCACTGTGATTGAAGCCAGATGGGTATCTCTTGGGAGTTCAAGACACGGTGACCGGGACTTTTCATGCAATCTCCAGACAAGAGTCTTGGGGACACAGAGGCAGTCAATCCCCCACTCTCTCCCCTAGAGACTTCTGTGGGGTTCATGTACTGGAGAGTTACTGGAAGTTGTGTCACACATCACATGTCACCTGTAATCAGTGTTCTGTGACTGTCAGTGTTGTCTAGGGGCTTTCTAGGTAAACTGCAAAATACAACCAATGAGAAGTGATTTCCTATTTTTCTATCAACTGTTTAGCTTTTTTCTTTAAAAATTAACTGAAGGAGGTGGGGCTCGATGGCGGCTAGGATGGAGGTGCAGTGAAGTTCGCTGTCAGCTGTACCACAGAATACCAGGCAAAGCAGATTTAGAGCAGAGCTCCAAAACTCGGAAACACATAGCTAGGAATATCTTAAAAGGTTGAAGGCTTATAGATGCTGGAACTTGAAGCTGAAGTAAGAAATCGTGTAATTCTGGGCTTGGAGGCCCAGATCCGACATCTTGGGCGAGTTTGGCAAGACCATGCAGGGGAGCAGAAACACCTCGGGAAAACACTGTGGGAACCTTGGAGCAAAGGTGGACAATATACTTTGTCACTTTTGCTTTGTTCTTATTTTCTTTTTCTTTTTGGTATCTGTTCATTGGCCCCCTGGGCCCCCCCGCCACTCTTTGCACACCTCCATTCTGATGACTGGCGGGGAGAAGTTGCCTGAGCGAGAGGACACCACCTCAGCCTACTATTGTTGGATTCTTCTGCCACGCGTGCACGCAGATACTCAGCCCAAGAGCAGGCCCTGAATTTTTTTTTTTTTTTTTTAATACAGGAAAGGCCAGAACAGGGCTGTAGCGAGAGAAAAAGAATTTAAAAACAAAACAGGCCGAAAATTAAATTAAAGCCTGAAGTATAACATAAGAACCAACACTGGCATCTTGAAATCTCTCAGGCAGCTTTGAAAGCTAGAAGCTGACGAGAGGACATTAAAGTCATACTCATATTAGGCTACATATTTTTTTTCTTCTTCTCTTCCTCCTCTCCCTTTTCTGTGATTATAGATTGCAGTATTCAGTCTAGTTTTGTTTTTGCTTGTTTTTTTTACGGGTGCTGTTTTACTGTTTTATGCTCCTCCTTCTACCGTTGGAGGACTCTTTCTCTCCCTATATTCTTTCTCTCCCTATATTACCCAAGAAGAGTCAGCAACTGCTGCCACATAGTCAAGCTACAATCACATTCCATAAAACACCAAAACCCAGGCAAGAACCAATACCAACTGCCATATACCAGGAAAACACACCACACCTGTGAAAGGTACTCTGAGTTAAGCAATAAGAAGAACGAAAAGGGAAGCCCCCATCCTGATCATATCTACCAGGAAGCAATCCGAAAACATAAAAAATACCAAAACACATACTCAATTAAGTATTAAGGCCACAGATAAACACTGAACATGTCCAAGAAGCAAAAGCAGATGACCATATGAGCACATGTCCAGAAACAAGATAAAATGTCTGAGACAAATGACCTAGAGTTAGACCTGGACTCCATTCTGGAAAGAGGGCAGGCCTTGTAAATTCCTGAAAAGGAATTCAGAAAAATGACTGTACAATGTTTCAAAAGACTTTACAATGGAGTTGAGAAAAATAAGGAAGAAGTCAGTAAAGCGCTACAGGAACAATCAAATGAAACAGATACACCACTGGAAACAATTCAAAACCTACAGAAAGAGGTCCAAATGATCAATAATAGAATATCAGAAATAGACAATACTCTGAAAGGGCAAAGGAGTAGAATAGAAGAGATGGAAAGCAAAACCAATGAGCTGGAAGATAAATCTCAATACTACTAAGATAGAAGAGCAAACAAAAAAAAAATGATAAAGAAATCTGAAGAAGGTATAAGAGTCATGCTGGACAACATGAAGAGGAATAAGTTAAAAATTATCAGCATTCCATAACAAGAAGAATCCCACAAGTCCACAGAGGAAATAGTTGAAGAACTGCTGGAAGAAAATTTCTCTAACATCCTGAAAAGTGAAAAGATAAACAATTCAAGATGCTCAATGAACTCCAGGAAGGATAAACCCCAAGAGAAAATCACCCAAGACATCATAATCAAGCTCTCCAAAATCAAAGATAAGGAGACACTTCTGAAAGCAACCAGGCAAAACAGAAGTGTCACATACACAGGCAAGGAAGTCAGATTAAGCTCGGATCTCTTATAAGAAACCATGCAAGCAAGAAGGCAATGGGGAGACATATATAAAACCCTGAGGAAGAAAAAAGTTGCCATCCAGAAACGCTATCAATCAAATAAGACAGTATAATCAAAACATTCCAGGATAAACAAAAGCTAAGGGATTTTTCCAAAGCCAATCCTGTACTACAAAATATCATTTACAAGAAAGAACACAGAAAGCATGAACTCAACAAAGGAAGACACACAGAACAAAGAAAGCAGCAACACCACAAAAAGCAAATATAATGGCAGCAATTAATCCACACCTATCCATAATTACACTAAATGTAAATGGATTAAATTCACCTGTTAAGAGACAGAGAGTGGTAGAATGAATAAGAAAACAAGATCCTTTAATATGCTGTCTGCAATGGACACATCTCACACACAGAGACAAAAACAGATTAAAAGTCAAAGGATGGAAAAAAATATACCAAGCCAATTGCAATAAAAGACAAACAGGAGTGGCAGTACTAATCGCTGATAAAAAAAACTTTTAGGCAAAACCCAGCATAATAGATAAAGATGGACATTATCTCATGATTAAAGGGACAATTGACCAAGATGACATAACCATAATAAATATCTCTGCTCCCAGTGAAAGAGCTCCAAAATATATAAAGCAAACTCTAATAGATTTGAAGAAAGAAATAGATGAATCTCCAATAATAGTGAGTGATTTTAATAGACTGCTTTCAAAAATGGATAGAATAACCAGAAAGAAACTTGACAAAGACACAAAAGAACTAAACAACACAATAAGCCCACTGGACCTCATAGATGTGTACAGAGCATTCAACCCAACAGCTGCACAATACACATTCTTTTCCAGTGCACATAGAACATTCTCCAGAATAGACCATGTCTTAGGCCACAAAACAAATCTTCATAAATTTACAAATACCAAAATACTACAGAGCATCTTCTCAGACCACAGTGCTATCAAATTAGAAATCAACAACAGGAAAACCAAGGAAATTAAGTCAAATACATGGAAACTGAATAACACCGTGCTGAAAAGTGACTGGGTAGTAGAAGAAGTTAAACGCGAATTCACAAAGTTCCTAGAGACAAATGAGAACGAAAACAAAACATACCAAAATCTTTGGGACACTGGGAAAGCAGTGCTAAGAGCATAATTAATTGCAATAAACTCACATATCCAAAAAGAAGAACGAACCAAAATTAACATTACCACCGCATCTGCAACAATTAGAAACAGACCAACAGAGGGAACCTCCAGCCACCAAAAGAAAGAAATAATAAAGATTAATGCAGAAATAAATGAGATAGAAAACAGAAAAACTATTGAAACAATCAACAGGACAAGAAACTGGTTCTTTGAAAGGATTAACAAAATCAACAGACCACTGGCAAACCTAACAAAAGAAAAGAGGCAAAAGACACAAATAACATGCATTAGAAACCATATGGGTGATGTCACAATAGAACCAAAGGAAAATAACAGAATACTATGAAGAGTTGTACTCCAACAAATTTGAAAACTTAGAAGAGATGGTTACGTTTTTAGATAAACACGATCTACCTAAACATATACACACAATGAAGTAGAAAACCTGAACATACCCATAACAAAAGAAGAAAATGATCAGGTCATCAAAAGACTTTCAACCCAAAAAATCCAGACCCAGACGGCTTCACTGGTGAGTTCTACCAAACATTCAGAGAAGCGCTGTCACCAGTTCTACTCAAATTATTCCAGAAGATAGAGGAGGATGGAAAACTTCCTAATACATTTTATGAAGCAAGCATAATCCTCATACCAAAACTAGGGAAGGACATCATTAAGAAAGAAAATTATAGCCCAATATCCCAAACTTCCTAATACATTTTAGAAGCAAGCATAATCCTCATACCAAAACCAGGGAAGGACACCACTAAGAAAGAAAATTATAGACCAATATCCCTCATGAACTTAGATGCAAAAATTCACAACAAAATCCTAGCCAACAGAATCCAGCAACACATCAGAAAGATAATACATCATGATCAAGTGGGATTCATATCAGGGATGCAAGGATGGTTCAACATTAGAAAAAACATCAACGTTATCCACCATATAAGTAAGAAAAATGAAAAGAACCAAATGATCATATCGATTGATGCAGAAAAGGCATTTAACAAAATCCAACATCCATTCCTGATAAAAACACTGAACAAAGTAGGAATTGAAGGGAAATTCCTCAACATAATTAAGAGCATATATATAAATCCAACAACCTACATTACTCTGAATGGAGAGAAACTGAAAGCCTTCCCTCTGCGAACAGGAACCAGACAAGGATGCCCTTTGTCACCACTCCTATTCAATATTGTGTTGGAAATCTTAGCAAGAGCTGTATGGCAAGACAGGGAAATTAAAGGCATCCAAATTGGCAAAGAGAAAGTAAAACTCTCTCTGCTTGCAGACGATATGATCCTGTATGTAGAAAACCCTTACGACTCAGTAAAGAAGCTACTAGACCTCATTGGAAGATTCAGCAAAGTGGCAGGATATAAGATCAACTTTAAAAAATCGGTTGGATTCCTCTATACCAGAAAGGACAGCGTTTAAAAGGACATTAGGAAATCAGTACCATTTACAATAGCCGCCCAAAGGATGAAATATCTAGGAATAAATGTAACCAGAGAAATAAAGGTCTTATACAAAGAAAACTATAAAACACTAGTACAAAAAACCAAAAGAGACCTACCAAAGTGGAAGAATATATCATGCTCTTGGATAGGAAGACTTAACATTGTGTAAATGTCAATACTGTCCAAAGCAATTTACACATACAATGCAATCCCAATCCAGATTCCAACGACATTCTTCAAAGAATTGGAAAAAACAATTACAAACTTTATATGGAAAAGATAGAGACCCATAAGCAAAGCACTGCTTAAGAAGAAGAATAAGGTTGGAAACCTCTTACTCCCTGACTGCAAAATTTACTACACGGCTACAGTGGTCAAAACAGGTTAGAACTGGTATTATGAAAGATTCATAGATCAATGGAACAGAATCGGGAATCCAGAAATTAACCCATCTACGTACAGCCAACTGATTTTTGACAAAACACCTAAATATATCACATGGGGAGGTGATAGTCTCTTCAACAGATGGTGCTGACAGAACTGGAAAGAGATATGCAAAACATTGAAACAAGACTTTCACCTCATACCTTATACAAAAACCAACTCAACGTGGATTAAAGACCTAAATGTGAATCCCAGAATTATGAAGGCCATCAATGAAAATATCGGGACAGATGTGAGTGCAGTAATTCAGGGAATACACGACTACCAAACATTTTAAAAACTATGCAAACAAAAGTAGACAAAACAGATAGATGAATTGGACATACTAAAAAGTAAAAACTTATGTGCATCAAAAAGACTTCACCAGAAGAGTAAAAGGGGAACCCACAGAATGGAAAAATATTTTTTTGCAATGACACATCAGACAAGGCACTTATTTCTAAAATATATAGGAAAGTACAACACCTCTATAAGAAAAAGACAAATAACCCAATATGAAAATAGGTACAGGACATGAACAGACACTTCACCAAGAAGTAGATCCAGGCAGCCAACAAACATAAGAAATGTTCACGATCACTAGCCATTAGAGAGGTGCAAATCAAAACAACAATGAGATACCATCTCATACCAGCAATAATAGCAAAGATCACAAAAGTAGAGGACAATAAATGCCGACGGGTATGTGGAGAGACTGGGACACTCTTGCATTGCCGGTGGGACTGCAAAATGGTCCAACCTCTCTGGAAAGCAATATGGTGCTTCCTCAGAAGGTTGGAAATAGAAATATCTTATGATCCAGCAATTCCTCTACTTGGTATTTACCCACAAGAAATACGAGTCATAACACTAGTAGATACATGCACACCACTGTTCATAGCGGCACTATTTACAATAGCAAAAAAGATGGAGACAACCAAAGTGCCCATCATCTGAAGAATGGATAAACAAACTGTGGTACATACACACAATGGAATATTATGCTACCTTGAAAAATAACAAGGAAGCTGCAAGCCACCACATAACATGGATGATCCTTGAGGACATTATGTTGAGTGAAATTAGTCACAAAAGGAGAAATACTGCATAGAACCACTATTGTAAAAGACTAAGAAAAAGAACCCACACTAAAGGTGGGTGGATTCTTTGCTTGTTGCTGGGATGAGGGGAGGGAGGAGAAGGTGGAGCACAGGGCAGGGAATAGACACAGGATAGTTTGGGTGCTGGGGAGGGGTGAAATCTATAAGAAGGGGGAAGGGAAATAGAAGAACAAAGGGAATGGGAGAACAATTAGGCAGGTTTGCATGGGCTAAGGGATCTAGAGGTAAGTAAGGATGTATGCACAACCTTGGAACAACAGGGCTCTGGGATACAGGGCTTGGCTTTCTTGGTTTCCGTTGCATACCATTATAAAATAGACACTGTAGGGGGAGAGAAAGAAATAGTCAGAAATATCACCATAGAAAGCTTTTAAGTTGGTTTTCTGCCTATAACTGATTGGAATACCTAAATTGTGGCTACAATGTGCCCAGTGAAGTAGGCTTCCTGCGGAGCCTCTGTATTACATAAGAAGTGGAATCCTGAACAGCATCTATCATCTTCAGAGGTGGGAAATTTCCACTTGAAAGGATGGGCAGACCAGCCTGGAGAGACCAACTGATTACTTTAAGAACAAACAAGTTGCTTGCTCAGGAGCAGTCAAGGCAAGTGGTCGGGTCCCCTCAGAGCAAACCCCTTCCAAGACTAAGACTCAATGGGAATACATGCTCTGATTGGTGACCAATACGGGGAAGTGGGAGAAAAACAGCAATGAAGCAGCTAGCTAAGCCCTACAATGCTAAGGAGACTTCTGTGAACATGGGTGGAGACCTGGTTGGCCAGCAGTGTGGAAAGACCTGTGGTCTCTTCAGCCCAGAGTCAGTGACATAGCCACAGAGGACTAGAGTGAAGAGAGGGCATATGCACAAGAACACCCACACTTGCAGATAATACCCACTTGACCTGGCCTCAATGACTGGATGATAAGAGCTCAACTAGAAGAAGAAAGAAGAGGAAAAAAAGAGTAATCTGATACAATTTGATGAACTTCACCTATACCTGTGGATGGAGTAGCTCAAAAGAGGAAACAAGTCTTTACAGCAAGGATCATTTCCACCACCCCCATACACAGCGTAGACAGGGATTGACAACTTCAACATTTGCTACCCAAAGTGGGGGAGCTACAAAGGCAAGAAGTGATTGGCTTACAAGCTTTCAAGAGGGAACCTAGATCCAGAGGATGTGGAGGAAGGTAGAATCTCCATTGAGTAGTAGCCAATCTGTCTGAGTGGGGCTGATGAAAGGAAATGCAGATAGGTCTCCTGTGATACAATAGTGAATAATTATTATCAGGACTGCTTGTGAGGGTTGTAAATGTTTTCTGGCAAGGAGGGGAGTGATAAACTTAGCAGTCTAGGAGCAGAGGTCACTGGGACCATCTAGGGAGAAGAGTAGAGAGCTGGACCCTACCCAGAGAAGCAGTGACATCAGAGATACAGGCAGAGACGATGACATGGAGAGATGGAGTAATTGCGGACCTTAGACCCAGAGAGGGAGAGGGACTCTGCTGCGACTGGGCGGGTGGCAGGGAAAGGGCAGGGGGGTGGGAGGACAAGCTTGCAGGGTATACCCTTTGGTTGGTTGATGATGCATGGAGGGGATTGTAACCGTGGCAATGAAACAATATATGATAGGATGAATATAAAACTAATGTTCTCCTATGTAAACTATCACATAATTCACAATAAAACATTAAAAAAAAATTAACTGAAATTGGCCAACTGAAGTGTTGTTATCAGAAAATCTTTCAGCCTCTGTTTTAGGACAAATGTGGGAGATGGGATCTTTGCATGCATAGGCTTAGCTGGTGTCTTTGGCGAAGGAAGAGGATCACCAGTGTAGGAGGCTGTCTTCCTGAGCAATAGGAGGATTCTTGGTCTTTTCTGGAAAACTTTTCGGCTCATAACCTCCCTGCTCAGCCTTCACAAGTCCTCAGTGTTTCTTTTACTGGGAACAGTAAAAATGAGGCCCACCTTCTTCAAAAATCTCAGCCACAGCAAGTGAGAACTGTGAGCTCTTCTAGATAGGGGGTGGGGGGGATCATTTGCAAAGCAAAGAGCAGCTGGGTGAGGAGAAAAAGGCTTTCGTGGCCCCATGTTTATGACTAGCTTAAGCTGTAGTCACTGTTCTTGTCCTGAGGGTGCTACTAAGGCCAGCAGGCACTGCTGAGGAAGGGCATATCTGATCACCTGTGCTCTCCATGGATTCCTGAGAGTTGGGAACTATCAGACGTCTCTGAGTAGGGCCATGTTCAAGTGGTCAGAGTGGATCCATTCAGGCTCGTCTCACAGCAGTGTCTGTTCAGAGTCATGTGCGCCATACAGAGGCTCTTTGTAGGAAGAGATGTTGTCATTGGGGTACATGTCTCCGTTGGAATTCTTCCTTGCAGCTGAGATCCACTGGGTGCAGCCCTGCTGATACTTAGGGTAGTGGCTGCGAATCCTGCCATCTGTGAAAGTGTACATCCACTTAGGAAAGCCACAGCATTCTGGGGAATACCCTTTGTCTTTAATTTCCACATTGATGTTATTTAAACTATTTCTGTATGTGATGCTATGCATGAACTCTGGTATGTTAGCTCCAGTTACATTTGAATTCAGTCTGGCTTTGCAAATGTGTTGAAATGTGTAGACCTCTGTGAGCCCTGCCTGGCAGAATTGGGCACTATGGCAAGACAGCCAAGGAACAACTTTCCCTGCCGGGCCGGGCACACTTTCAGAGCATATTTTGAGGCAGTAGGGCATGGGACCTTCTGCTTTCTACACTGATGATATCCATTTAGCAGTAAATGAAGGATGCTAGATGTGCTATATTTTCTGTGAGCCAACGGCTTTTGAACTAAATACCAGAAGTTCTTTTTATCAGGAAAGAACTTTGTAGGGAGTAGGTAGCCATATGGACTGGGAAGGCATTCAGAGCAACTTGGATTGCCCCTTTGCTGCCCCAGTCTGAATGGTCGTGTCTTTGTTTCTTAAGTACAGAAAGCCCAAACCTGAGTATAGTGATTGGCATAGGTGACACTTGGGAATGAAACCAACAAAGATTGTATTTTTATTTTGGTGTATTGTTAAGAAATTGTTAAGATGCATTGATTACATTTCATTGCCATCGAGCTTTATTGCTAAAGAATTGCTGTGGAAATTATAATTAGGATAATGCAGTAGAATGGGCTTTTACTTAGGAAAGTACATTGGTATGTTATATAACTGTAGCCTTGTAGGGTAGAATAGGCATGAGGCATTTGGTTCCTGACTTTTTTTTTTTTAATTCTGATTGACATAAATTACCAGCAAACACACAACTTCACACCACAGGATACTTCCAGATTAAATCTTACTGCTCTGTGCTTTAAAAAAATAATAAATTGTGACAAAGCAAAGCTTCTGCATGGCAGCATCAGAGCACCGAAGAGTTCACTACTTCACCACACCTGGAAGCAGACATGGCTCTAATCATACCTGCCTCTCTTCTGCTTCATTCACTCTAGCCAAAGCCAAACCATCTAGAAACTTCAGTTGTTTTGGAATATTTCCTGACATTTTGCTTTCAAAGGAACCCGGTGTTGAATGGTTGGTTAAGCTTTGGACTGCTAAGTAAAAGGTTGGTGGTTTGAACCCAGCAGCTGCTACATGAGAAAGAGATGAAGTCGTCTGCCTCTGTGACGATTTACAGCCTCAGAAACCTTATGGACAGCTCTCCTCTGGCCTGCAGGCTTACTATGAATAATCTGAATCAGTTGAATGTATTGGATATTTTAGGTTTACTTTCCAAAGAGGCAAATCCTAAGAAGTAGATTTAGATTTGTGATTTAGGCAGAAGTCCCCTCTAGGTGAGTAAATACTGATAGTTTTGCTAGAGTAGATGCAAGTAAAGGAGGTAAACTATGACACAGTTACCAAACCAAACCAAACATATCTACTGCCATTGAGTTAATTTCTAATCATTCCTCAATCCATTTTAGCAATTTAATTTCTTAATAACACACCAAAACAAAAGTTTAATCTATATAGGGTTTCAGAGGCTGTACATTTTTACAGAAGTAGAAAACCTTTCTACTGTTTGGGGCTGAAGGTTTGAACTGTTGACCTTGAGTTTAGCAGTCCAGTGCTTTTTTTCTAGCGCCGCCAGGGCATTTTAAAACAACTTCCATGATCCAGCTAATTGAATTCTCCATCTGCTCATCTTTCCATCTATGCATGTATGCATTCATTCTAACAACAGATATTTGGTAGCTAGCTGTCTGCTCAATATTGAGGATGGATGGAAGGTGAGATGATGCATAGATGATATAGCCCCAGGGTGCCAATTGCTCTGTGGGAGTGGCAGAAAGCTGGCACAACCTTATTGGGGAGGCCTTCCTGTAGGGAAGGTTAAGGCCTCTGGAAGTTGAGGAAAAGTTGGATGAGTGGAGGACCCAACATATATGAAGACACAGAAGCATAGCCAAGATTCGTCTCTTAAGAATTGTAGAGGCACAGTAGGCCCTCTACTAGGATGAAGGGTTGCATACTCAGGCACATACCCCCAGATTTTACATCTATTTTCTAGACACATCCAGACTCCAGTGTGGCGGGCTCAGCCTGCTTTCAGTGTGCCTCTCTATGATCCCTTTATGGGAGTCCATTATCTGGGGTTTGCTGTATCAGCTGGGAATTCACATTTCATCCCTTAAGCAGAAGCTGTCTTTCTTGGAGCTGCTTACAGGTGTTTAAACCAGATAAGTATAGCAAAAATGTTCGTATGTTTGTCTTTTTAAAGTAAATGTGCAGTGCTGTTTTTTTTTAAAAAACAAGTTTCTGCAGAAATTGGTGCAGAAGAGTTGGGCTTCATGAGTTACATGATGCTGGAAGCTATGCTACCAGTATTTTAAATGGGCTACACCCATTATTGACAGGATTCAGCTGAGCTTCCAGACTAACACAGACTAGGAGAAGGAGAGGTGGATTTACGTCCAAATGTTATGCCACTGAAACATTATAGATCGCAGTGGAACACTGTTAGATAGTATGAGAATACTGAATACTGAAACATGATGGCTTTCAACAGAATATTGTCAGACGAAGTGCCGAAAGATGAGCCACTCAGGTAGGAAGGTACTCAAAAGAATACAAATGGAGACGAGCTGCCTCCTCAAAGTAGAGTTGACTATGATGATGTGAATGGAATAAAAAGCACAACTCACGATGAGAAGAAACAGTTGTAGACATCCATTAATAATCAGAACATGGAATGAATGTGTAAAGTATGAATGTAGGAAAATTGGAAGTTGTTAAAAATGGAATGGAATGCATAAACATCACTATCCTAGGGATTAGTGAACTGATATGGACTGGTATTGGCCATTTGGAATCAGGCAATCATGTGGTTTACTATGCTAGGAATGAAAAAGAGAATGACATCACATTCTATGTCATAAAAAGCATACCAAGATCAGTCATGAGGTGCAGTGTTGTCTGTGATAGAATAATATCCATACATGTCACACTGTAGGATCAGAACTGGACTGAGAACCACAAATTTGGCAGTTTGAACCCACCAGCTACCCTTCAGAAACCTGTACAGGGTTTCTGTGAGTCAGAACTGACAAAACAGTACTTAACAACAGCAATAACAACAAGGAAGACCAATTTATACCACTATTATTCAAAGCCAGGCATGAATAATGCTTCCAACTTCTTCAATCTGAAGTTAATCAAACATACAATCAAGATGTGTTGGTAATTACTGGCAATTGGAATGCAAAGGTTGAAAACAAAGGAAGGATCAGTAGTTGGAAAACATGGCCTTGGTGATAGAAACGATGATGGAGATTGCATGATAGAATTTTGCACAACCAACGACTTGTTCATTGCAAATACCATTTTTAAACAACATAAAAGATGACTATACACATGAAACCCATCATATGGGATGCATCTATATGGAAATAGTTGGTGGAAAAGTTCAATATCATCAGCCAAAACAAGGCCAGTACAGACTGGAACAGAACTTCAGTTGCTCATATGCAAGTTCAGGCTGAAGCCAAAGAAAATTAAAACAAGCCCAAGAGAGCCAAAATTTGACCTTCAAGATATTCCATCTAAATTTAAAGGTGATCTCAATAACAGATTTGATGCATTAGACACTAATGACTGAAGACCAAAAGAGTTGTGGAATGACATAAAAAAAATTAAAGCATCATAGAGGAAGAAAGCAAAAAGGTCATTAAGAAGACGAAAGAAGGGAGCGATCAATATGGATGTCAGATGGGACTCTGAAACTTGCTATTAGTGTATAGATGCTATAAAGCAAAAGGAAGAATTGGGGAAATGAAACAGCTAAACAGAAAATTGTAAAGGACAACTCAAGAGGAGAGACTCAAGTAACATAATGAATGTACACAGATCTGGAGTTACAAACCAAAAAGGAAGAACATGCTCAACATTTCTCAAGCTGAAAGAAATGAAGAAAGTAATTCAAGGCTTAATTTGCAATATTGAAGGAATCTGTCAACAAAATATGCAAGGATATAGAAAGCATTAAGTGAAGATGTAAGGAATATCAGAGTCACCTTACCAAAAAGAAACTGTTGGTAATTCAACCACTTCATGACATTGCATATGATCAAGAGCCAGAAGTCTTGAGAATTGATGGAATACAAACTGAAATCTTTCAACAAACTAATGCAGCACTGGAGGCATTCACTCATTTATGTGAAGAAATTTGTTGGAATACAACCACTAGGCCAACTAAATGAACATATTTATGTCCATTCCAAAGAGAGGTGATCCAACAGATGTGGAAGTTATCAGACAATATCATTCTTATAATATGCAAGTAAAATTTTGCTAGAGACAGCAAGACAGCTGTAGCAATACATTGACAGGGCACTGCCAGAGGATCAAGCCAGATTCAGAGAAGAACATGGAACGAGGGATATCATTGCTGATGTCAGATAGATCTTGACTGAAAGCAGAGAATACCAGAAACATGTTTATCTGTGCTTTATTGACTAGGCAAAGGCTTTTGACCTGTGGATTGTAACAAACTATGGACAACATTGCAGACAATGAGTGTTCCTGAACACTTAATTGTACTCATGAGGAACTTGTACATAGACCAAGAGGTAGTCATTGAAACAGAACAGGGAAATACCAACTGGTTTAAAATTAGGAAAGGTGTATGCCAGGATTGTATTCTTTCACCATATAGTCAGTCTGTATGCTGAGCACATAATCTGTGAAGCTGGAATAGAAGAAGAGCTTGGCATCAGGATTGGAGGAAGACTCATTAGCAACTTGTGATAAGCAAATGATATAACTTTTTAGCTGACCATGAAGAGGACTTAAAATACTGATGAAGATGAAAGAACACAGACTTCAGTATGGCTATGTAAAGAAACCAAAACCCTCATCTCTGGACCAATAAATAGCATCATAATACATGGAGAAAAGATTGAAGTTGTCAAAGACTTCGTTTTTCTTGGATCAACTGTCAACACTCATGGAAGCAGCAGTCAAGAAATCAAACGACATATTGCATTAGGCAAATCTATTGCATAAGACTTCTTTAAGGTGTTCATAAGCAGAGATGTCAGTTGGAAGACAAAGGTGAGCCTGACCAAAGCCATGGTATTTTTAATAGCTTTTTATGCATGTAAAAGTTGGGTAGTGAATAAAGAAAATTATAGAAGAATTGGTGTATTTGAATTACGATGTTGGAGAAAAATATTAAAAGCACCATGGACTGCTAGAAGAGCAAACAAATCTGTGTTGGAAGAATACAGCCAGAATGCTCCTTAGAAGCCAAGATGGCGAAACCTCGTCTCTCATACTTTGGACTTTGGACATATCAGGAGGGATCAGGCCCTGAAGAAGAACATCATGCTTGGTAAAGTGGAGGGTAAGTGAATAAGAGGAAGATCCTCAACAAGATGGATTTGCATCATGGTTGCAGCTATGGGCTCAAGCATAGCAACAATTGTGAGGAGGCGCAGGACCAGCAGTGTTTCGTTATGTTGTGCGTAAGGTCGCTGTGAGTCGGAACCAACTTGATGGCAACCAACAACAAAGTGATACTAGAAAATGCTGGGGGCATTTCATGTAATATGTTTGGACCACAAATGTCCTGTACTTGTTTGGAAAATATTTTTAAATCCAGCTTTTTAAGAAATATAGTATTAATCTTTTTTAAGAATTTGTTCATATACTTGAAACAATGCAGATGTGCTATGGAATTGCAGGTCACAACCCCATGAAGGCTGGTAACTTAAGGTGTCTTCTTGGGTCCTGTGCTGTGTAATTTGTTATGATGAAACCACATTTGACTTGTATTACCCTTGCTAGTTAATGTTCTGGACTGCAAAGTCGGTTTGAACCACAAGTTTGGTGATTCAAGTTCACTACCCACTCCTTGAAAACCCTATACGGGGTCGCCATGAGTCTGAACTGACTCGATGGCACTTGACAACAACAACTCTTGAAGTGCTCCATGAACCTTTCTCATGTTGCTGGGCTATTGACAGGCCTATGGATTTGCAATGGAATGGGATGTTATATGATGAGGTTTGTGGGGCCCTAGTCTTTTGCACTCGGTGACTTTGCCTTGTTGACCCCACAGCTACTTCCCCACGAGTGTCCTCAGAGCTGGAGCAAGCTCGGCCCCAGACCAGTGGAGAAGAGGAGCTGCAGCTGCAGCTGGCACTGGCCATGAGCAGAGAAGTGGCTGAGCAGGTCAGTGCCTAGTGTGGTCAACCTTGTGTGGGCAAAGTGGGGAGGGCTGCAGGGAGGACCACAACACAGCCCTGTCTTCAAGACATTTTGGATATGGTTGCCAAGCTGGGACTTCATGCTGCCACTACGCTTACCCACTGGCCACCTCAGGGAGGGAGCTAGAACATTTAGGAAAGAGCTAGTACATTTAGGAAAGATTTTTTAAGAAGCCAGTGCCCAGAGAAGAAACCAGTCAAAAAGACTTCCTAAAAAGGCTTGTGCAGCCTTGACCTGCGTTGAGAGCTTTCCAGGTTTAGTGATGTGAGTGTGCATAGTCTCCTTAAGAGACAGGTGTGCAGGACATGCCTTCTCCTGAGAGTCTGAGTTCAGAGTGCCTCAGGCAGGGGAGCAATGAAGTGACACCTCCTGCAAAGTATGGGAATGGGCAGACTCTCCCCAGTAGGGCAGTTTGCTGAGAGATACACCAAGAGCCCTAGCCAAGCTCAGAGGCCCAGGAAAAAAAGCTAGAAAGAAAGAAGACAGAGTGCTCCGGGTAAAAAGAATACTTGTCTTCAGATGACTGAAGTACATGTAATTTGAACTGTTTTTCAGTTCTACTTTTTTGGTAAACATGTATAACTTCCAAATGGGGACAAAAGGAAAAGGAGAGAGTAAACTTTCCTCTGAAATCATTCTTTACGTTAGTGCAGTTTTTCGGTGTGTTCACATACCCCTGGTGAAAAGGGTAGACAGAGTCAGGGCTAGCACTCTGACTACTTGAGTTTGGGAGCTGGTGCTCAGGGAACAATATTAGGGATATATGTGCCAGGATGTTTCCCAGCATTATTTTGTCTATTTATGATGAGTAATATGCTAAAACTCAACCACAGTGGACAGCTTCAATGATGGCCTCTCTGTATCCAGGTAGAAAAGTTACACAGTCCTCGAGTCTTTGCACGCAGATGCATAGGAGATCGCTCGCTGGGAGATGCAGGGCCCAGACAGACGGTTCGATCCCTTTCAGTTAATCAATCATATCTGTGTGTTATTTATAATGCCATGTTTATGAATAGGAGCATGTAAATAATTTGTTAGCTATCAGAGTTTTCTGGAATCATATGCAGTGAGAGGTGGAATGCTATGTGATTCTTATCTTCTTAATTCTTTCTGGGATGTCTAATTTGGGGTTTTATAAGGAAACATTGATTTATCATTAGAGATAATTTAAAAGCCATTTTATTTTGAGGAAAAAACATTAAATATTCTTTTTCCCCAATTTGGTGGTGCCTTTTTTCATTCTTCTTGGCACCTATAACAAAGAGATTGAAATTTCATGTGGCCCAGTGAGGAAGGAGCCTACTGATTTTATTTTGGGGTGCATGATATTCACTACTGAAAAATAATACTGTTTTATCAGTTCTTTCCAACCATTCCTTTAAGATGATGCTGAATACAATGTTGTATATCCTATTGCTACCAGTTGCTTTGCTCTGTGTACCAGTATTATTACATTAAAACCTCACTTATTTAAAAAGAGAATAATAGCCAGATATATAGAGGCCAACGTTTACCAGTGGTTACCAGAGGTGGGAGGGAGGGGGAAAGGGAGATTGTTGCTTTTGTGGAGGACTTGAGTTTCTGTTAAGGGTGATGGAAAAAATCAAGTGGATTAAGGCTAGGTGTTGCATAGGCTGATTAATATAGTTGATGTCAAACGTTGTGTATATGTTGAACGTATAATTGGCAAATATTGTTTGATATATACAGGTATGTGTCGCTTAACATCCATGATATGTTCTGTGAAATAGAACAGTGTGTGATTTGGATATTGTGTCCAAATCACACATCTAAAATCACACGGCTTGTGTGGTGCCTTGAACTTAAGCCCAGGCAACTGGTGCTCTCTTAAGCTGCACTGTCTGTGATCATACCCTTCACAGGCACAACTCTTCTAGCTGGGGCGGAGGAGTGTTTGCACCTGACCCAGTGGTGCTAGGGCCACTCCCCACTTGGGCTGTTGCAGTGGAGGAGTCTGGACCTGAGCTCAGTAAGAGTCTGTAGCCCAATGAGCTGAAAGGGCTTCTATTCTGAGACCTCCACCTCTGCTCAGACAGTGAGGATAGGAGTCCCAGGTGTGCACACCTTCAGGAGACCAGACCTTCAGGAGACCTCATGGAAGATGGCAACCCCCTCCTGCCACACCCTCCTGCCAGTCTCTCTATCACCGGGGATACCTAGCATCCACTACCACCATGAGGCTCTGCTTCACCTCCTTGAGCATTTAACATGATACACACACACACACACACACACACACACACACACACACCCATCCTAGAAGTGCTCTCCTAGCAATAGCCAGAGGAAGAGCTGTTGGACCTGCACCTCCAGGGTGTTCAGGTAGTGAAGATTGTGAGGAACACGTCCTGGCCCTTTTGAAGAATGCACCACTGTCTCCCCAGCCAGACATTCCTGAAGTGGTGGTGGGCCAGGTCACAGGGATACTGAAGCACCTCCTGAGGGCCCTTTTTTGGAGACCCAAGTGTGGAGCCAGAGACCAGTTTGAAACAGCCAGGGGCTGGCCCCTGCCTGTAGAAAAGAGATGCCTAGCACATGATCCTCCTACTGCATGGAGCTCTGGGCACCAGTGGCTACTCCAGGTGGGCTGAGCTATGCAACTGCCTTGGCCTGGACACAGGCTTTGGGAACTCTTCAGCGTGGCATAAGGGGCAGGAAGTTGTACTGCATGAGGCCTGTAAACAAGAGTTGAAAGCACAATTCACTGCTGCTGAATCACCAGTGCATCTACATGGGCGCGAAACCTACCAGGTGTGCTTCCATAGCTGCTCGTTCTTTATCTAGCATCCACAAAGGTGAGCAGCCTTAGGAGTGTGGCCAGGGTAGCAAAGCCTTCAGCTGCAGCCACACTTCATGTAGCATTTGCACATCACAATGGTGAGAAGCCCTGAGTGTAGCTAGTGCGGCTAGGCCTTCAGCCAGTGGTCCATTGTGGGGCGGCATCAGCACAATCCATACATCTGCAGCCAGTGTGGCAAAGCTGTCATCCGGAACTCTGTGCTCATCAAATACCAAGCACATTCTCATAGTTAAGAAACCCTGTGAGTGCTATGAGTACAGCAAAAGGTCTTCTGAGGCTGCTCCCATTTCTGGCAGCTTCAGGCCCACGTAGGTGAGAAGCCTATAGTTCCTGCTGCTAGGCAGCAGCTCTAAGCTCATCCAGCGCCAGAGGATCCACTGCATAGGAGTAGGTGAGGAACTGGCTGTGACTAGCGAGATGTACATCTGCCTGTGTGAAGGCTCCAGAGGGGAGAGCTCCTGCCTACCCACCTTCCTGCACAACCACCAACTGTGCATTCCCAGCATCCCCAAGAAATGCTGTCTGGTTGCTGGAAAACAGAAACAAAACTCTGAGACTAAGGGCATATATGTGGTTGAACATTGTCAGAGTGGATGTTAATGCAATGCATACCTGTATTTACAACAACAAAATCTACTGAGACTGTTTATATATACTCAAACACTTCATGGAATTTCGTTTTGAGGTTGGGTCATGGTTTCAAGGGACATATACCAGTTAATTGGCCTAATACTGTTTAGTGCTTTAGTGCTTCTGTTTTATCTCATAATTTGTTGAGTTAAAAGCTTCCAAGCAGCCATCCAAAGTATAGTTGATCTGTGTTTACCTGGAGCAACAGAAAAAGCAGAGTCAGGAATAAGAGGAGGATATAGAATATGTGGATGGCTCGACTACTTCCTTTGCTTTAAGACCAAAAGAATTACATAGTACTCAACTACCAGTACTGAAAGTTTTGATTAAAGCATCTATAATGAATCCTTTTGGGGAATGTGGAACAGAATTTCAAATTGTCAAGGAATCTAATTTTTTGGAGCCATGGAAACTGGATAAATCCCTGAAACTATTGCGCTGACATACACCAAAAAATCAAAATTAGCCCCTGAAGTCTTTACACCAAGCAATAGTTTAACTTAATTGTTAAAGAATCTCTGCTTTGAGCATTGTGCTTTTTAAGTAACTATTAAAAGCAGCTGGAAAGATCAGATAGGACGCTTAGTGGGCAGTGAGATTAGGCTAATGAAGGAGGAACGATTCAGAGCAGGAGAGTGAGAATGATTGCATAGTTTTCAGAACTTAATTAGTGTCATTTAATTGTACTTGTACATGTAGAAATTGAATTGGTATATGTTTTGCTGTTATAATCTCAACAAAAACAAAATAAATTACTTAAAAAAAAAAATCAGCTTCAAGTTCGAGTTGTCCCTCTGCAGGAAGAACGCCTCAGGCGGGGGGATGACCTCAGATTACAGATGGCCCTCGAAGAAAGTCGAAGAGACACAGTTAAAGTTCCAAAAAAGAAAGAGGTAAGAGCTTCATTGGGAAGGGAAATGTTGGACACTGTTCCATGGTTGCTACGGAAATGCCCCCTTCCCAGTCCTGTAGCATGTGTGTGGTATGCAGAGAGCCTTCTCGGAGCACAGTGGTCCGCCCTTTAAACAAATGTCATGGATGCCTGTGACAAACACAAGTAAAGTGAGGACATAGCTGAAAACATGTCTGATTCGGCCATGACAGACCCTTTTGCACTCCTGCTTACCCCTGCCCCGAGAGTCAGGTAGGCATTGGGGGTGAGCCTGGTTGCCTGAGTTTACTGTTACAGGTTCACATTCTACCCATTAACCAGGAGATACTTAACACCCCATATCCTCAGTTTCCTTATCCGTGAAATGAGATGATAACCCTACAGTTATGTTGAATATTTAAAAATAGCTGACATTGAATCAACTCCAGCTCTTGGTAACCTCTGTAGTGTCAGAGTAGGAGCTATGTTCTGTAGAATTTCCAGTGGCCAATTTTTTGGAAGTAAGTTACTGGGCCGTTTTCCAAGATGTGTTAACCATTTGCACCACACCTAGTGCACTGGATCTAGGGACAAATGAAGTTCACTGTCAAGTGTTTTAGAGAGTTTTCTGGTGCAGGGCAAGTCTTCCACCACACTGGCTTTAATTGTGGTCGTTGGCCTCCTTCTGTGCCAAGTGCTGTCCTTAGTCATAGAGATGAGCAGGTTAGGACTTAGCTCCTAGTACACTCTTCAGCTGTTGAGGAGATGGCCCTTCTCCCCATAGAGGGCAGAAGTCCAGTGGTCACCCGGTACAGGGTTTCTTGGTGACTGTGGGAATGGGGAAGAGGAAACTTCAGGAGAAAGGTCTTGGGAGTTGATGATAGATATGAGTGGGACCCTCTTCTGTAGCTAGGGGGCTTGGTGCATACTTATGATTAACATGTAGAGAATTGCTATGACTGTAGCAATATAAATGAGCCTTGGTGGCACAGTGATTAAGTGCTCGGCTGCGAATCAAAAGGTCAGTGGTTCAAACACAAGGTGAAAGATGTGCTGTCTTCTTCCATAAAGATTACAGCTTTGGAAACCCTATGGGGCAGCTCTTCCCTGACCTACAGGGTCTCATGAGTCTGACTTAACTCAGTAGCAGTGGGTGTGTGTTTGGTAGCAATAAAAAAGACTCTCTCCTTCTTTGTCTCAGAAGCACGGTTCCCACCCACAGCAAACCACTCTGTTGGATTTAATGGATGCTCTCCCCAACTTGGGTCCTGTGGCCCAGAAAGCAGAGCCTTGGGGCCCATCACCCACGGCTAGCCAGACCAACCCCTGGGGCGGGCCGGTGGCCTCAGCAAGTACCTCGGATCCTTGGCCATCCTTCGGTAAGACTCTTGGTTCCTCCTCTAAGCTCACCTGCTGGATAGTTGAGGGGCAGAAAAAAGAGTTCTTCTTGATGGCTGAAGTGGGGTCCTGGTTGGGTTATTTGGGATGAATTCTCAGTGTTCTCCAGGCACCTACAGTGATACTGTTTTTTATTGAGGATTGTGCTCTGTACTCCATCTCTTCCCATGTTGAATGATCCTGCTTTGGTCAAGGGAAAGTCGACTTCCTTTTTGCTTCCCGTGAGCATCAGAAGTGACTGACCTGTGTCTTCCCTGGGACTAGTTTCAACACTCACAGCCTTCTAAGTGTACTTAGCACCCCAGTTGAAGGAGCTGTAATACACAGCAGGAAATGTCTAAGTCACGTTTTATGTAAATAGCTGAAAATTAAGGATGTGCTTAACATGACTCCTGATGAGAAGGGATACATTTGCTGTAATTCCTACTTGATATTTAAAGCAATTTAATAGATTGAGTGAAGATTCTGTTTGATATCAAATTTAAGAGAATTTTTGGTAGAAAATTTTAAACTTAAGTGTGGCATGATCAGTTGACCTGTGGTGGTAACTTTGGCCCATGGGCTTCTTAAGTTGGTGGATAGGGTACCTGGGCCTCTTCATGTGGCCCTGGCAAGTCACTTCCGAGATCTCAGTGCTGCTCTTCAGGCTTTCTAGAACTTGAAATTGTGTGTTTTGTGGCAACTTGGGAGTCCCTGTTTCCCCAAGCTGGAACCATCTTTTCTGTTCATCTTGGTGCCCTGGATGTTTGCCAGGGTGTCTCAAACACAAGACTCTGTCCTACTATGCAGTGATCCAAAGACAAACAGTGCTCATGCTGTCTAGACCTTGATCTGGTGCCGGCATACTCCATGTGATTGTGCTAGAGGTATCTGAGTGCATGCTGGGTCAGCATACCAGGGAGTGCAGAAAGTGGTTCTTAGAAGGAATCTTCAAGGAATTGCAGGAGACAGCCTGTCAGTGGAGAGGCGAGGGTGTTCCTAGCAGAAGACTCAGCTCTATGAAGGCACGAGGGCATGGAACTCTAGTGTAGTGGGCACAGAGCACTGCCCAGTGTGAGACTGCTGATGAGGGGAGCAGCTGGGATCTGGTCCAGAAACTGCTCTGCAGTTCTGAATGCCCTTTAATGATGCCTTTGGCCACAGTAGTCCAGACAGAGCCTTGGGTGTAAGCCCCATTCGGAATTTTCAGTTTTGACTCCCTGAAGGTTACTGGCGTGACTTCCTAGAGATGGTTTCTGAGGGGAATTGGGGTAGGACATCCCTGTAGGGCATACACAGATAGTATGAGTAGTGTGAAGCCAGCTGCTGGGGGGACCCCAGGATGATATTGGGGGAGCAGAAAGGAGAGTTTGCCTGTACTCATCTGCAGCGGGTATGGATGGTATGAAGGAGCCAACTGTACTAGGGGAGCAGGGCGCAGTGCTAGGAGGTGTGGGATCTTGCAGTCAGTAGCTTCAAGTTTGGATTCAGTTCTGTGGCATGATGGCTACCCTCAATGATGGGGTCAGTAAGCAGATGGATAGCTTTCTCAGTGTCCAGGAACAAAAATGGTCCTACCAGGGGCCAGGTGAGTTTAAGTTGTGCTGAGCTAGGGACTGAGTCTAAGGTGATGCTGGGAGTCTGAGTAATAGTTGGGAGACTTACTTTTTACTTGCTGCCTTGTTTTGTGTTTTGTTTTTTTTAAACGGTCTGACTTGTTTACCAGTGTATATGGACTCCTGGTGTGGCGCTGTGGTTTAATGCGCCGGACTGCAAAGCCATTTGAACTGCAAGGGCAGCGGTTCAAGCACACCAGCTGCTTCTTGGAAACCCTATAACAGCGTCGCTATGGGTCGGAATCGACTCGACGGCACTGAACAACAACAACAACATGGTACCTGGCCAGGAAAGACAAAATATTCTATTAAGAAATGAACCCTTCCCCTTCTTTTGGCTGGTAGACCAAGACAAGGCTGTATCCTAGACTGAATATTTTGGACTGATCCAGAAATCAGGGATCTGGGCCAGGAAGTGACCCCTGTCCTCATGAATTGCAGAAGTTTTCCTGTGGCTAAATGGTGGTAGATCAGTGGTCCATTGTCCTTCTTTGGTGACCGAATGTTCTCCAATACTTGCAGACACTGCTAACACCTGTAGGCACAATCAGTAAGGGGCCAGGTCCAGGATGCTGGGCAGGAAGAGGTATAATGGGGCCACCAGGAGCAAGGCATCCAGTGCCTGGGACATCTGAGCATCACCTTGGAATGCACTATACCCGTGTTTTCTTAAACTGAGATAAAATGAAACACTTTAACCATTAAAGTATACAATTTAGTATGGCACCATAGGATAAGCACTGGACCTCAAGGTCAGTTTGAGCTTCAGGGTCACCTTCTGCTCCTTTGGAAACCCTGTGCAGGCCCGCTATGAGTTGGAATCAACCTGACAGTACTTAACAGCAACAACAGTATAGTAATGTACATAACTTTTTATCTCAATCATAAAGGGCCCTTGCCCATTAATAGTCACTTTCCAGTCGCCTCACCTAGCCCCTAGCAGCTACTTGTCTACTTTCTGTCTTAATGTATTTGCCTATTCTGTACATTTCATATCATTTGGGTCACACATATGTATGAGCTATGTGTTTGCTGCTTTGACTCAGCATCATGTTGTAAACATTCATCCATGTGGGAGTGCTGATTAATGCTTCCTTCTTCTTTATGGATAGACCACAGCTTGCCAACCCATTCATCAATTGATGAACATTTGGATTTCTACATTTTGGCATTATGAGTTCTATCTTTTCATAAAGGTTGAAATCTGAATTTTAGAATTCTGTTTGAAGTGTTGACAGTGAATTTCCAAAAAATAGTTGGTTCTAATCCAGATGTCTGAGGGCGGCCACATGTAACTAGTGGCCACTTGTACTTTTCTACCCAGGGCCTCTCTGGTCTCTTCTGGAAAAGTCATCTCAAATTCTAATATCTGAGAGAACCAGTGTTAAAATGTTAGCATATCTACTTCTGTTTTTTTTCTGGGCACTTATGTTTTTATGTGGCGTAGTGGGTTGCTAACCAACCAGGTCAGGTAAATCCAATCCACCAGCCACTCCATCATAGAAAGAGGTGGCTTTCTGCTCCTGGAAAGATTTACAGACTTGGAAACCCTATACAGTGTAGCTATGAGTCAAATGGCACACAGTAACAACAACATGTGTTTATGTAGTTAAGGTCATGTTATGAGCCCTGGTGTGGCGCTGTAGGATAAGCACTGAACTGGTAACTGCAAGGTCAGCAGTTCAAACCCACCAGCCACTCTTGGAAACCCTATACAGGGTCTCTATCAGTCAGAACTGATTTGAGCGCACTTAACAACAACAACAAAGGTCATGTCATGGATGCAGTTATACATATATGTGTATCTTTTTTTCGTTTTATTCATGAGCACTCCTAAATGTTGTGGAAGCCCCAGGTAAGTGAACTCTAACATAATCTTTTCATCATCCTGTTGTTGTTCACAGGGGTAATATTCTGCAACTAAGCTGAAACCCATTATTAACATAAAAAAGCATTAAAACCATAGTTTTCTTCAGAATGTTCCTATCTGCAGGAAGAATGTCCTTCCCCCAGCTCCTGAGTCCACTGAGCTTTTGAATAGTGCTGCGCCATCGTCATCATTGCTCCAGAGTGAGCACCTTGTGTCACAGCTCATCCCACCATCCTGTGGCCCACCCATAAACTGGAAAGATTCGAGTCTTCCCACGCACCATCAGTGGCACCCTTTGAATGAAAGAAAAACCGTTTGCAAACCACGGTTTGTAGCCAGCCTGCTATCTCCAGCTCTTTGTCTTTCCAAGCAGCACTGGGACAGCTTAGCCAGGCTGCCTCTGGAGGATATGTTCGAGGCTGAAAGGAGGCCAGTTGTGCCTGCCAGGTCAGTGGGGGCACTTCCTCCTCCTCCATCCAGACACAAAGAGCTGCCACCTGGTAGGAGCAAAGCTCATATCCTGGTGATTCAGAAGACTTGGGTGCCCCTCTCCCTGCCCACCCACCTCCCTCCCTGGTGAGGACAGAGCCATCTTCTGCCCTGGCAGCAGCAGGTGGTACTGCTGGCTTTTTGGTGACCCCTGCAAAGGCACAGCTCTTCTGTGCCCGCCTACTGTATCAATGAATAATTCATGCGTGAGACTTGGGATGAACAGGAGACGCTGCTCCCTGTGAATAGGTCCACAGAGCTGGAGGCTGGAACCCGCCAGTACTTCTGTGTTCCATCCCCACTTCCTCTCTCATTCATTTGTGCTTTCAACAAGCACTTATTTATTGGGTGTTTAGATGCCTGGGCTCTGCCGAGTGTGCAGAAGTGAGAGCATAGAGGAGTCTGGGAGATGATCTGCAGCCCTTAGTGGAGGCAGAGGAAGGAGCACTGGGTCAGCCATTGCTCAGACAACTCCCACAGGTAGCTCGTTTGTATCTCTCAGTGCCCATGGAAGGAGGAGAGGGTGTGAGATCTGTCGCCAAGTTAATGCTGGAAGGAAGTGAGGTTGTGGCATTGTGCTAACCTTGGGCTCACAGTGAAGCCGAGAGTTGGCACCAGCCACTGTGCTGTTCGTTTGTATGTGCTCTGCTCGCTAGCATATCTGCCCTCTGTCGGCAAACTGGCACCTGGGTCCTTACCTTTAATGACAGAGTGGTAGCCAGACAAAGCTCACAACAGAGCTCAGGCTTCTCCTGCTGGTGTAGGTATGGCTAGTGTGGGACCAAACACATCTTTACAGCCAGAGCTCTGTACCCTAGGTGGAGCGTGGCCCCTGGAGCCAGGGTTGAGCTTGGGACTGGCAGGAGTAGGAGGGGACTCCTCTCAGGTCAGGTTTACCAATTTAGTACCATGCAGAATATATAAATTGCTGAGTTTTAAAGCCCTAGGCCATGCCTCTGTTTAGTTGTTATAGTAGGAGGTTGGACAGGGGAAGCAGGCCATGTGGAAAGTAGCAGATGGTTTGAGGGAGGCTGCAGGACCATGGCTAGCAGGAGTTCCTGGCTATATAAAGTTCTGTGTGGAGGCTGGGAGGCTGGGACTGAGCATGCTCCGAGTTCAAGGAAAGTCCTAGGTTCTTGGGCATCTGGCAGACACTTAAACTGGTAGTAGCACAGTTAACTTTAGAAAGAGTTCTTCCAGAGGTGTTAAAAGCAAGCCTGTCAGTTGTGTATAGAACCTCACTCTCCAGGAGTGTGCACAGAGGAGCAGCACCCCATTTGTGCACACATAGCTATGTACAGGTACACCACAGTGACTGAGAACTCACCTGTATGGCAGGAAGGGAAAGCCTGAGGAGATGGGGGCCACAGCACATGGCATAACTTGTTGCTGGTGCTTGAGGCATCCTTTGTTTTGTGTCTTCAAAACGTGGTTTTGCTGTTCTTTCCCTGGGAGACCTCTCCCCACCCTTGCAACAACCCTACACTCAGACTGCCCTTGGCGTGGCCATCAGTAACTACCACCCATCAGTCCAGAGTGCGGTCCTTCGTGTTCTTAAAGGCACGGGCTGGACCATCCTGGGCCCCAACCTGGTGAGACTAGCCAGCTGTTACTTGAGATAACTTCCAGGACCACCATGGCAGAGGAAGAGCAGTGTGTGGGAGGCCAGGGCAGCCCCACCTCCTGCCGGTCCACGCAGGCCTGTGCTCATAGCCAGACTCCAGACTGTGATGTTTCTCTGGGAAGGGCTTGGCAAAGGGCCTGGATACATGGGAGATGCTCAGGGTGTCTCATCTGTTAGATCACCTGGGAACTTGTAATGGTGCAGTGCCCATTCCTCCCAGAATTTGTGGGAGGCAGCATTAGTATTTGCTAAAATTCACCAAGGGCCCCCAAGGACAGCCACAGGTCGGAGCACTGGCCTGGCACCAAAGTCCCGTTGATCTCAGATACTTGAAAGCACCAGTGTTGACTGCCAGGGAGGATTAGGAGCATCTCACATTTGTGTGTATCTTTGTCTCGGAATCTTCTAGACGCAGAACCTTCTAGAATCAGCTCCTGGATTTCAGTGTTCAGATGTCTCAGCCCTGAGGTTCTGGGCCTCCCTGATCCTTTGTCCCACACGCCCATCCTCCATATAGTTGCTGATACCTTCTATGAGTTAGGCTCAGCTCTGAGCCAGATCCTTGTCTTGAGGCATATACTCTTGCACAGGCACAGAGACTTCACAAGCAAGAACTGGTGGGGAATACCAAGTGGGGTCTGTGAGCCTGGCTTTGGATTGGTGCTGCGATGTCTGATAAGATGATGAAAGTTACAGGGGTTTGGGCATTCTTGCCAGCAAACCCCTCCCAATACTTAGGGCTTAAATGAAGGCTGAGATGATAACCTGGATCCTCTGTTGTTCCATACCCCTGCAACCTTCAGCTCAAGGGCCTGTACGTCTGAGTTCACCTGGCACGCTTGGCTATACACCTGTGTCTCTAGTCCATCGCCACAGGCAGGAGAGGATTATCCTGTGGCTCCTGAACTACTACTGGGAGCTCAAGATACCCATGCGAACTGTCTCCTGGTAGGGGCAGTCCCATTCAAATTGGGATGAGTGTGGTGAGGGATAGATTTTCCCAGGAAGATAGGAAAACATGGAATAAGCGGGTACTGGGAATCAGCCTGCATGTGTTCCCTGATGGAAGCAAGAGGGCAGAATGACAGAGGGAATGACAGTTGGCCAGGGGTGGTCAGGGTGCCAGGAGCAGCGTTGGTGCCTCCAGCCCATGTTCCATGAACCCTGGTGAGGTCAACAGTTGCAGCTTGGACCCTTGGTCAGACTGGCAAGCTTCTTTTCTCATGCATCAGCTGGTTATACTTTCATAGCCACTGGTGGCCCCACAGGGAACCAGACTCTACCTGGAACTAGGTGTCAGGCCATGAGAGATTTGATAGAATGCTTTTGATTTACAGTTAAATCTCTTCCTGACCGTTTAGTTAAGATGGACAACTGAGGCCCAGCCAGGTGCCACAAAACAAGGGCCTGCTTATGGGCTGACTGGGTGAGCTATCTGGGGCTTTGCAAAGGGCCAGGCTCAGTTTCCTTAACCCCACCTTTGTCACATCTGGCAGAAATGGTCAGGGAGAGGTGATTCTGTGAGAAATACTGGGAAGGCCAGGAATGAAAGTTAGAAGGAAGTTCTGCAGGCCTCTGTGGGGTGCTGTGGGTTTAAGGGCAGTTGCTGGAGAAGCACTGAATACAAATGGGAGGTCGCAGGCCACGAATACACAAATGGTGGGAATGTCCAGAGATAATTGAGAATGAAGACACTGTCTGGGCTTCAGCTTACAGCATGGTGTCTGCCCTTGTCCACTTCGAATTCACAATTAATTGTTTTAGTTGCTGTGGCAAGTCTGAGAAGTAGTAAAAGCCATGTTCTCCACCTTCCCTTCCTTCCCTGTCCTACTCCTAGATAGCTGCCAGCTGACCCCTGATCCAGGCTCAGTAGGTTCAAGTTAAAGCCACTCAGCATTTCAAAGACTAGAAAGAATGAAGCCATAATGGTAGAATGAATGTCAGTGGGTTCCTTTTTATGGCCAAGGAGTTTACCATCCTGCGTGGCAGCTTGGGCAGTTAAGGCACATGTAGAAATGCAAGTCCAGAGGTGAAGGATGTTGGGGGCGGTAGAGTTGAGCCCTCTCAGAAGTCTTCTCTGGGACTGACTAACCACCTCCTGCTTGTCCCTTTCTGAGCATAAAGGCTCAGCCTGGTCATTGTAGACTTACTGGGTGGTAAAGTCCTGTCAAATGTTAGGGCTGCTGGTCTTTGTAACTCCCCAGGAGAATTCACAATCCAGAGGAGACTTTTAGGCCAATGGGTAGTTATGATGCTATGTTATAATTAAACAAATAAGGTGCATGGAGGAGCCCAGAGAACTCAGGAGAGTGCAAGAAGAGAAAATGATAACGGGGACGTAGAGGCAAAGAGCTGGGTGGGCAGTGGAGATAGAACAGTGAAAGGTTGGTGTGGCCAGGTGAACAAGAAAGCAGAGTTTCTTGTTTAGACAGGTCCAGTCCTGAGCATGGTAACAAGGGTAGTTAAGTCATTTAACACACATCTGCTTGGAGTTCCAGAAGACTTAATGTTTGAAAAGATTATAACTGAAGATTTTCCAAAGAAAGAGTATATCTTAACTCCTTCAAGACTCATGAGCATATATTGCCCACCAATATTTTCAGCTTGTTAGCTTTATTGGGGACCTTTTTATCCAAGTTGTAGTCTATGCTACCACCTGGCAGGAACCTGCTTAATTGTGAATTTGAAGAAATGGGCCTCTCCCTAAAATGGGAGAAGCTATAAAGGCATGAAGTAACTGGCTTACAAGTTTTCAAGAGAGAGTTTAGTTTCAGAGTGTACAGGGGAAGGTAAAATCCCCACTGAATAGTTTTCTTCTTGTTTAGACAGGTCTGGTGAAAGGAGATGGGGATAGGATTCTTAAGATTCAATAATGAGCATTTTTTATCATGACTAATTGCACTGTCACAACTGTATAGGTAGCAGTTTTGTAACAAAAAGAGGGGAGTAGTTAATCTTCCAGTCCAGGAACAGAGAACCCTACGGCCATCAGAAGAGTACAAGCAGAATGTGGAACTCTATCCAGAGAAGTCAGCAACACCAGAGATGGAGATAGAGATGAGAGCATAGAGAGAGAGAGCAGCTGAGGATGCTACATGCATGGAAAGAGAAAGGCTGTATGCTGGCAGCCAGGGCCTGGTGGCCAGGGGGCAGGCTTGCAGAATATGCCCTTTGGTTGTTTAAATGATTATATTTTCCTAAGTGATTTTGTGTAC
>NW_006408841.1:878417-889960 GCF_000296735.1 Chrysochloris asiatica
CCCAATTCACAAAAAAAACTTAAAAAAAAAAAAAAAAAAAAAGATGGGCCTCATACCATCAGTCAAGCCACCAAATCCACTCGGGACATATGCATCCCACATAATTGTATCAAAATCCATATTGTCACAAAAATACTGTTTTGGGGTCCATGATTTCAGTATGTCTTCTGTTACTGAAAACATACCGTATCAACAAAAAATTCAAAGCAGAAAATAATTTGGCCATGAAGAGGCTAATATAGTGACACAGAAAAGGCAGTTCATTACAAAGGAACCACAGTAATACTAAGCTGATGCCTCAGCAATGATGGATACCAGAAGATGTGGAATTCAGTGTTCTGAGAGAAAAGAAAATAAAGTCAACATAGAATTCCATTTATAGTTCAATCATCTTTCAAGAATGATGGTGAAATAAAGATAATTTGTTTTGAAACAAACAAAAACTGAATCTCCAGAATTCTGTAATTTGTGAAGGTAGTCCATTTGCAAGATTAAAGGTGAAATAATTATATTTGAAGGTAAAGAAAATGAGAAAATTGATTGCCAGTACATCTACACTATATACGAAGTGGTAATAGAAGTCTTTAGGCTAATAGGAAAGAAAACGAACAAGGAAGCTGAACTCTTCGTGAAGGAATGAAGAACATCAGAACCTGGAAATAATAAAAGTCCTAGTAATATTAAATGATTAACAATTACTTTAAAACAAAGTTGGCAGACATAAGGTACCAGGGAAAGTAATGGAAATAGAACCCATGTGAACATTTTATGTAGAAACTGTTGGAATGGGAGACTAAATTGCTATGTAAACCGTTACCTAAAACACAATAAAATAGTTCTGTTTTTTTTTTTTTTTTTTTTAAGTAATAATAAAAGAAAATCTGAGTGGCATAGTATAAAGACTTGAATTTGTTGTTTCCAACCACATGGTGATGTGGTGTTTTCGCGGATAAAAAGTTGATCACATGCTAGGCAAAAAAGCTAGCCATGCCAGATTTTAAAAAATTTGGACCATATAGATGGATCACAGTTAAGGACTGTGATACACTCAAGTTAAAAATCAGTAACAAAAGGATAAAAACTACATATACTTGAAATTTTAGAAATATTTCTAAATTCTTGAGTCAAAAAGGTATTATAGTAGAAATAAAAAATATTTAGATCCAAATAATAATTTAAATATTTTTGTCTCAGAACTATTGGGACAACTGAAGCAACTAAAAAAACAAACAAGCAAGCAAAAAGAAAAATCCCATTCTGTCAAATTCAGTCTGACTCATTCCAGTTGCCCCTTGGTTACAGAGTAGACTTGCTTCTGTATGGTTTCCAAGGCTGTAAACTCTAAGGGAGCAGACAGCTTGTCTTTCTTCGATGGAGTGACTGGTGGGTTTGAACCTCGGACCTTGCAGTGTGCAGCTCAGTTGTTAACTCACCTATGCTACCAGGGCTCTTTCAATTGAAGCCAATGTCAGAGGGAAATATATACCTTTAAAGGTATACATTGGTAAAGAAGAAAGCATAAAATTAGCCAGTTAACATAAGAAGTTAGAATGCTATCATGCTCAAATTAAGTAGAAGGAAGGAAAAATAGTAAGGATAAGGACAAATTATTGAAATAGAATACAGACATAAAATATTATCCACAGAAGTTGATAATTGAGAAGTGAAAATGAGGAAGAGCCTCATTTGAGATGAATTATTGACATAGTCCATGCAACAATAAGCTCAAACATACTGACAATTGTGAGCATGACAGAGGAACAGGCAGTGTTCTGTTCTGTGAGTTAAAACTAATTTGATGGCATCTAAACACAACAACTATGGGTCGGAACCGGCTTGACAGCACTTCACAACAACAACAAACAAAACAATAAAATAGAGCTTTGGCAGGATTTGTTTAAAAAGTAAAAGGTAAGGCCTAGACAACATTAAGATTGGAAGAAAGAACATAAGCAGGGGTACTTCCAAGTAACTTGGAGAGAGGGATGGTTTGGTCAACTGTTTGCTTACTGAGTAGAAAAAGTAAAGCAAATACATTTTAAAAATCAGCAAAACTTACTTGAACAATAGAAAACCTATAGGTAGAAATAGTTATATGACCATTCAAAAATATGTTTTTGTTGTTGTTATTGTCACATGCCATCAAGTTGGAACCGACTCATAGAGACCCCACATACAGCAGAACAAAACAATGTCCGATCCTGGGCCAACCTCACTACCGCTGCCACACTTGACGCCATCAATGATGTCACCTGGCTGATCCATCTCGTTGGGGGTCTTCCTCTTTTTCTCTGACCCTCCACGTTACCCAGCATGACATCCTTCTCCAGCGACTGTTCCCTCCTGACAATATGTCCAAAGTATGAGAGACGAATCTTAGCCATCCTGGCCTCCAAGGAGCACTCTGGTTGCACTTCTTCCAAAACAGATCTATTGGATCTTTTGGCAGTCCGTGGCACTTTTAGTATTCTCCTCCAACTCCACAACTCAAAGGCATCAATTCTTCTACAATCTTCCTTATTCACTGCCCAGCTTTCGCATCCATATGAGGTTATTGAAAACGCCATGGCTTGGGTCAGGCGCACCTTAGTCCTTAAGCTGACATCTCTGCTCTTCAATACTTTAAAAAGTTCCTGTGCAGCAGATTTGCCCAATGCAATACGTCGTCTGATCTCTTGACTGCTGCTTCCATGAGTGTTGATAGTTCATCCAAGAAGAATGAAGTCCTTGACAACTTCAATCTTTTCTCCATTGGTAAGAATGTTGTTTATTGGTCCAGTGGTGAGGATTTTTGTTTTCTTGACATTGAGATGCAATCCATACCGAAGGCTGTGTTCTTTGATCTTCATAAGTAAATGTTTCAAGTCTTCTTCACTTTCAGCAAGCAAGGTTGTATCGTCTGCATATTGCAGGTTGTTAATGAGTCTTCCTCCAATCCTGATACCACATTTTTCTTCATAGAACCCAGCTTCTCGTATTATTTGCTCAGCATACAGGTTGAATAAGTATGGTGAGAGAACACAACCTTGTCGCACACCTTTTCCAATTTTAAAACATTGTGTTCCCATGCTCTGTTCGAACAACTGCTTCTTGGTCCAGGTACAGATTCCTCAGAAGCACAATTAAGTGTTCTGGAACACTCATACTTCTCAATGTTGTCCATAGCTTGTCGTGATCCACACAATCGAAAGCCTTTGTGTAGTCAATAAAGCATAGGTAAACACCTTTCTGCTATTCTCTGCTTTCAGCCAAGATCCACCGGACATCAGCAATGATATCTCTCGTTCACGGCCTCTTCTGAATCCAGCTTGAACCTCTGGAAGTTCTCTATGTATGATTGTAGCCATTTCCGTATTACCTTTAGCAAAACTTTACTCGCTTGAGATATCAAAGAGATTGTCCGATGATTTCTGCATTCCGTTGGGTTACCTCTCTTTGGAAAGGGCATAAATATTGATCTCTTCCAATCAGTCGGCCAGATAGTTGTCTTCCAGATTTCTTGGCAGAGATGAGTGAGTGCCTCTTGTGCTGCCTCACTTTCTTGAAAGATTTCAATTTTTATTCCATCAATTCCTGGTGCCTTGTTCTTTGCCAATTCTTTCAGTGCACTTTGGACTTCCTCCCTGAGTATCATTGGCTCTTGTTCATATGGTACCTCTTGAAATGGTTGAACATTAACCATTTCCTTTTGATACAGTGATTCTGTGTATTCATTCTGTGTATTCCTTCCATCTTCTCTTGATGCATTCTGCATCATTCAATAATTTTCCCAGAGACTCTTTCAATAACGAAAGTCGAGGCTTGAATTTTTTCTTCAGTTCCCTCAGCTTGAGAAATGCTGACCGCGTTCTTCCCTTTTGGTTTTCTAGTTCCAGATCTTTGCATATTTATTATTAATATGGTTTTATCTTCTCGAGCTGATCTTTGAAATTTTCTGTTCAGCTCTTGGACCTCTTCAATTCTTCTATTTGCTTTAGCTTCTCTACTCTGGAGAGCAAGTTTCAGAGTCTCCTCTGACATCCATTTTGACCTTTTCCTTCACTATTTAAAATTCTCCCTTTCCAAAATAATCCACCCAGAGGGCTTTGTTGGTAAGTTCTGACAATATTCAAGAAGAAATTCATTATGTTTTTACACAACTACTACAGAGACCAGGAAAACAGGCCTTTACACCAGGCGTAGGTAAGGGAAGGGAACTAAATGATCATGAACAGAAATGTCAGGCAAATCTCAGTTAAGAAAAGAAATGCAAAAACCCCAAAGAAAGAAACAACTGCAAAACCTAAACAGGAAGATATATATATAAAAGATGCCAAACACCATGGTAAAGATAGTTTGCAAGGACCAAGTCATTAAAGAATTTATTAATGTACCATATTAACAGATAAAAGTAGAAAGAAATCTTGTGATCACTTCAACAGAAGCAGAAATGTTTGCTAAAGCAGATTCTTAGCACGCTTAGAATAAAGGGAACTTTCTTAAGCTTATGAAATGCTTCTCAAAACAAAACTAATAAACTGTAGTCAGGTTGCTTCCTACTCATGACGACCTACATATTAGAGTAGAGCTGCTCTTTAGGGTTGTCTTGACTAATCTTTACATAAGCAGATCACCACACCTTTCTTTCGTTGTGCTGCAGAGTGAGTTCAAACCACTAACTTTTTAGTTATTACTTGAACACAGACACTTTGCACCACCCAGGGATCTATAGCTAACATTATCAAAGCCAAACCTATTGTCATTGAATTGATTGCTACTCACTGTTGTGAAGTGCTGACGAGTCAGTTCCAACTCACAGTGACCCTGTATAGGGTTTCTGAGGAGTTGCTTTTGGATTTGAACCTTTGAACTTGTGATTCACAGTCTAGTGCTGGTCCTATAGTGCCACCTTAAAGGACAGGGTAAAATTAAAATTGCCCCATAAGGTTTCCAAGATTGTAATCTTTAATGAAGCAGACTGCCACATCTTTCTCTCACAGAGTGATTTGTAGGTTTGAACTGCTGGCCTGTGCCACCAAGGGCTCATTGTATCAAACATACTTATGATAAAATGTTGCTCTTCATCCTTTATGATCAAGGATAAGACAAGGATAACTGCTATCAGCACTTCTATGTAATATAGCAATTGGTGACCCTAATCAGTTCAGTAAGACAAGAAAAAGAAGCAAAAAGCATAAGGACACGTGTAAACAGTCATCATTTGCAGGTGCTATGTTTATGTATATAGAAACTAAAACATTTTGACAAATTATCAGAATTAAGCGTTATTAAGATTATAATTAAATTTAATTTATTAGAATTGAGAATGTAACAGAATTTCTGAATCTTTTTCTGGTCACTATATGTATGGGTTGGAACCAACTCGATGGCACTTGATAACAACATACTTTTTCTACATAAAAATAAATAATTTGAAAATGGTTTTTGGAGGGATCCAAGATGGTGGACTAGGCAGATGAACTGTGTACAGCCTCTAAAACAAAGAATTGACAAATGAATATGGATGACAATCTTGGAACTCAATATCAAGGTAGAATGGGCTGTATTAAACTTGGAAAGAGAATGATCAATTACAGGAGAGCCTCAGAAGTTAATAAACATCACCAAAATAAAGTCTCAGCACTAAAACCACAACAATGAAGGAATTAAGATTTATAATGAAATGAACTCATTACAAAAAAACACATGATGCAAAGTAACCACCAACATATATACATGACAACAGTAAACTTATACCTATCATTTGTAATTAGCAGAGTAGCAGAATTGTTAAGAAAACATTACTCATCAATAATCAATAAATGCTATCTAAAAGAGATACATCTTAGACACAAAGACAAAAATAGGTAAAAATCAGAGGATTAAAAAAATACATATATCCAGTAGCTAGCAACCAAAAAGATTAGCATTTTAATTTTTTATAAAACCAACATTAAGGTACAAAGCAGCATAAACAACAAAGAAGGGCATTATGTAACGATTAAAGTCCATTAAGTAAGAGGACATAGTCCTAATAAATATCTACATACTCCATGAAAAGAGTCTCAAAGTACATATAGAATTGAAAAGTGAAATAGAGAACTCCACAATCCTAGTAGGCTTTATTATATATACCACTTTCAATAAAGAACTGAACAACTAGAAACTCAACAAGCATACAGTATAATACAATGCAATATAATCAGCCTATTTGACCTCCTAGACCACATACAAAACAACAAAATAAGCATTTTTTTCCCCCCAGTACACATGGAATGTTCTCCAGAATAAGTCATACAAAAGTAAGTAAAAATACTGTTACTTGAGTTTCAGTTTATATGTGCACAGGCTTATTCCAAACAAAATGTGTTTATGTTGTCTCTGTCATCAGTGTATGGCTATAGATAAGTTCTTTCAGTAATACACTTGTCTTAGTCTTGTTAGGGTTCCTTAAAAAAAAAGAAGACAGTGTCCTGTAGAAATAGGGGATCTGCTAGGCCAGTTAAATTTGAGGAAGAGAGGTCAGCACGGACTATCGCTGTTTTTTTGAGATTCCAAAGGGGTAATCTGGGTAGAAATTATTAAATACAGAGGACAATCTCAGGGGCTTATTTAAGAAAATTGAAAGCTGCATTGGTGAGGAAAAGTCCAGGAAAGTTGCACCAAGAAATTGTTTTCCATCATGACAGTGCTCATTCTTAGAGGGTTAATAAGGACTGTCCTATGGGGATTTCATTGCCACATACAGCTTGTCCCATTTTCCCTTATCTTGCTTCCTCAGACTTCTTTTTGTTCCCCAAACTCCATGAACATTTTAAAACATGATCCAAGTCCCTCCGTGTCAAGTTGCTGATTTGACGTAGTATAAATTGAAAAGTGTAGAAGTCTTTTTTTTTTTTTTTTAATGTTTTGTGAGTTATGTGATAGTTTACATGGGAGAACATTAGTTTTACATCCATCCTATCGTATATTGTTTCATTGCCATGGTTATAATCCCTCCACGCAGCATCAACCAACCAAAGGGTATACCCTGCAAGCCTGCCCCTCTGTTGTCAGCACACAGACCCTCTCCCTCTCTGGGTCTAGAGTTCCCAGCCTCTCCATTTCTCCATGTCATCACATCTGCTTCCATCTCTGGCATCACTGTTTCTCTGGGTAGGGACCCACACTCCTCTGCTCTTCTCCCTTGATGGTCCCAGGGACCTACACTCCTGGACTGCAAAGTCAATCACTCCCCTCCTTTTGCTACAAAATGTTTACTTTTACATTTCTAACCTTCAGTCAGTCTTGATAGCAATTATTCACTGTTGTACCACAAGAGTTCTATCCCCATCTCTTTTTATCAGCCCCGTCCAGACAGGTTGGATACTACTCAGTGGGGATTCTACCTTCCTTTGCATCCTCTGGATCTAGGCTCCCTCTTGAAAGCTTGTAAGCCAGTCACTTCTTGCCTTTGTAGCCTTCCCATTTTGGGTAGCCAATGTCCAAGTTGCCTATCCCTGGCTACCCTGTGTACTGAGGGCGTGGGAATGATCCTCACTGTAAAGATTTGTTCCCTCTTTTTGAGGTACTGCATCCATAGGTGTAGGTCAAGTTCATCAAATTGTATCAGATTACTCTTTTTTTCCCCTCTTTTTCCTTCTAGTTGAGTTCTGATCATCCAGCCATTGAAGCCAGGTCAAGTGGGTATTATCTGCAAGTGTCGGTATTCTTGTGCATATGCCCTCTCTTCTTATTACCTGTACACATCACTTTACACTCTAGTCCTCTGTGGCTGTCACTGGCTAAAAGTGTAGAATTATTTGGGGAAAGGTTAAAGAGATGGAATCACTGCTTTCAGAAGTATATACACTTAGATGGAGAATTTGTCAAAAGAAAACCAGTAGCTTCACATTTTGATATAGTAAGGTTTCCATGATTTAGTAAGGTTTCCATGATATTGTAGCAATACTTACTTACTTTTATGTATTAGACCACTAAGCAAGCCTCAATACATATTAAAACATCAAAATACCACAATGTGCCATCTTAGATCACAATGCCAGAAAATTAGAACTCAACAACAGGAGGACTACAGAAAAACAAAAAAATCAAATATATGGAAACTAAGTAACAACTTACTTAAAAATCACAAGGTTATAGAAGATATTGTAAACTTACTTGAATCAACAATGAAAATATACTAAAATTTTTGGCACACAGCAAAAGCAGTGCAGAGTACAATTTATAAATGAACATATCAGAAAATAAGAAAGAACAAAATCAGCACCTTAACTCAATATTTTCAACAATCAGAAAAGGAACAGCAAAATGGCCTGCACTTACCAGACAAAGGAAATAATGAAAATGTGAGCAGAAAAGCAATAGAATCAACAAAAATAGAAGTTGGCTCTTTAAAAAGATTAATGAAACTGATCAACTGTTGGTGAATTTAAAAAAGGATAAGAAGGTGAGGATGGAAGTCACACAAGAAATAGACTATGGAACCAACAGAAATAAAGTCCTTCACTGTCAGATTCTACAAAACATTCAGAGAAGGGCTGACATCAATTGTACTCAAACTATTCCAGAACATAGAATACAATGGTATTCTCCCTAACTCATTCTAGGCCCTACCCATTCTATGAAGCAAGCATAAAATTGATAACAGATCCAAGTACCACTAACTAACCTTCATGAACATAGACACAAAATAAATGGGATCCAGATAATGATGCCCTTTTTCTCCACTCATATTCAGTATTGACTTGAAAGGCGTAGCAAAAGTAATAAGGCAAGAAGGAGAATTACAAGGAATTCAAATTGTTAAAGAAGCAGTAAAACTATTTCTTTGCAGATAATATGATCCTATATATAGAAAGGACTTCTGGTGTGGTGCTGTAGGATCATCACTGGACTGCGAACCACAAGGTTGTCAGTTCAAACCCACCTGCTGCTCCTAGGAAACCCCACAGTGTTGCTATGAGTTGGAACAAACTCGGGTGTCAATTAACAATGCCAGTTAACATACAAGACTCAACTGCTACATGTATTATTGTTGTTGTTATGTGCCGTGGAGTCAGTTCCGACTCACAGCAACCCTTCATAAGGTTTCCGACACTGTAAATCTTTATGGGAGCAGAAAGCCACATCTTTCTCCTGCGGAACAGCTGGTAGTTTCAAACTGCTTACCATGAGATTAGCAGCCCTATTTGCAACCACTACACCAATGTATTCCATAGTAATATATCTGAGAACTCACAAACAGCAGAAGACCAAGGAGATAACTGAGATCTCCTAAAAATTAACATTTATTTTTTTAACTCCAAAAGAGGAAATAGATACCATCAAAAGAGGAAAAAGAAAACGTACAGACTCGCAAAAAGTATATGACTATGGCATAATGGACAAAGAACTGATTTTAAATTTCTAGAAAGTGATAGCATCTCAAAAACAAAAAGGGGAAAACAGAGAGGGCGGCACTTGCCCGGGCAGGCAGCTCAGGTAGGGCTCCGGTGAAAAGGGCCGGAATCGCACATAGAAAACCTCTGTTTAGCAGACAGACAGCTTTGAACAAACATAAGATCGTATATTTCAACATTCTGAACTCGTTTTTTAAAAAGATCAAATTGCTGAGGAATTACAGGCATTTTATGATTTTGCCTGCATGCACGTGGCTCCCGCTTCCGCGCCCGCACCAGCAAATACCTCTGGCCCCACAGACCTTGGAATGCAGAGCTAGAGCAACCCCACTTAGAAGGCTGCATTTCCAGAGAAAAGGAAGCATAAACTAACAAAGCCGAACAAGTAGAGAGGGATATTGGTGCAGATAACAGGAAATTTGGGGTACCCATGGTACAGAGAGACAGAGAGGCATTTTTTACATCATCAGAAACGGACAATACCTCCCTACAGCCACTAACCCCAGCCCTCTACTGCCCCGGCCTAGACCAGCCCTCTGCCAAGCCGCCGAGACTCAGGAACACCCAAGGCACAGGCCCGTCCACTGAGGCCAAGGCCCTCCCAAGGCCCAGACACTCCCACTGAGGCCCAACCTGCCCACAGACTGGTCACAAAGGCCCAGGCCCAACCAAGGCCCGGTTGCCGCTGAGGTCCATGGCCCCCAAGGCCCAACCCGCCCTGTAGCCAGGTTGCAGAGTCCCAGGGCCCCTGAGGCCCAACCTGCCGCGTAGCCCAGTTGCCAAGGCCCAGTGCTCCTGAGGTACAGCCCGGTCCCTGAGGCACAGGCCACCAGAGGCCCAATCCGTCCAACCCACCCGCTGCGGCGCAAGCTGCCTGATGCCCAGCTGCTGATACCCAGGCCCCCTGAGGCCCAAACCGCCCACTTGACCAGCCCTCCTGCAGCCCAGTCGCTGACGCCCAGACCCCCAGAGGACCAAACCACCTGCCCCAGGCTCAAACCACCAGCCCGAGGCCCAGGCCCAACTGAGGCCCAAAAAAGGTACTCTGAATTAAGCAATAAGGAGAGTGAAAAGGGAAGACCACATCCTGATCACATCTTCCTGGAGGTAATCAGAAAACATAAAAAATTATCAAAACACATAATTATAAGGGCCACAGAAAAAGATTAAACATGTCCAAGAAGTAAAAGCAGATGACCATATCGGCACATGTCCAGAAAAAAGATAAAATATCTGAGACAAATGAACCAGAAGTAGACCTTCTCTCCATGCTGGAGGGAGGGCCGGCCTTGGAGATACCTGAGAAAGAATTCAGAAAAATGATTATAAAATGTCTCAAAACACTTTACAATGGAGTTGAGAAAAATAAGCAAGAAGTCTGAAAAGCGCTACAGGAACAATCAAATAAGGTAGATACAGCATTGGTAACAATCCAAAACCTACAAAAAGAGGTCCAAACAATCAACAACAAAATGGCAGAAATAGAAAACTCCCTGAAAGAGCAGAGGAGTAAAATAGATGAGATGGAAGGAAGAATCAGTGAGCTGGAAGACAAGTCTCTTAATACCACTAAGATAGAAAAACAAACTCGAAAAAGGATAAATTCAGAGGACAGTCTAAGATTCATGTTGGACAACATGAAGAGGAATAACCTAAGAATCATTGGCATTCCAGAACAAAATGAGTCACACAAGTCCACAGAGGAAATAGTCTAAGACTACTGAAAGAAAATTTCTCTAACATCCTCAAGGGCAAAAAGATCCAAGAAGCCCACCGAAGTCCAGGAAGGGTGGACCCCAAAGAAAATCACCAAGACATATCATAGTCAAGCTCTCCAAACTCAAAGACAAGGAGACACTCCTGAAAGGAGCAAGAGAAAACAGAAGGGTCACATACAAAGGCAAACAAGTCAGACTAAGCTCAGACCTCTCAGCAGGAACCATGCAAGCAAGAAGGCAATGGGGAGACATATATAAAACCCTGCAAGAAAAAATTGCCAACCAAGAATCCTTTACCCAGCAAAGCTATCACTCAAATATGAGGCTGTAATCAAAACATTCCAGAATAAACAGAAGCTATGGGACTTCACCAAAGCGAACACTGTGCTACAAAACATCCTAAAGGGATTTCTGTGGACCGAGAACCAACAAGAAGAGACAACAA
>NW_006408841.1:892572-893825 GCF_000296735.1 Chrysochloris asiatica
AGTGATGCATGGAGGGGATTGGAACCATGGCAGTGAGATGATATACGATGGAATGAACGTAAATCTAAAGTTTTCCCATGTAAACTATCATATAATTTTCAATAAAACATTAACAACAACAACAAAAAGGTGATTTGTCCAATTTTCAAATGGACAGAGGACATAAACAGACACTTCACGAAAGAAGATTTTTCAGGCTGTCGAGAAACATGAAATACTTGTGATCACTAGCAATGAAAGAGATGTGGCTCAAAACAATGAGATAATCATCTCACTTCCGCATTAATAGCAGAGTTCAAGAAAGATTTTTTAAAAAATGGGATGCTGGTGTGAGTGTGAAGAAATTAGGTCCCTCATACACTGCTGGTAGAAATGGAAAATGATGCAAACACTGGAAAGCAGCATTGTACTTCCTTAAAAATTTGGAAAACCACACAATCTAGCAGTCCCACTACTAGGTATATATCCCACGGAAATAATAACTGACACCAGCAGTTACGTGCACATCCAGCACAAAAAGATGGAAGTAATCTCAGTGCCCATCAACAGCTAAAGAAACTGGGATATAGGTACAATGAAATACTTTGCAATTGTTGAATAATAATGATGACTCTCTGAAATGCTTCTTAACCTGGATGAGCCTAGAGGAATTTTACTGAGTTAAATTAGTCAATCACAGAAAAATGCTTGAGTTCCCTACTGTAAAAAGTCAAGAAAAAGTTTTAAGGTTTTATTGTGAATTCAGCAGTAGTTTACTTGGGAGAACATCAGCTTTACTCTCATCCTATCATATTTTGTTTCACTGCAATGATTACACTCACCTCCTTGCATCATTATTCAATAGTATTAACTGTTTGTTTATTTGTTTTGATGTTCACAAAAGCACTCAGGGATATATAATCATTTAAACAACCAAAGAGCACATTCTGCAAGCCTGCCTCCTGGCCACTAGCATACAGCCTTTCTCTTCTCTTCTCTCTATGTCATCATCTCTGCCTCTATCTCTGGTGTCGCTGCTTCTCCTGATAAGGCCCCACATTCCACTCGTGCTCTTCTCCCTTGATTGTAGTAGTATCCTCTGTTCCTGGACTGTAAGATTAACTACTACCACTTTATGTTACAAAACTTCTAACTTTATAGTTGTGACAATTGAAATTAGTCATGATAAAATTACTCACTTAGGAGCTCTGGTAGCGTAGTGGTTACGAATCGGGCTGCAAACCTTAAGGTCAGCGGTTTGAAACTACCAGCCG
>NW_006408841.1:894180-898252 GCF_000296735.1 Chrysochloris asiatica
CTCTTTCAGTTGGTTTCTTAAGCTACTACATTCATAAGTAAGGAGCTCTGGTAGCATAGTGGTTATGAATTAGGCTGCTAATTTCAAAGTCAGCAGTTCAAAACTACAGCTGATCCGCAGGAAAAAGATGAGGCTTTCTGCTCCCATAAGGATTTATAGCCTTGGAAACCCTGTACAGGGTCGCTATGAGTTGGAACCGACTCCACGGCACATAACAATAATATTCATAAGTATAGGTCAAGTTCATCAAATTGTGTCAGTTTACATTTGTTTCCTTTATCAAATTTCTTTCTTTTTCTCTAGTTGAGTTCTGATTATCATTCCATCAAAGCTAAGTCAAATGGGTACTATCTGCAAATTTGGGTATTCTTATGCATCTCCCTTCACTTCACATCAGCTGGACACTTCACTCTCAGCTCTAGCCCTCCGAGGCTAGGTCCTTGTCCTTGGGCTCAGGAGTCTCCAGGTCTCACTTCAGACCAACCAGTCTGTCCTCTTCTCTCTCTCATCTCCAGGTCAACAGGAGCCTATGGAACGTGGTAAAACTCAGCCCATATCTTCATTGCTTCCTTTCCCCTAACTCCATTCACCTATAGACCAACATGGTTGCCAGCAGGCTTGCCTGTTCGTGTGTTCCCTTTGAGTTTCTGTCTAGGAGGCGGATTTGTCCTGAAGGAACTTGATTACTTGCCTTGATGGCTTCAGCGAACAACTTGTTTGTTCTTGTAGGAGCCAATCAATCAGACTGTCGATTTTGCTTTTAATTTTTCCTGCTAGTTTTTCTTTCAAAAAGTAGCTTCTATTTTTCTAACTGCTCCAGGCTGGTCAGCGTGTCCTTTTATGTGGGAATGTCCCACCTCAGAAGGTTCTGTATGGGGCTCAGGATTCCACCTAAGGTCCTATACACTACAAAGAAGCCTATTTTACTGGGCAAGTGTTAGGACCTCTTTTAGGTATTCCAATCAGTTCTAGACTGAAGAAAGCTTACAAGTTTTCTGTAATCATGTTTCCCGACATTCCTTTCTATCCCACTCAGGTGTCTATTTTACAATAGTAGGAAAGGGAAACCAACATTCATAAGACAGTCGAACATCTTATTTCCCCTCTTTTACCCAGACTATGCCTTGTTCCCTATATCACAGAGTCCTCTTGTTCCAAGGTTAAACATGCATCACTATTTACCTCTGTCCATTTAGACCATGCAAACCTACCTGTTTCCATATCTACCTTGTGTTTTGACTCTCTCCTCCCCTTTCTTGTGTATTGCCCTCCCTAACACCCTGTGCTCTAACAGTCCCCTCGCTCCCACCCCTGGTAATCAACAATTTTTTTTTTTCTTTTAGTCTGAGTGTCTTTTCTTAAGCTTTTACAACATTGGTTCTAAACAATACTTGTTCTTTTGTGACTAATTTCAATCAGCATAATGTCCTCAGACTCATCTGTGTTATACAGTGGCTTGCAGCTTCCTTGTTATTTTCCAAGATAGCATAATATTCCATTGGGTGCATGTACCAAAGTTTATTTACCCATTCTTCCATTGATGGACACTTAGCCTGCCTCCAACTTTTTGCTATTGTGAATAGTGCTGTGATAAACATTGGTGTGCTTATATCTACTTTTATTTTGACTCATACTTCTTGTAAATATGTACCAGGTAGAGAAACTGTTGGGTCATAAGGACCTCTGGTAGCATAGTGATTATGAATCGGGCTGCTAACTTCAAGGTCGGCAGTTCAAAACTACCAGCTGTTCCGCAGCAGAAAGATGAGGCTTTTTGCTCCCTTAAAGATTTACAGCCTCAGAAACCCTGTGCAGGGTCACTATGAGTTGGAACTGACTCCATTGTACTTAATAACAACAATGTATTTCTATTTCATCTTTCTGAGGAATTGCCATATTGTTTTCCAGAGTGGTTTGACCATTTTGCAATCTCACCAGCAATGGAGCAGGGTCCAGTCTCTCCACATCCACATCAGCATTTTATTATCCTCTGCTTTTTAGAACTTTACTGTTACTTCTGGTGTAAGATGGTATTTCATTGTTTTGATTTGCATCTCCATAATGGCTAATGATCTTGAACATTCCTTCATACATTTATTGGCTGCCTAAATGTCTTCCTGAATAAAGTGTCTTTTCATGTCCTGTGTCCATTTTTAAATTGGGTTATTTGCTTTTTCTTACAGAGGTGTTGTAGTTTCCTATTGTTGTTGTTAAGTGACGTGGAGTCGGTTCCAACTCATAGCAACCCTGTACAGGGTTTCCAAGGCTGTAAATCTTTACCAGAGCAGAAAGCCTCATCTTTCTCCCTTAGCGCAGCTAGCAGTTTCAAACTGCTGGCCTTGCGGTTTGCAGCCTGATTTGTATCCACTACACTACCAGAGCTCCTATAGATTTTTGAAATTAGTACCTTATCTGATATGTCGTTGCAAATTATTTTTCTCATTCTGTGGGCTCCCTTTTTACTCTTTCGGTGGAATCTTTTGATGCACATAAGTTTCTAATGTTTAGTGTGTCCCAGTCATCTATTTTGTCTTCTTTTGTTTGTGCAATTTTCGCAATGTTTATTACTTAGTCTGTGTGTGCCCTGTGTTAGAGCACTTAAATTTGTCCCTATTCTTTCATTGGTGATCTATATTATTCTGGGATTCACATTAAGGTCTTTAATCCATGGTCAGTTGGTCTTTGTATATGGTGTAAAATAAAGGTCTTGTTTCAACCTTTTGCATATCAATTTCCAGTTCCGCCTGCCATCTCCTCCCCATCCATATGCTTTGGCCCTTTGTCAAAGATCAGTTGGCTGTATGTAGATGGGTTATTTCTGGTTTCTCAATTCTGTACCATTGATCTGTGTATCTTTCATTGTACCAGTACCAGCCTGTTTTGACCACTGTAGCTATGTAGTAAATTTTGAAATCAGGGAGTGAGAGGCTTCCAACTTTATTCTCCTTAAGCAGTGCTTTGTTTATCCTGGGTCTCTTTCCTTTCCATATAAAGTTTGTAACTGTTTTTTCCATCTCTCTAAAGAATGTTATTGGATTCTGTATTGGGTTTGCATTATATGTGTAGATTGCTTTAGATAGTATTGACATTTTTCCAATATTAAGTCTTCCTATCCAGGAGCATGGTATATTCTTCCATTTTTGTAAGTTTCTTTTGGTTTTTTGTAGTTGTCTTTGTTTAGGTCTTTTGTTTCTCTGGTTAGATTTATCCCTAAATTTTTCATCCTCTGTGCAGCTATTTTAAATGTTTCTGCTTTCCTAACTTCCTTTTCAGGGCTGTCATTATTAGTATAAAGGTATCAGACTGATTTTTGTATGTTGATCTTGTACCCTACCATTTTGCTGAATCTTCCAATGAGTTCTAGTAGTTTTTTTTGTTGTTGTTGTTTTGTTTTTTGCTGAGTCTTTGGGATTTTTTATGTATAGGATCATATCATCTGTAAATAGAGTTTTACTTTCTCTGCCATTTTGGATGCCTTTAATTTCCGTATCTTGTCTTATAGCTCTGGTTAAGAATTCCAGCACAGTATTGAATAGGAGTGATGATGACAAAGGGCATCCTTGTCTGGTTCCTGTTTGCTAATGGAAAATTTTCAGTTTCTTTCCATTGAGAGTGATGTTGGCTGTTGGTTTTGTATATATGCTCTTAATTATGTTGAGGCATTTCCCTTCTTTGTTAAGTGTTTTTATCAGGAATGGATGTTGGATTTTGTCAGATGCCTTTTCAGCATCAATAGATAAAATCATGTGGTTCTTTTCCTTTTTTTTTATTTATATGGTGGATTACATTGATTGTTTTTCTAATATTGAACCATCAACATCTTTATACCCCTGATAATGAATCACACTTGGTATGATGTATTATTTTTTTTGGTGTTAAATGTTTTTTTTAATTTAAAGTTTTTATTGTGGTTTGAGTGAAAGTTTACAGGGCACATCATCAGTTTCACATTCAACACTTCATATAACTTGTTTCATTACACTGATTATAATTCCCTCCATATACCATCAGTTAAAAGTATTTCTATTTATCCACTTTAGCTTTTTTTAAAAAACACACAAACAAAAAAACC
>NW_006408841.1:899730-944453 GCF_000296735.1 Chrysochloris asiatica
CACAGAACTTCCTTTAGGATGTTTTTCATAGCAGGGTTGACTTTGGCAAAATCCCTTAGCTTCTGCCTATCCTGGAATATTTTGATTACACCATCATATTTGATTGACAGCTTTGCTGTGTAGAGGATTCTTGGGTGGCATTTGGTGTTAAATTTTGTTGGCTAGGATTTTGTTGAGAACTTTCATATCTATGTTTATGAGTGAGGGATGGTGATGGTAGTGTGCCGTGGAGCCAGTTCTGACTCATAACCACCCTGTATAGGGTTTCCGAGGCTGTTACAGGAGCAGAAAGCCTCATCTTTCTCCTGCAAAACCACTGGTAGTATCGACCTGCTGACCTTGAAGTTAGTAGCCCAACTCATAACTACTACACTACCCGAGCTCCATGAGGGAGGGATATTAGTCTATAAGTTTCTTTCCTAGTGCTGTCTGTCCTTCCCTGGTTTTGATATGCGAGTTATGCTTGTTTCATAAAATGTAATAGGCAGTTTTCCATCCTTTTCTATGTTCTGGAATAATTTGAGTAGAATTGGTGACAGCTCTTCCCCAAACAAATATTTGGTAAAACTCACCAGTGAAGCCATCTGGACCTGTACTTTTTTTGGTTGGGAGTTCTTTGATGACCTGATCAATTTCTTCTTTTATTATAAGTCTGTTCAAGTTTTCTGCTTCATTCTATGTATGTTTAGGTGGGTTGTGCTCTGTAAAAATGTATCCGTCTCCTCTAGATTTTCATATTTTTACAGTACAGCTCTTCATAACATTCTGTTATTCTTTTTATTTCTGTTGGTTCTGTTGTGACATCACCCATGTGGTTTCTTATGCGTGTTATTTGTGTCTTTTCTCTTTTGTTAAGTTTGCTAATGGTTAGTTAATTTTATTAATCCATTTGAAGTACTAGCCTCTTATTCTGTTGATTCTTTTTATAGCTTTTCTGTTTTCTATCTTGTTTATTTCTGCTCTAATCTTTATTATTTCTTTTCTTCTGGTGACTGTAGGTTTACTTTCTATTTGTTGAAGATGTTGTACTAATGTGTTCATTTTGGTGCTTCTTTTTGGATGTGTGAATGTATTGCAATAAACTGTCCTCTCAGCACCACTTTTGCTGTGTCCCATTGATTTGGGTATGTTGTGTTTTCATTCTCATTTGTTTCCAGGAACTTTGTGAATTCATCTTTTATTTATTTTACTACCCAGTAGCTTTTCAACAGGATATTATTCAGTTTCCATGTATTTGACTTTTGTTTCCTTGGTCTTCCTATTGCTGATTTCTAATTTTTTAACATTGTGATCTGATAAGATGCTTTGTAGTATTTTGATGTTTGTAAATTTATGGAGGCTTGTTTTGTGGCCTAACACATGGTCTGTCCTGGAGAATGTTCCATGTGCATTGGAAAACAATGTGTGTTGTGCCGTTGTAGGGTTTAATGCTCTGTACACATTTATGAGGTCCAGTTGGCTGATTGTGTTGTTGAGTTGTTCTGTGTCTTTGTCGAGTTTCTCCTGGATGTTCTATCCTTTTTTTGAAAGTGTTGTGTTAAAATCTTCCACTATTATTGCAAATTTGTCTGTTTACTTCTTCAAGTCTATTACAGTTTACTTTATGTATTTTGGAGCTCTTGCACTGGGAGCATAGATATTTGTTATAAAATAATATCCTTCTTTATCTGTTGTGCTGTTTTTTGCCTTAAATTGTATTTTATCACAGGTTTGTATTGTCACTCCTGCTCATTTTTTATTGCAATCAGTTTGGTATAGTTTTTCTATCCTTTAACTTTTCATCTATTTTTGTCATTGTGTATAAGGTGTCTCTTGCAGACAGCAGACTGAAGGATCTTGTTTTTTTACCCTTCTGCCACTCTCTGTCTCTTAACTGGTACATTTAATCCATTGTCATTCAGTGTCATTATCGATAGGTGTGAATTAATTGCTGTCCTTATGTTTGTTTTGTGGTGCTGGTTTCTTTGTTCTGTGCTGAGTTCATGTTTTTTGTGTTCATTCTTGTCAGTTTCTTCATAGTTTTAATGTTTCCATGTTCTTCTTGGATTTTCATTTTCTTGATATATTGGAAAGTATTCATTTTCTTTGATGTTACCCTGTATTAACTCTTTCTTGAATTTAAAAGTCTATTTTATCCTGAAATGTACCTGACTTCCTCATCACCTGGATCTCTGTTCCAATAGTTTCCCCTTCTTTCACATTGTAATTATTTTGATCTTAGACTGACCTCCCAGATCCTGTAAATGCGTTTTTGTAGTTCTGGTCTGTTCTGGACCTTTCTATCTGTTGATTGAGTTTCGGATGGTGCTGCCATATATATCAGTCTCTGGTTGTTTGTTCTTGTTGGTTCTCAGTCCAAAGAACTCCCTTTAGGATGTTTTGCAGTGTTGAGTTGGCTTTGGCAAAGTCCCTTAGCTTTTGTTTATCCTGGAATGTTGATACTACATGCTCATATAGCTTAGTGGTTACAAGTTGGGATGCTGACCTCAAGGGCAGCATTTCTAAACTACCAGCGGTTCTGTGGGGGGAAAATGAGTCTATCTGCTCACATAAAGATTTACAGCCTCGGAAACCCTATGCACGGTCGCTATGAGTCAGAACTGACTCCATGGCATGTAACCACCATCATTTGGTTAGCAGCTCTGCTGGGTAGATAATTCTTGGTTGGCAGTTGTGTTCCTTCAGGGTTTTATATATGTCTCCCCATTGCCTTCTTGCCTGCATCATTTCTGCTGACAGATCAGAGCTTAATCTTGTTTGCTTGCCTTTGTAACACTTCTCTTTTCCCCCTTCTCTTTTCAGTATTCTCTCCTTGTCTTTGATTTTGGATAGCTTGATTATGATATGTCTTGGTGATATTTTGGGGGGTTCTATCCTTCCTCAGGTTCATTGAGCTTCTTAAATGCTTATCTTTTCACTTTTCAGAATGTTAGGAATTTTTTCTTCCAGTAGCTCTTCAACTATCTCCTCTGTGGACTTGTGTGATTCTTCTTGTTCTGGAATGCTGATAATTCTTAAGTTATTCCTCTTCATGTTGTCCAACATGAATCTTAGGCCGCCTTCAGATTTTTAAGTCTTTTTTTTCTGCTTGCTTTTCTATCTTAGTAGTGTTGAGAGATTTATCTTCTAGCTCACTAGTTCTGGCTTCTATCTCTTCAAGTCTACTCCTTTGCCCTTTCAGTGTTTTGTCCATTTCTGATAATCTATTATTAATCATTTGGACATCTTTCTGTAGGTTTTTAATTGTTTCCAATGTTGTATGTATCTTATTTGATTGTTCCTGTAGCACTTTCCTGACTTCTGCCTTGTTTTTCTCAACCCCTCTGTGGAGCATTTGGTTATGTCTCAGTATCATTCTCCAGAATTCCTTCTCAATCAGTTCTAAAGCCTGTCCTCCTTCCAGTGTGAAGTCTAGGTCTTCCTTCAACTCAGTTGTTTAAACTACTCTTATCTTAAGGAGCTCTGGTAGCATAGTGGTTACGAATCGGGCTGCTAGTGTTACGATCAGCAGTTTGAAACTACCAGCTGTCCACAGGAGAAAGATGAGGATTTCTACTCCCGTAAAGTTTTACAGCCTCGGAAACCCTGTACAGGGTCGCTATGAGTCGGAACTGACTTCACGACACATAACAGCAACAACTATTGTTTCTGGACGTTTGTTGATATTTTCAGTTGTTTCTTGGGCATTTTGAACAATTAGATATATTTTCAATAATTAGATATTTGTATGCTGGTGCGTTAGTAAGCTTTCTGATTGCCTCCAGGTAAATGTGATCTCGAGATGGGCTTCCATTTTCACTTTTCTTATTACTCAACTCAGAGTAACTGTAGCAAATGTTGGCTATCTATCTGGTATATCACAGCTGGTATTGGCTCTTGCCCAGATGGTGGGATTTTATAGAGTGTGATTGTAGCTTTGCTGTTTGCCTGCAATTGCTATCTATTCTTGGGTAACATAGTGAAAGAGCTCCCCAAAAAAGAAAAGAACAACAGCAAAAAAAGATTGGACACTACAGTTTGCAATAGAAAAAATAAAGAGAAGAACACCTGTAGCAAAATATGAGTATGACTTTAACTCCCTTCTCTCAACTTCTTGCCTTCAAGGCTGTCTGAGAAATTTCAAGATGTTACCACTGCTCATTATGACTTAACTCAAGATTCATTTTTGGCCTCTTTCCTTTTTTGTTTGTGTATCTCCCCCTCCACAGCCATCCTTGAATTTTTCTTAGTGAGAAACAGCTGAATTCTGGCTCAAAGCATTCTGGGAGGTCATACCATTTTAAACAGTTCCTGTTGACTCCGCCCCCATCCTCAGTTCTGGGCCCAGTTGTCTTTGCTGACTAGATCCATGCGCATGCTCAGTAGAACCCTCTGGATTTCTTTTGGGGGGGGTGGGGGGTTGTCCACTAACTTGTTCTGGCACCTCCTCTAGTCACAAGTGGAGGTGCACAGACAGCCAGAGACAAATGAACAGAAAAAAAATGTTGAGACCTCTGCAGTAGGAGCACTCCTCTGATTCCTGCACCTGCTCTGTCACACCCAAGATGGTCACTCAGGGACAGCAGCTGCAGATCAGAAAACACCACCTTTCTAACTTCTGCTACAAACTTCATTAGCAGTAAGTCTTTGATTCCTTTCAATATCCCTTTACATGTAGTTGAGAGTTCTGGGACTTACCCCTGTCCCTGCTTTGTTCAGTATTCTGTGTTATTACTGGCAGAGGTGTGCACTTTGCTTCTCCCTAATCCACCATTCTCCTTCAAAGATTTAAAAACCTTAGAAACCCTATACAGGGTACCCTACGAGTTGGAACTGATTCAACCTCATAACAGTACCAACAGAATAACTTGTGTGAATGAAAGGCAGTATGCAATAAGGGGGAACCTCAGTACAAAATGATTAGGGCAAAGGAAGACTATAGGAGTAGCACAGGAATTAAAGGCAACAAAGGTAAATACTTTGATACACCCAGTCCTGCCACAAGTTATAACCATAATCTATAAGAAGATACAAAGGAGCTGTGGTAGCGTAGTGGTTATGATTTGGGCTGTTAAGCTCAAGGTCAGCAGTTTGAAACTACCAGCCATTCCGTGGAATAAACATGAGGCTTTCTGCTCCTGTAAAGATTTACAGAAACCCTACGCAGGGTCACTGTGAGTCGGAATCGACTCTACAGCACACCACCACCACTATCAGATACATGAAACCTACTCAAACCAAGCAAAGGTGGGAAGGTGAACAGAAATAATCCCATGAATACATGAGTATATAGTTTTACAGAATATTTCTACATAAGTATCTAAATGTACTGTAAATATATGTTTGAATATATAGTATTTGTTGCTGTACATGCTATTGTGTCAGTGCTCTGTATAGAGTTTCTGAGGCTGTAAATCTTTACAAGAGCAGAAAGCCTCATCTTTCTCCCACAGAATACCTGGTAGTTTCGAACTGCTGTCCTTGGGGTTAGTAGCTGGACTTGTAACCACTATGCTACCAGAGCTCCTTGGATCTAGTATAAATGGGACAAATTTTTGAAAACTTACTATCCATAACCAAACACCTTGAGGGAATAAGTCACTGGGCCTGGGGTTTCAGAGCCGTAGTCTCAGAAGACAACAAGGTCAGTTAGCACTAACACAGTCAACAAAGACAAGGTCTTACATCCTATGTTGAGTAGTGACTAGTGTTTTAAAAGCTTGTGAGCAACCACCTAAGTTCCGAGTATTCTGTCCCTACCCAGAGCAAATAAGAGTAAAGAAAATCAAAGGTGCAAGGAAATAATTAAGTCAGTTGGACCAGTGAACCATGTAATCCTCAGCTTCAACAACCCGCAGGCCAGAAAAACTAGACCGCTCTGATAAGGATCACAATAAATGATGCTGGATATCGTTGTTGTTAGGAACCAACAAGTTAGTTCCAACTTATAAAAACCCTATGCACAACAGAACAAAACTGCCTCAAACTTGTTGATATGTTAGAGCCCAGTGTTGCTGCCACAGTGTCAGTCCATATTGTTGGGGATCTTCCTGTTATTGTTAACACTCTACTTTACCAAGCATGATGTCCTTCTCCAGAAACGTGTCCCTCCTAATAACATGTTAAAATTACATGAAATAAAGTCTTGCCATCCTTACTGCTAAGGTACATTCAAATGTCAGTGGTGATGGTGGTGGCTGTGTGCCGTGGAGTCAGTTCCGACTCATAGCGATCCTGTACAGGGTTTCCGAGGCTGTAAATCTTTATGGGAGCAGAACGCCTCATCTTTCGCCCGTGGAACAGCTGGTAGTTTCGAACTGCTGACCTTACGGTTCGCAGCCCGATTTGTAACCACTACGCTACCAGAGCTCCCACATTCTGTCAGTACTTTTTCCAAAGCAGATTTGTTTGTTCTTCTGGCAGTCCATGGCACTTTTAATATTCTTCTCCTATACCATAATTCATGGAGTCCTGGTGTGGCGCTGTGGATTAATGCACCAGACTGCAAAGCTGTTTGAACTGCAATGCTGGTAGTTCAAGCTCATCAGCTGCTTCTCGGAAATCCTACACAGGGTCTCTCTGGGTCAGAACTGACTTGACGGCACTTAACAACAACACCATAATTCAGATGCATCAATTCTTTTACAGTCTGTCTTTGTCCAACATAGGCATTGAAATTAACATGGTTTGGGTCAGGTGTACCTTAGTCCTTCTCGTATTAACACTTTAAAGAGATTTTGTGAGGCAGAGTTGTCTAATGCAATACGTCATTTAATTTCTTGACTGCAGCTTCTATGACTGTTGATTGTGGATTCAAGCAAATTGAAGTCTTTGACAATGTCAATCTTTTCTCCATTTATATGGATGTCATTGATTGATCCAGTTGTGAGGATTTTCATTTTCTTTGTATTGAGGTGCAATTTATACTGAAGGCTATAGTCTTGTCTTCATCAGTAAGTATTTTAAGTCTTCTTTGCTTTTAGCAAGTAAGGTTGTGTCATCTGCATATCAAGCTGTTAATGGATTTTCATCCAATCCTGATGCCATGTTTTTCTTCATAAAATCCAGCTTCTAGGATTATTTGATCTGCATACAGATTAAATAAGTAAGTATGGTGAAAGGATACAACCCTGGCACACACCTTTTCTGATTTTAAACCATCCATTATCCCCTTGTTCTGTTCCACAGACTACCTCTTGGTCTATGTAAAGAAAGGTTCCTCATAAGCACAATTAAGTGTTCTGGAATACCCATTCATTACAATATTGTCTATAGTTGGTTATGATTCATACAATCAATTGTTTTTGTGCAGTCAATACAGTATAATTAAACATCTTTTTGGTATTCTCTACTTTCAGTCAAGATCCATGTGATGGCAACAATGACAGCTATCACTTGTCTTTTGAGTCCGGCTTGACTTTCTGGCAGTTGATAATACTTTTGTAACTGTATTTGAGTTACCTTCAGCAAAATTTTACTTGCATGTGATTTTAATGAGAATGTTCAGTGACTTCTACATTTCATTGGGTCACCTTTCATTGGAATGGTCACAAATATGGATTCCTGACAGTCTGTTGACTAAGTAGTTGTCTTCCAGATTTCTTGACAAAGATGAATGAGCTCCTCCAGTGCTACATCAGTTTGTTGAAACATTTCAGTTTATATTCTATCAATTCCCAGAGTCTTGTTTTTTTGCCAGTGCCTTCAGTGCCATTGGTTATCAATTGTAGGGGGGACCTCTTGAAATAATTGACTATTGACCAAATTCTTTTTGGTACAGTGACACTGTTCCTTCCATTTTCTTATGATATTTCTAGTGTCATTCAATATTTTACCCAGTGTTGCAAATTTTGAGGTTTGAGTTTTTTCTTTAGTTCTTTTAGCTTGAGAAGTGCTGAGCATGTTCTTCCCTTTTGGTTTTCTAACCCCAGGTCTTTGCATATTTTATTACTATACTTTGTTTTCTGAAGCTGCCCTTTGCAAATGCCATTCAACTCATATTCCTTTATTTCTTCCATTAATTAAAGCTTCTCTATCCTCGAGAGCAAGTTTCAGAGTCCGCTTTTGTCTTTTTCCCCTATCTTTTTAATAACCTATTGCTTTCTTCCATGATGTCATCCCACAATTTTTCTGGTCTTTGCTCATCAAATCCATTATTGAGATTGTCTGTAAATTTAAATGGAATATGCTCAAGGTAATATTTTGGCACCCAAGGACTTGTTTTCAGTTTCTTCAGCTTCAGCCTGAACTTGCATGTGAGTTAATCGATGGTCTGTTTCACAGTAGAACACTGGCATTGTTTTGGATGATGATAATGAATTTTTTCATCGTCTCTTCCCACAGGTGTAATCAGTTTGATTCCTGTGTATTCCATCTGGTGAGGTCCAGGTGTACAGTCACCTTTTATATTGTTAAAGCAAGATCTTTCTGTGAAGAAGTCATTGGTCTTGCAGAGTTCTATCATACCTTCAGCATGGTTTTTATCACCCAGGCTGTGTTTTTCAACTAAGTATCCATCTTCTTTGTTTCCAACTTTTGCATTCCAGTCACCAGCAATTATCAGTTCATCTTGATTGTGCATGTTTGACAAATTTCGACTGAAGAAATTGATATAATTCTTCAGTTTCATCATCACTGGCTTTAGTGGTTGGTGTGTAAATTTGAATAATAGTGGTATTAAGTAGTCTTTTTTATGTTGTTAAGTGCCATCGAGTCGGTTCCAACCCATAGTGACCCTAAACAGGGTTTGAGGCTGTAAGTCTCTACGGGAGCAGAAAGCCTCATCTTTCTCCCACGGAACAGCTGGTAGTTTTGAACTGCTGACCTTTCGGTTCGCAGCCCGATTCGTAACCACTACGCTACCGGAGCTCCTTGTCTTTCTTATAGACGTATGGATATTATCTTAATCACAGACAGCATTGTTCTTCATAATAGATCTTGGAATACTCTCTTTGATGAAAAATGAGACAGCCTTAGCAAATTGTGATTGTCTGATTCAAAATAGCTAATGGATCTATTTCCGTTTATTATAGCTCGCAAATACATGTTGTTTAGGTGCCATCTAGTCAATACCGACTCATAGCGACCTTATGCACAGCAGAACAAAACACTCCCCTATCCTGGGCCAACCTCACTACTGTTGCCACGTTTGAGTCCATCAATGCTGCCACTTGGCCAATCCATCTCATTGGGGGTCTTCCTCTTTTTCTCTGACCCTCCACCTTACCAAACATGATATCCTTCTCCAGCGACTGGTCCCTCCTGACAATATGTCCAAAGTATGAGAGATCTGTTGGTTCTTTTGGCAGCCCGTGGCACTTTTACTATTCTGCTCCAACTCCATAACTTAAAAGCATCAGTTCTTCTACGGTCTTCCTTGTTCAGAATCCAGCTTTTGCATGCATATGAGGTTATTGAAAATACCATGGCTTGGGTCAGGCGCACCTTAGTCCTCAAGCTGACATCTTCGCTCTTCAATACTTTAAAAAGGTCTTGTGCAGCAGATTTGCCTAATGCAATATGTCGTCTGATTTCTTGACTGCTGCTTCCATGAGTGTTGATAGTTGATTAAAGAAGAATGAAGTCCTTGTCAACTTCAATCTTTTCTCCATTGATAAGAATGTTGCTTATTGGTCCAGTGGTGAGGATGTTTGAGATATAATCCATACCGAAGGCTGTGCTCTTTCATCTTCATTGGTAAATGTTTTAAGTCCTCTTCCCTTTCAGCAGGCAAGGTTGTATCACCTGCGTATCGCAGGTTGTTAACAAAATCTTCCTCCAATCCTGATGCCATATTTTTCTTCATATAACCCAGCTTCTCGGATTATTTGCTCAGCATACAGGTTGAATAAGCATGGTGAAATATGTGGGATAATTATATTTATATATTCCATTTCATTTTTCAACTTCTAACTTTGCTAGATTCATACTTGCACATTCATTTTCCACTTATTAATAAATGTTTTCAACTGTTTGTTCTCATTTTGAGGTGTGCCACATTCAGCAAATGAAAGTCCGAAAGCTTAACTCCATCCTTGTCTTTAAGGTCAACTCTACTTTGCAGAGGCAGCTCTTCCCCAGTCTTATTTTGCATGCCTTCCAGCCTGAGGGGCTCATCATCTGACACTGTATCTGACAATGTTCGGCTACTGTTCATTCAGAAGTGGTCAGCTTTTTCTTCTTTCTAGTCTATCATAGTCTGGAAGTCCTACAGAAACCTGTCTACCATGGATGATCCTGCTGGTATTTAAAAACCAATGGAGGGAACACATGAGCAGGCATATAAGCTTTCTGACGATCACATTGTTCTACTGGTGATTGAAAGAGGGGAAAAGGCAACAATGGAAATGGACTGAGTTCAACCATATTCCATTGACTCCCATTGACCTGGAAATGAGAGAGAGAAGAGGAAGGGCGGGTTGGTCCAAACTGTGGTGAGACTTGGGGACACTTGAGCCCATGGACAAGGACATAGCCACAGAAAGCTAGAGCATCCCGCTGATAAGAAGTTAAGGGGATGGATCTTGGCTGAAAGCAGAGAATATCAGAAAGATGTTTACCTTTGCTTTATTGACTACTCAAAGGCTTTCGATTGTGTGAATCATGACAAGCTATCAACAATATTGCTAAGTATGAGTATTCCTGAACACTTAATTGTGCTCATGAGGAATCTGTACCTGGACCAAGAGGCATTTGTTCGAACAGAACATGGAAACACTGAATGGTTTAACATTAAGAAAGGTGTGCAACAGGGTTGTATTCTTTCACCATATTTATTCAACCTGTATGCTGAGCAAATTATCTCAGAGTCGGGGTTATATGAAGAAAATGGTACAGCCTTGCTTCCTGAAAGTGAAGAAGACTTAAAATATTTACTGATGAAGATCAAAGAGCACAGCGGTTGGTATGAATTGCATCTCAATGTAAAGAAAACAAACATCCTCACCACTGGACCAATAAACAACATTCTTATCAACAGAGAAAAGATTGAAATTGTCAAGGACGTCTATTCTTCTTGGATCAACCAACTATCAACACTCATGGAAGTAGCAGTCAAGAAATCAAAGGACGTATTGTATTAGGCAAATCTGCTGCACAAGACCTTTTTAAAGTGTTGAAGAACAAAGATGTCAGCTTGAGGACTAAGGTGAGCCTGACCCAAGCTCTGGTATTTTCACTAACCTCATATGGATGTGAAAGCTGGACAGTGAATAAGGAAGACCTTAGAAGAATTGATGCTTTTGAGTTATGATATTGGAGGAGAATAGTGAAAGTGCCACAGGCTGCCAAAAGAACCAACAGATCTGTGTTGGAAGAAGTGCTGCCAGAGTGCTCCTTGGAGGCCAGCATGGCCAAACTTCGTCTCTCATACTTCAGACATATTGTCAGGAGGGACCAGTCGCTGGAGAAAGATACCATGTTTGGTAAGGTGGAAGGTCAGAGAAAAATCGGAAGACCCCCAACGACATGGATTGGCAAAGTGGCAGCATCAGTGGGCTCAAGCATAGCAACAATAGTGAGGTTTGCCCAGGATTGGACAGTGTTTGGTTCTGCTGTGCGTAAGGTCACTATGAGTAGGTTCTGACTAGATGACACCTAACAACAACAACAACATCCAACCATCTAAGCTTTATCCCTGGACAAATGCTAACCATTAAATATGGTTGGCTGCTCTAGGGCTGCAGCTCCCTGGTGTTATTGCTCACCTCAACGTCTATTGTATTGCTAAATATTGAGCCACAGGGGTTCTTCAAGGCCCTGGTAGAAAGACAAAAAAACACAGACTGTGAAGGAAAATATTGTTAAGTTTTACTAACATTCCAATTAAGAACTTCTCTCTGCCTTAAAGACAAAAGGAGAATGATAAATTCAGGCCACAGGTTGGGAGAAATGTAACCCAGTAAAAGGACCAGAATTGGTAATATGTAAGGAATCTCTAAACCTGAAGAATTTATGAAAGACTCCAACAGACACTATAGAAAAAATGAATGACTGGGAAAAGACACAAAGAGTTACTATGGGGCCAGGAAATGGAAATCACAACCTTTGACACCCTGTTGGGGCCATGGTTAAAGCTGTCTTTCCCCCACTGAAAGGGTAGCTGTTGGAAGCCACTAGCCATTCTCTGGGGCAAAGATTTGGTAGTCTGCTTCTGTAAAGATGTACAGCTCTGAAAGCTGTGTCATGTCGTAATAAGGATTTCTGTGAGTTGGAATTGACTTGGTGACAGTGGGGGTTGGTTTGCTTTGGATTGGCACAGTTGAAAAAGTAAGAGAACACTAAACATTCATGAATTTATGAAGTGACTCGAGCAACAGAAGTTCCCCCACTGAAGTAAGAGTGTCAGTTGGTAAAACCACTTTAGAAATCACTGTGGCATCAATTGGGAAAAATGAAGGTGCTGGTGACAGCATTTCCCTTGTGTCTCAGGGGATGTGAAGAAGAGCAAGTGGGGGAGAAAGAATGCCCTTGTCCTGCAACACAGTAATCTGTTGTGATTTTTTTAAATAGACGAATACCATGAATGAAGGAGAAGCAGGATGCACTAACATAGAATTTGTAGAGGTTAGGATAGAGGTGTCACCAGAGAGGCGCCTTCAAGCAATGGCTTAGTAATGGCTTCAGTTTTTATAGTGCTCTGGGTAGGCCCAGGGTTCTTCTTGTTACAAGTACAGTAGCAGATGCAGATGCATTTCCACAGACCTGAAGTGAGAGTCTTATTTCCAGGGATGTCCTTAGTGCATTAAATGTCCTTAGTGCATTAAATGAATTCAGGTGTTCTCTCTCTGCCTTAATCGAAAAAGCCCATTGTGACCCACTACATGGATTTTGTCAGTCACAATTTGAAAATGTTGTATGGCTTATGCTGAGTGTGCTGAGTACATGCATGTTTGTCTTACTTCTCTTCATTTGGGACTTACTCCTCTTCTTTACACACCTGCCAGAAAGAAGCCACTCCCAGCTTTCAAAGGAAGTGCAAGTGATGCTTGGGAAGCCCAGGCAGAGAATGTAGCATGGGCAGCCCGGCTTTTCCTGTTTGGGAAAAGCCTTCTTTAGCTACCTCACTGAAGTGGCATCTAGCTGAAGGGGTACAGGGGTTAGAAAGATGGTCTCTGAAGCCATGCCCCACTGACCCCTCATCAGTGGGGTTAAACCACACCGTCCTGGGAAGGAGGCCCCCTCACTGTCCAACTTGGGGCTTTACCTCTGTCCACACCTCTATAAAGCCCACAGCATCTTGTCCCTTCACTCATCGCAACTGCCTGCAACATTTTAGGGGCCCCTGTGAAACTTGGCCTGACCTTCCCACAGGTGCCAAGCCAGCAGCATCTGTCGATCCATGGGGAATTCCCACTGGAGCCAGCGCGCACCCGATCTCCAAGGGCTCAGACCCCTGGGCAGTTCCACAGCAGCCAACTCCAAGTGATAGGGCAAGATCCTCGGACACCTGGAGTGCAGCTTCAACCACCAAGCCTGTGTCCACCTCTGGTAAGATACCGATCCCAAACGTCCAAGTGTAGGAGCCTGGCCACTGTGGGCTGGTAAGAGCTCACAGGTCATCCTGCATATAGTACCAACCTGGGTGTGGGAAGAGCAGGCTTTGCTGGGCCCATAACCATCAGGCCTGTTCTGTACTCAGCACAGGGCAGACTAGCCTCAGGAATTTCCCAAAGACCTTACTATACAAGTTTTAGGGCCTTGTTCAGATGCCCTCCTTCATTTGGGGGCTGTGATGGAAACAGTGGTAGGAGTGTCCCACATTATGCACTGGGGACCATGTCTCTGGCCCCGGCCCTCCTGGTCCTCCCTGCCTGTAGATAATCCAGAGTTGGTCCTGCCTTTTCTGCTCCCTGGAATTTTCCCCGTGGGTTGGGATGGAGTTTATTGTCCTGACCCCTCCAACAGGACAAAGGCCCTCTGCCAACCAAACTGAGACTGTAGACTGTGGCACTGAAGCACAGAAGCCCCCTGACATGTCCCATCACTGTCTCTCATGTCCACCAGGGTCCTTTGATCTCTTCAGTAATCTGAATGGTACAAACAAAGATGACTTTTCTGAATTTGACAGCCTTCGAACTTCTAAAACAACAGGTATGCAAAGCTGGTGGTGATTTCTATAATCTTCTATGCTGATCAGCTTCATGTACTTCTGTGTGCTGATCTTGAGATCCGTAAGCTTCTAGTTGCAGGAAGTCCCACGGAAACCATGGAGGCTTTCTGTAGTGGCTTCTCTGTTGGGCCCGTGCTTCATCTTCCAGTCACCTGCATCTTGGGCTACTTTCCTCTAACCATATCATCAGGTCAGCATAGTCATGGGACAGGTGCCTGCCTGCGTGGCACACTTCCTTCTTGGGGTCTGACTTCGTTTCAGCTTTCTATTTCCTAGAGATGCCTCTTTCTTTCAGACCTTTGGGTCCTCCAGGGTGGGGTTGCTGAGAGAATGGGATACCTTCTTTACCTGTCCTTGTGTGACTATGGGAACAGTGGAGGCCTCCTATCCATCCCTCCAGTGGTCTCCCTTCCTTCCTTTTCTCTAATTCTCTCCCACCTGCCCTTACCCCTTAACTGCCCCCCCCCCCCCCCCCTTGTTTTTGACTCCCCAGCTGCAGCCACAAGCTTGTGGTTTCAGGTACAAGCAGCCAGACCCCAGATCACCCCTCTGGTCTATTTTTCCAGCCCAGGGGCCCCAGGCACAGCTTAGAGAATTTACTGTTTCTTGGGGGTCTTTCCTTTGCAGTAAGATTTCCTGCATTGCCTTCACAGGCTCAAGGCTAGCCCAAGGGCCCTTTCCCGCCCCTCATACCTCTGCCTAAGGGCTGCTCAGCCATTGCTTCAGTGGCTTCTGCAGACTGACATGCTCTGTCCTCGGTTACAGGTGTACTCACAGTGTAATGTAGACAGTTTGGAAAATGAAACTCCTCTAGAACCCTACCACCTGAGCACAGTCTGCTTTCTTCATGTCACTTTGAGGGAGGACATTTTTAGGTTGAGTTCAGGTTTTGCTAATGTAAATAACGCTATGGTGAACATACTATTATTGCACATTTTACATTATTTCTTTAGTTTGGATTCCTAGAAATGGGATTACTGAGTGGGAGAGTCTGACCAAGAGTCCTAGTGTGATGCTGTGGGTTGATGTGCTGGATTGTAAGGTCAGCAGTTGAAGCTCACCAGCTACTCCTTGGAAACCCTATACGGGATCACTGTCAGTCAGAATCGACTCAAAGGCACTCACCACCACCATATTCCATCATGTTACAGCCTAGCAAAGCCATCATTCCCACCTCTCTCAGCACACCTTCTGCTGGCTGAATATTTACTTGGTTTTTACTAACAAGAAAATAATTTCATTGTAGAAAATTTCGAAAAAGCAAACATAAAAATATAAATTGCCTATGTCTTTGCATTTTGGGAGATTGTGCTATACATACTGTCTTGTAACCTGCTGTCTTCACTAATACTTCAGCTCCTTGGGAGCTGCGTTTTCACTGGCTGCACAGTGTCTGGTCACATAACCCGCCCCACCCCATGACTGGCAGCAGTATCTCCTGTTTGAGGCTGTAGGATCAGTCCTGCAATGCACAGCCATGTGGGGCAAACTGGGGATTGCAGGTTGGAGGACTGTTGTGTGTGACTGGGGTACAATGCATGTGGAGTGTGAATGTGATACCCTGATTCCTGAGCTCTTGTCCCCATGCTCATTGGGTATGTGTCATTGTCTTGCAGCTGAGTCTGTGGCCTGTCTGGCATCCCCAAACAATGGAACCACAAGCCCTGACCTCTTCAACTCTCAGCCCCTGAACACTGCTTCTAGCAAGTCCAGCAGTGCCCGGAAAACTCCTGAGTCCTTCCTAGGCCCCAATGCGGCTTTGGTGAATCTGGATTCACTGGTGACCAAGCCCACTCCACCAGTACAGTCCCTCAATCCCTTCCTGGCACCAGGTATGCACTCCCAAGGGTGTCCTTTGGTTTCTGATTTATTCTTCAGATCATCTCCTCTGTCTCTTTGATGAGGGGGCTGCCTCACAACTTGAAGAATGGATCTGCTAGGATGGGCTCAGAACTCCTCTCTCCAAGGCTGTGTGGGGGTGGAGATGAAGCCATTCTAAGCTAAGGGCAGAATGTGAGCTGCTTTCAGCAACAGCCCTTAGCCAAATAGGGGAGGAATGACTGTTAGAGGTGGGAAGAGCCAAGGTTTGTTATGCGCATTCACACCTTAAGTAGGGAAATGCAAGAAGTTCCACTCCTGGAACCCCACCCATTTGGTCTAAAGCTCAGCTCCACTCCTTTCAGAGCTTTGTTGTCTGCAAGATAAGCCTTGTTGTTGTTAAGTGCCGTCGAGTCGGTTCCGACCCATAGCGACCCTGTACAGGGTTTCCGAGGGTGTAAATCTTTACGGGAGTAGAAAGCCTCATCTTTCTCCCGCAGAGCAGCTGGTAGTTTCGAACCGCTGACCTTAAGGTCAGCAGCCCGATTCATAACCACTATGCTACCAGAGCTCCTAAGATAAGCCCTAGCCCCTGAATTTAGTGTCAGGCTGCTGACTCCTTTCATCAAACCTCAGTTGCAAAGAACAGGTTTTTCCTTACTTTCAGGTGTGTTCGCCTGTTCTGTTCTGTCTTGTCTAGATCCTTCCGCCTCCTTGTCCTGGGGAGCACTCACTCTTCTGTAAACCACAGTTCAGATGACTCCTTACTCTCCTAGCCCTCCTCCCTCCCCTCCAGATTCCCCAGCAGGGGCTTCAGAACTCACCCTGGGAGAGGAGGGTCTGAGCAGCTGGGGATGCACCTTTGGTGCTTTGGGTCTACAGAGCCATGGAACAGAGTCGTACTTGAAGCTCTTCCTAGAGTAGAGCTAGATGCAACCCAGAACCCCAAGTCAGCCTTGAGCCTGTCCCTGCCCAGGGCTGCTCCTGCCTCCTATGTCCAGTGACCAAGCGAGAGGTCCATCAGTAACCTGCCTGTTCGTGAACACCATCAGGGCCTCAGGCAGCTTTTCAGTCTGCAAACCACCCGAGGCCCTTTTGAGCCACAGCAATAATGTGGCAGCCCTGAGCTCAGGAAGCCTTGCTGGACCTCTAGGGCCACTGGATTGCCAAGGCCACACAGCCAGCTGCTCCTCTCTTAACGAGTCACTCTTCTCCCCTTTGGTCTCAGTTTACCTTTTTGTGGTTTTGACAAAGCCATGGTGAGGGGTACATGCACAAACTATTTCTGTGCCCTTGAGAACTGGAGCCATTCCCTGGTGTGGCTCACAGTGGCAGTGCTGCCTTGGGTGCCTTCCTAGGTGCTTAGATGGGCAGCTCTGGGTTTTGTCAGCATATTGATAGATAATTTGCTACATGGTGAAAGGCATTCTGAGGGGATGCAAACTCTAGAGACACTAGTTGGACAGGAGCCACTTACCAGCTCCTGGTTGTCACAGGGTGCAGCATTAGTAGAGGTTGTCACCAGCTGTTTGGTTGCTGGAGGAGGCGGCACAGGGGCCACATAGTGAGTACTGTCTCTTCAGGCATGTGACCCCAGCAAATCAGTGACTCCACCACAGCCAGGTCTCATCTCTGAGGGTGGTCATGCAACTGGTGGGCAATGTCTGCCATGGCATGGGCTCAGTGCCACCAGAGGCCCTGCAGGCACAGCAGGGAGGAGCTGGAAATATTGTCTGTGTAGGGGGCCATGTTGTCCTAATAATTCTGCCCACTGCCTGTTCTGCTCTCTCCCCAGGTCCAGCTACAGCCTCAGCCTCCATCAACCCCTTCCAGGTGAACCAGTCCCAACCACTAACACTGAATCAGCTTCGGGGGAGCCCGGTCCCAGGGGGCAGCACATCTTTTGGGCCCAGCCCAACTGTGGAGCCCCTGACAGTGACTTCCATGGCTCTTGCGACTCCACACCCAGGTCTGGGCAGCAGTGGTTCCTCCTTGACGCCATTGGGTCCTTCAGCAATGAACGTGGTGGGCAATGCAGGCATCTCCTCGTCAACAGCTCCAGCCTCCAACACCACCAACCCTTTCCTCCTCTAGTGTCCACACCTGGGAGTGCCTGAGTGTTGTCTGGAGTTTCTGGGCCTAAGGGAGCAAAGCAGGACCTCATGCTATGTGGACCATGCCTGAGCTCATGGACATTAGGGCATCCCAGTTCCAGTTATCCTCGCAGCCCAAACCTCCTTGAGCTGCAGTAGCTGGAGGTTCACACACCCTATTGGGTTTCATTGTCCCTGCAGGCTGCAGGCTGCCCAGTCCAAAGTGGACCTGCCTAAACCAGCAATTTGCTGCCTTCTCCCAAATACCCGCCCTGGGCTTCCTGAGGCCATTTGAGGAGGAAGAAAGTTGTCAGTGTTGCCAGTGTTGCCGAGCAACTTTTGGACCTTGCCCAGCAGAGGACCAGGGCTAGGTCCTCTGCCTAGGTGGTGCCTAGGTGGGCTGGGTGTAGATGGGAGGGGGCTTCCTGCTTGGAGACATGGATTCTTTGGGAGCGGTTGTGCATATTTGACTTTGACTCCTGTGTGAGTTAAAGTAGGCACAATCATTATGGGTCAACTCTTGAATTAAATCCACTAGAGCAAGCTTTAAAACTAATCTGAGCATAACCTTGCCTTGTGGCTATATGCTTGTATACGTTTGCACATATTTTGTTTAGTAGAGTTTCATATTTGAGTTTGCAGAATTATCTAATAGTCTTTTTTTGGCTAATATTTTTATAATGTGGTTCTTATTTAATTGTCTAGTTTTGATAGAATTTATCAGGTCTGGCTGAATTAGATATTGGCACATGTCATTTTACTGGTTTAATTCCTTTTATTTATGGTTTTAACACTTAAAATTTAAAAAGGAAACGTTTGGATAACAAAAAAAATGCCTTACGGATAAACTAGAACAAATTTTTGTGACTTTATAGGAAAAAATGAGAATTTGATTACACATAAAAGATGTTTATTTAAGAAAAAAAAAAAAAAAAAAAGACAACAGCAGCACACACACAAAACTTCCAGCCTCCAGTTGCCTTTTCCTTTCCTTAATTCCCTTTTTTGATGAATTACCAAATTGGTGGACATTAGCCTTTTTGGCTAGATTCTAAGAAAGAGGCTATTTTTTCTTACTGATATACTAACATCTAAAAGTTAGAGAGAAAAAAATTAATGTATGTTTGTGACCAGTTTTTATCAACTGACTCCTTTTTTATTAAAGGCCTGCACGGATTAACAAGGATTTCTGTTTACAATGGAATCTGAAATGAAAGGCACCTCTTTACCCCTGTGTGTTGGTCCATGCTCAGGTTAGAGTGGGTAGTGTGAATGTGACATCATCTTGGGCAGACAGCACTGCTCTGTCTCTGGGCCTGGGGACATCCCCAGACTGGGACCAGGTGAGGGGTCAGGTGGGCCCACCCACCTGTACACTCCAGATACATTTTGCTGACTTGAAACAATATATCTCTTGCTCTGTAGAGGAAGAAAAAAATCATGCTCACACAGGGTAGTTATTTAACAACCGTGCATCAATATCAATGCCCTGTCCCAGCCTCTTGCCTTCCTTACCTCACCAGCCAATATACAGTATTCAGCCACTTAATAAGACAAGGCTTGCATCTCCCCAGAAAAGGGCCACTCCCCATCCATGTGCATGGCCCACTTTAGCCTTGCTCCTTGAGGGAGAAGCAGCCCCCTTCCATGCCCTGTCATCAAGGATGGGGCACCCGTGAGCTTCAGAGCTGCCTCTGCTTGCTCAGGCCACCCTCCTGTCTCCTGTTTTAAAGCATGCACCACGTTAGCTCCTTGCCATCCCAGAGCTGCTTTGTTCAAGAACAAGCCATCTGTCTGTTCCTGGCTAGGGCAGTTGTTGGCACAGTAGGATGTGGGGCAGGAGTTGCCCTGGAAAGGTGTTCTCACCCGAGTGGTCCGTGGCTCAACTCAAGTTCTACTAAACTACTTAAGGCCAGCAATTCCATCTACCCGTTCACCCACTACAGCCCCCACACCCGGTCCTGGCACACACTGCCTACTCCCACTACACTGATGATGAAGCTGCCCGCCCAGCTGTCGTGTGCCCCGAAGAGCATGAATGGAGGGAGGGTCCCTCTAGAGGTCTCATAGCTGGTGACTGCCTTTGAGCTTGTATTGACTTGATATTTATTGTATAAATATAATTTATAATTTGTATCACAATGCGGTTTCTAGCTGTGTCCTTCCACCAACGTTCATTAATCCATGACGGATTGGAGTGGGTGGCGCACGGTGGCCTAACTAGCCTGGAAGCTGACTGGGTCCTCCTGCCCATGTGACCTTAGAATTTGGCTTCTGAATATCAGTGCTGGGGACAGAGGACAAAAGTGGGATGTACTCAGTGGGGAACCCTAGGACCATTGGTCTTCAGGGGTGTGACCAATGGAATTGTTGACCATAGTGCTTTCTTTCTTCCTGTACAAATGGTGGACTGGACATGACCACTTATGTTTTGGGCTAGTGTTCAGGGGCCTCTTGTGCTCACCTCCTATTTGGTGTCCATGCCACCGGCACTTGGGTTGTACAAATGGCCAGTTCTCTCAGACATGTGATCAGAGGACTGGTCAGCAGCTGAGGAGCAAAAACGTGTCCAGACATGGCTCATAGGGGTGATGTGGAGGCTAAGGCAGACAAGGTACAGGATGCACACTGACAACTGAAAATGGGTCTAACCATAGAAGTGACTAACTGCTGAGGAGTGGAGGCCAAGTTGTTGGCGGTTATCCACGTGGTGGTGGTGGTTACGAATCGGGCTGCAGTTCAAAACTGCCGCCTGTTCCACGGGAGAAAGATGAGGCTTTCTGCTCCCATAAACATTTACAGCCTCGGAAACCCTGTACAGGGTCGCTATGAGTCGGAACTGACTCCATGGCACATAACATTAACAAATCCATGTGGACAGTAATGTCACCAGCAGCTGGAGGCAAAGATGAGGCATAAGGCAGGCAGTCCAGCCTCTAAGTAGCAGTTATTGGTGTGGTATGATGGCCTGGGCTTCAGGGAATGTGGGGGCACATTCTGTCAGAAGAACATACAGTCTGCTTCTGGGCCCAGGTATACCAGGTACAATAGGAAAGATTACTCATACTGGGCTGCAGGACTCAAATCAGGACCCAGTAAGGGCCAGACCACTCCTAAATGGAGGGCATAGCATGAGCTCAAGTGTGCGCGGTGCACTGGGGCAGAGGCCTGAGCCGCATACACTGCTAGTGATGGCTTCAAGTACCCGGGTGGTGGCTGGTGTTCTCTAGGCTCTAAGTAAGGGCCTGCCATGAACCCAGGCCTGGTACTTGGTGGTTCCCTTTATACCTGCTGAGAGTGTTGTCCAGGCTGAAAGGAGCCTCACTGGTGGAGTGCAAGAAAACCCAGGCTTGGGGCTGAACCCCCCCCCTCAGAGTGACCGGGGACCTGCGTGTGGGCACAGCCACCTGATCCTGGGGCTATGGCAGATGGTCTGAGTATGGGCTATAGGGGCTCATCTCCATCCAGACAGAAAGTAGCAGAGCTGGGGCTCCAGCGAGTACTTTGCTGCATTAACACCATCTTGCCAAGGGCAGCTGGCTGTCTGAGCCCAGGGTCTATGGAAGGCCTCTGTTCAGTGTCCCCTGCCTCCAAGTGCATCCTGTTTCCTTGTTCAGGAGAAGAGCTTCCAGTCTTAACTGCTGTCCTGGTGTGTGTTCTCCCCGGCAGCACTTGTCCCCAGGCATCGCCCACCTCCAGGTACCACCGGTCCATCTCCTGGTTGCCTTGTGGATGGCACACCCTATTGTTGTTATGTGCCGTGGAGTTGGTTCTGACTCATAGCGACCCTGCACAGGGTTTCCAAGGCTGTAAATCTCTGCGGGAGCAGAATACCTTATCTTTCTCCCGCAGAACAGCTGGTAGTTTCAAACTGCAGACCCTGAGGTTAGCAGCCTGATTCACAGAAATGTGGGCACTGACTGCCGCCCACTGGGGGTGAGTATCTAAGCTTGGGAAGCACCAGTGCTGGGAGGAGGGTAGTTTCTGAAATGGTCAGGAAAGGGTGTTCCGCCTGTTGGGGGAGGTGCTAAGGAGAGAGAAACTGCAGGCGAGGGCTCTCTGGAAACTCTTTATTACACAAACTTTTTATACATTCCCCGCCAAGCTGCACCTCTGTCTGGTCCATTCTCTGAAACGGCAGCATCATGGAGAGCCACTGAGCCTGTGACGTCAGAAGGGAGGTACAGGCAGAGACCCCTCACCAAAGGATATTCTGGGCTGGGCTGGGCCCCACAATACCCTGTGAGTCCACAGGCCCGGTGTCGTAGCCCAGCTTCCTCATGTCCTTGGTGACCACATTGAAGAGGAGGGTGACGAAGCCCTGGGAGCGGACTCGGGTCACTGCGGACAGAGGGTGGCCCGTCAGCAGGGCCAGGTGACAGTGTCAAGCAGTGGGGTGTCAGTGTCTGGGTGAAGGAAGGGCCATGATAGGGATGAGGAGGACCACACCTGGAAGGCGTTTTGGGAACATTCCTGTATCACCAACCTCTAGGTGCCTACCCTGGGTATTCACCGGCTGGCTACCTCCTTGGATCACCTACCTAGTTCCTGCCCAGGTGCCAACATGACGGGGGGTGGGGAGTGGGAGGTGTCACTTTACCTTCCCGGCCTTCACCTTGAGCCACCACTTTGGGATCTATATACTCGGGCCGCCGACCCATGAACCAGCTGGAAAAGAAGACACAGAAGAGTGAGAAGGGACACTGGCCTGTGTGCCCCAGTTCACTCAACATGAATTCCTGTCTCAGAAACTAGCACCGCTCCCACCTACCCACCCACAGCCTGTCCACATCTACCCTTTTCACTGAAAGGCAATTCTGGTCATCAAAGAGGTAGCAGCCCTTGTCCAGGTCAACCGAAAAATGGGTGCCTGGTGGACTTGTACCAGGCCTGAGTGCCCCAAGGCCCTGTCCCCACCCACCACTGCCACCCTTTCCCTGGAATCCTACTCCAGCCGTCTCTAGGTGCCTCCTAGTCAACCCTCTTCCCACCCCATCCCTCAGCTGTAGTTTCCAGCTTTCCTATCACAGTCCTCCCTGTGGACTCACTATGGATGCTGAGGGGAATGCTGGGCTGGTCCCAGGAATGACAAAACAAAGTGAAATGCCAAAAAGATGACCCAAGCTGAACGGAGAAGAGAAACTAGGAAGGGATCCCGGGTCCTGGGCACCACTTGGTGGACTCCACTCCATGCTGATAGGCTGGTCAGAAGGGGCAAATTTAGAGTCAGCTCTGGGCTTCCCACCTCTGACATTTCTCATTTCTGAACCCCACTGAAGTGTGGTGAATGATGGCACCTGCCCCCTTGGGCTATGAAATGAAGGCACTGTGTAACCTGCCACACAAAACACAGACCTCACCCCTGAACCTCTCACCCTGGAAATCCCTGCCCACAGTTAGGCTCCTGGTAGCCTCCCGTCCTTATACTCTAGGGGTCAAAGTCAGCAGGATGGACGTTACCTAGGCACGGAAGATTGGCCCCTTTCCAGGCTTGCTTCCACACCTCTGACACATCCAAGTCAAAAAAAACAGACGTGGGTCTGGTCCTCCCTGCCTTCCTGGAGTTAGCCTCCTTGTGTAGCTAGGGCCCCTGGAAATGCCCTTAGGTGCTTCTGTGCACTCCTCCCAGCCCCAGTCTTGTGTGTGGGGGTGAGGGGTGGGGCAGCTCCCTAACACCCCAGCAGAAAGCTCCCTCCAGGACACCCTCCTGTCCTGGGAGGCCAGTGTGGGCAGCTTGGAGGGCTCCAAGGGGTACAGGAGCAGGGCCAGAGGCACCCGCAGCCATAAGCAGTATACCTGGCCTACATCTCCAGTTGACAGGCTAGGAAGCGGCAGAACTCCAGAGGTCGTCCCCAAAGCATCACCCCTTGACCGCTCCACTCTGCCCCACGCAGCTGGGGTGGCTCTCTGCTCACTGGCCTGGGCAGCTTCCTCTACCCAGACAGGGAGTGAGAACTGATCTGTGCCTGCCCTAAGCTTGGGTTATAGAAAAACATTTTTTTAGGTATGATTATGGATCTTGGCAAGGGAGATAATCCTGGATTGTCCAGGCAGGCTCTAAAGTCTTCACAAGTGTCTTGATAAGAGGGAGGTTGATAGACACCAAAGAGGAGGTGGGCATGTGACCCACTATGCAGACATGGGACTGGTGTGGCTACAAGTCAACGGCCTCCTAGGGCCTTCAGAAGCTGGCAAAGAGTCTCTTCTAGAACCTTTGGAAAGAGTGTGGTACTGCTGCCACATTGCACATTGGGTCCCATGGATAAGGATTTTTGGAGTCTTAGTTCCCAGAACTGTAAACGTTTTCAGTTAAGACCTCAAACCTGTGGTAATTTGTTATTTGCCACAGGAAACTCATGCAGGACTGAGCGTGGCAGTCAGGCTGCGGAATGGCTTAGGAGAGGAGTGTGGAGAGTCCCTCTGGAGGTAGGATGAGGAAGAACTGCTAGAGGATGCAGTGGGGGGAGAAGGAACGGGACACCTTGGTGCCAGTCTGAGCTGTGGGTACCAGAGCCTGGAGAGAAGGGCTGGAACATGCAGGTTCCAGCCAGAGTCCACTGCTCAATCTAACAGACTTGCCCTGTCTGAGATGGTATCCATCAAACTTCCTTCCTGTATCAGACTTTCCCCAGTGTACTGGTGGTGGTGATGGCTGTATGCTGTGGAGTCAGTTCTGACTCATAGTGACCCTGTACAGGGTTTCTGAGGCTGTAATTCTTTACAGGAGCAGAAAGCCTCATCTTTCTCCCACGGAACAGCTAGTAGTTTTGAACTGCTGACCTTGAGGTTAGCAGACCAATTTGTAACCACTACGTTACCAGTGTAGTTCCACCCTCAAGTCCCTTGCCCAGGAAGACCTCTTTCAACAGGATAGCCAGGGTCCCAGCAATGAACCAAGCACAAGCACACCCTGGCCAAGTGTGAGGTCTCACGTTTCTGGCAGTGAAACTCTTTCCTCGGTGAGGTTTCATGTAAGCTCAAACTGTGCACTGGGACCTGAGCGATGTGGGCACAGGTGGAAATTCTGTATGACCTGTCTCCAAGACAGGCTACTGACACATCATGAGAATGGCATGTGAAAACCCTCCACACATTCTGATGACTTGAACCAAAAGGAGGGGCTGGGGCAGGGTAGGAAACTCACCCTGTAAACTTTTGTAGTTTAGATGTAGATTCTGGAACAAACATGGGGATGGTCCTTTTGTGCCTAAAACAAATGTTTTCACAGACAGATGTGGTTCACTGACTGTAGTGAGTGACAGAAACATAACAGAACGTTCTGAACCTTCAATAAAGTGTGGTGCTGTTAACCACAAGGTCAGCAGTTAAAACCCACCAGCTCCTCCTCAGAAACCTATGAAGTGTTGTTACTATGAGTTGGAAGCAACTCGAGGGCACTTAACAACAACAAGGGACAGGCACACATCCACGAGTCCTGGGTTCAGGAGGCTGGTCCAAGTCAGAATCAATGCCAGAAGCCCAACCCAGCTGCCTGAGTGCTGGCCTTCTGCCTACTGGTAGGCACTACAGGTCAGCCCATGCTCAGAGGGCTGGATCCGTAACTGCTCCTGACTTCTTTAAAGGGGTAAGAAAATGCTGCAGATGAAAAAAGAGACCTGAGTCTTGGCTCACACTGAACCTCTCAGCAAGTTCTGGCCTTTTTCCATTTCTAAAATCTCTGCCACCTTCAAGGCCAGATTGGGATGTCCTTCTGCAGGAAGTCCCTGCAAAGTCCCAGAACCTTAATTAGTCCTGTTTTGGTGCTCCCTCAGTCCTGGAGTTATGGCCTTCAACCTGCTCTGGTTGCTATCCACTAGTCCCCAAAATCGGGTCCCACACATACCCACCAAACCCACTTCCGTTACATCCTCTGCTGCTTGTTTCAGCAACACATTTCCTCCAAGCTCCCAGTCCACCACTATCCCAACCACCTCCTCTGGACATATTCCTCATTCTTTTAAGGCCAGATGACCTGCCCTGCCTCTTAGCCTCAGGATACCTCATGTCTATACCCTGTCACTGCACTGCCAAAAAGGGACCACATCTCCCCATCCACTGCTCTGAGGGCTTTGTGGACAGGTCCATGTCAAACACACTGGTGAACTCTGGTACACAGCAGAGCCAGGCACAGAATGCACCAGTGACTAAGAAGTGAAGGACAAGGAACTATATGAAGGTGGACCAAACTGCTCAGAAACACGGTCTTGAACCCAGCCTCCTCTCAGGAACCCTGATGTTGCCAGTAGGGAGTAGGGTGCTCTGACACTACCTGCCCGTCCCATGGAGCGTGGACTGCAGTATGAGTCTCCACCCCTAGTCCCGAGGGTCTCTGTCTAGATATGAGAGGTCCTGCTCCGGTACCACCCTAGACCAAGCTGCCAGGTAACCAGGGACTTCCAGAGGCCCTGACTATACCTAGATAAGTCCCGCTGATGGGCCTTGTCTCAAAGCAGGATGACCAAGTGACGGGCAGGCTGTGGCCCTGGGCTCAGGCTGGAGAAAAGACATACCGGCCAGGTGAGAAGGGCACATGTACCACCCCATAGCCTCGGACTACGTCGTTCCCAAACACGTCCGGTCCGTACACACTGAGCACAATCTGTGGCCCTTGGGAAGAACAAGGAAGGTCAATACATAAGAAATTGCTGGAGAGGTACAGGGCAGACATCAAGGTGTGTCCCGTGGAGTTGGGGAGGTACCGGGCTTGATGGAAGGCAGAATCAGACAGGAGAACTCCCCTACTAAGGGCCTCTGCCAACTCCAAGTCAGTCAAGTCAAGAGGGGAGGTTTTAGGGAACCAGGCCCTGCTTGGCCTTCTCCTTCCTGTTCCTTAGTACCCTGCCGCAACCCCACGGGCACACAGTCAGGATGCTATGCACACAGTAAACTCCTCTGATGATTTCTCAGAGGGCCAGGCCCTGTTCCACGCCTTGGAGCGTCGGTCCTGAAGAAGCAGTCAGGGCTCAAGCATGCATTGCAGAGACCCTGGATTTAAGACAGTGCTTGCTTTGGGGGTGTCTGTGGGAGGGGTCAGATAGAAAAGGAATATTAACAATTATGCCTGTTCACTGCTAACACTGAGGTGGACAAATACTTTCACTCATTAGCTGAGCCACTCTGGCTGTGAGGCAAATTCCTAGCTCATAGCAACGAGGTCCAGAGGTGCACATTGGTGAGCAGGGCAGGCTGAGGTCTAACCCTGAGGTCTAATCCTACTGAGCAACCTACCCTCTCTGCACCTGCTTCTTCATCTCTAACATGGGAATAATAAACTCTATCTTATATGTTGTCAGGAGGATTAATTTAGTTACTACTTTAAAAACACCTGGAATAGAACCTAACACAAAATAAGTGCTCAATATATGTTAGGGAAATACTTGTATCATTCCCATCACTACCCCCACACAGGTAGCCACTCTTCTGAATTTTATGAAACTACTTCCATATGTTCTTCAAGAATGTACCCCAAACAATATACTTTGTTTGACTTAACTGTTTGACCTTCATATCAGTGGTATCACACCCAATTCAGACACTGCCATGAAGTCAATTTGGACTCACAGCAACCCTATAGAACGTCTCCAAGACTGTAAATCTTTACAGGAGAAGGCAGGCTCAGCTTTATTACTTTTTAAAACGGAGCAAATGCATACCCTGTGGAGTTCCCTTCCTGGGTGCATGCCTAACACATGTGAATCATATGAACACAAGTACAAAACTACACTCAGAGCCTCCCATTTGTACCAGGCCCCATGTAGAAATTCTATGTCCACTGCACTAGAATACAGTTATGGTGTATTCAGACACCAGAATATTAATGAAAATTAATAAACCACTGTGCATGAAACAATAATCTTGCCTCCGGGTGTACATGTCCACATATTTCTTGAAGGAAAATATACCCAAAATGCATAGGGTATGCATCTTTTAAAAGATTCTATCCAAACTTTTCCACAGAGCTTGCAGCAACCCTCAGCAGTGTTGTTTGAGTCCCCATTACTCTGTATCCCCACCAGAACTTGGTATTATCAATGCTTTTCTAATTTGAACTATTCTGGTGAGTGGTAGCTCATTAAAGTTTTGATTTGCTTTTTTTTTTCTGATTACTAAAATGTGGCTGAAAGCCTTTTCCTGTTTCTTGGCCACCTGAAACCCTCTTTTCTGAACTGCCTGCTCACGTCTCTTGCCTACTTTTCTACTGAAAGGTTTTTTTCTTTTTATTATGTGTATATGGATGCACACACATGTAAGATTATGTAACAATATGTGTTGGAAGAAGTTAAGCCTTTGCAATACTTGACTTTTTCTTTTCTAGCTGCCCTTTGAAATTTTCTGTTCAACTCCATTACCTCATTTCTTTCATTCGCTCTAACATTTCTATGCTGGTGAGCAAATTTCAGAATCTCTTCTGATAACCATTTTAGTCTTTTCTGCCTTTTTAAGGACCTTTTGTTTTTTTCATGTATGTTCTTAAGGACCTTTTGTTTTTTTCATGTATGTTCTTGACGTCATCCCACAACTCTTCTGGTGTTCTGTCTAATGCATCTGTTCTTGAGACGGTCTCTAAATTCAGGTGGTATATCTTCAATGTTGTATTTTGGGTGTCATGGACTTGTTTCAATTTTCTTCAGCTTTAGCCTATACTTGTTTATGAGCAATTGATGGTCTGTTCCACCAGTCTTCCCCTGGCCTTGTTTTTACTGATGATCTAAAGCAATTGTAGCACTGCACAGGACCTGCCCAGGGTGCATAGCTGAGCAGCCATATCCTGGGACATGCCATTAAGAAAGACCACCCATAGAAACTGTATTATTTTTTACTTCCTTGTGAGATATTTTACAGGTTGGGCTGGTTTGCCTAGTATCCTAGACATAACTTCATAGGACAAAATTTCTACTGGGGCAAAGGAGAATGTCAGCCACTGGGAGGAATCTGAACTAGGGTACTGAAGAACCGCACATGCTCAACATCCCAGAATAAGTTATATCTGTCACTATTAGAAATGCAACGCATGTACCCAAGTAGTATGGCCCCTTCTAAATGGCCCATTTCCAGGAAATCCTCACGCATCCCTATAAATAAACATAATGGTTTTTCCCCACGCAAAAACTTTTAAATCCTAGTAAAGCCTTTGTCCAGGGAAATGGAAGGTAAGCATTGCGTTAAGCCCTTCTCATCTCCGCTTACAAGCCTCTTTGTTATAACTCTTTGCTCATACGGAAACTCTGCCTCACTTTACTATTCTTTATCACTAGAAGATAAGAGCCCTCTATTGAAGCATGGAGATGCACTTAGCACTCCTGGTAAAAGTTTGGTGTAACAAGTTTGAAAGGTGAAGACATGCCTGAACTCTGCCTCATAGAAAGCAACCTTGGGCTGATGCAGAGATGATTCTCCTCCCTTCTGAAGTTAGAGATGATCCCCATGCCATTTTTACAGAAGTATTCATTATTCGATTGAAAATATTTCCTTATTTTTGTTATTTCTTCTTTAATACATAGGGTATTTTAGAAGTGATCTTCCTAATTTTCAAACACATGGGGGGAGGGGGTTTCTCGTTATCCTTTTGCTATACTCAGAGAAAGTATGGTTTTGAGCCTCTGAACTTTGCTGAGATTGCTTATGCATGCTTGTAAAGAATGTTTATTCTGTACATATGTTCTACCTACAATATGCCATGAAGTGAATTATGGCCATTAAGTGAATTTGCTGATCTTGCTTAATTCCTGTATATTCTTAGTCATTTTTTGCTGCTTGCTATCTTGGTCAATAAGAGGTATGTTAAAATCTCCTATCCAAAACTAAAATCTATGATCTATTCTTTTAGATCTATGAAATTTTCATTTATAACTTTTACGACATATAGTGGTGCAAGATAGCAGAGTAGGCAAACACAATGAGCCGACCCTTCACAACAAACACATGGGAAGCCAAGTGAAACAGACAGAGATGGTGACCTTGGAATATTGACCTTTAGAGAACAGGAAAAAGAGGTGGACTGAGTATCTACTGGAAAAGGAAGCTGTAGGAGGATCAAAACACAAGAAAAACAGGTGGGCTGTCGTGAAGCAGCTCGGCCATCTTGAGATGGACAGTAAAGAGGGTTGGCTTTCCATTGTTCTGCGTCCTGGGAGCCAGGGTGTGGCCAGCTCCCGACCTCACCAACCCAGAGGCCAATGGCATCCTCCCCTGCACAACTTCTGCTGGGTCTGAGGATGGCCACTGGGCAGACAACGCCTGTGTCTGAAGGTGCATGAACCTGCCCTGAACTACCTTACCAAACAGTAAACACAGAACTGTGTTCACACTTCCAGTCTTTATCACATCCACCAGAAGACAGGTGGTGAGTGCTTGAGAACACAAAATGTAATCATCAATTAAATATAAATACAATGACACCACAATATCTCACAAAAAATACACAATTTCTGCTTACACAAACAAGACAGAGTACATCAAACAAGTGATCAAAAAATAGAGTCAGAAAATATGATACCAGAAATGGTATCAGAACTATTGCATAAGGATTTAAAAATAATGCTATTTAGGTACCTTCAACAGATTGAGAGATCAAGGAATGCAAGGAACGACACAGGAAAAAAAACCTTAGAAATTCAGGAAAACATTGTAAAAACAAACTGACAAAATAAATGCAAAATTGAAAACCATACAAAAACAATTAGAAAGTCAGAAGACCAATACTTAAGACTTGAGAAATAGAAATACACTGAAAGAGAAAAGAAGTATAATTGATTCAACAGAAGGCTAAATTACTGAACTTAAAGACAGATTGGGAGAGAGGTTAAGCACTGGACTGGTATTTACAAGTTTGCTGGTTCAAACCCACAAGCCACTCTCAGAAGCCCTATAAAGGATCACTATAAGTCAGAACACAGTAATAACAACAAAGGAACAAGCAGAAAAAAGAATTTAAAACTCTGAAGAGAAAAAACAAAAGGCCAAAGAAAGCTTAAGATTTATGTGGGTCACTCAAGAGGAATAAGTTACGTGTGATTGGAATTCCAGAATAGGAAGTGACAAAAACAAAAACCTTAGAGAAAATTGCCCAAGAGTTGTTGAAAGAAATCTTACCTAACATCATGAAAGATGAGAAGATAATGCTTTTAGAAAGTTGAATGAACTTCAAACAAGATAGGGCCCCCCCCAAAAAAAAAAGCAGGAAATATTATAATCAAACTTTTTTCAAAACCAAGACAAGGAAAGAATACTGAAAGCAGTTCAGGGAAAATGAAAAGTTACTTACAAAAGGGAACTAATAAGACTAAGTAAACTCTGATTTTCCAACAAGACATATATAACAAGAATGACACTTATAAAACACTGAAAGAAAAAAATTACCAGCTAAGATTTATATATTCAGCAAAACTGTCCATCAAATATGGTGAAACCAGGATCTTTCCAACTAAACACAAGTTAAAATAATTCATAAAACTCATATCAATCTTATAGAAAGACTAAAAGGAGTTCTTTGGACAGAGAACCAACAACAGCACACAACAACCTGAGACACATGACACATGATAATATCATCCAGTACTCAACCCAGATACAGAAGTATACAAGTAAAAACAAACCTACAAAAGTGAAAATAGGGACTATCAGAGGTACTAGCTTACAATTTAAAAAACACCATAAATAAAGGGAGTAATGTAGTTATAGACTTTCCAAATGAAAAGGAAATCCAGTATAGAGTTAAAACAAAACAGAAACCAAAATGTAACCCTAAAACTAGATCAAGCCTTAGCCCAATCCCTACTCCTAAAAGTAACCCTATCCCTAATACTAAATGAAGTCCTAGGCCTCGTCAAAATCCTAACCCTAACTCCTTAATCCTACCCAAAGCAAATAAAGGGGGGAAAAAAAGAAAAAAACACATTTTAAGACTGTTATTAAACCCACAGTGATCAAGTCAATTCCAATTCATACTGACTCTATGTAATATACTAATGTGGAACAGCAATTCTCATTTGGGTCTCTGAGAGTGTATATCTTCATGTGAGCCTCATCTTTCTCCCACAGAGCAAGCGGCTGCTGGGTTTTATAGTGCTTAGCACACTGTGCCACCAGCACTCATAAATTACAGATATTATACTTCTGGTAAATTAACATTTTTATCATAAATAATGGAAAAGATATAAAAAAGGCTTTTGTCAAAATCTACTTTATCTGATATTTAATATATTTAACAATATACATGGAATCTTTTCCCTTCATTTTACTCCTTCTGAATACTTAGGTCTTAAAAGTATCTTTTGAAAACAGCATACAGCAGATTGACAACTTTTTAGTCTTTCTTTTGTAATTAGAGCACTTAATCCAATTACAGTAACTATATCTGAGTTTAAATCTGCCATATTACTTTTTATTTTTTCTGCCTGCTCTGTGTTCCTTTTTCTCTCTTCTCTTCCTTTTTAAGATTATAAACATTTTTTTTCCCATTTCCCCATCTACTTTCTCACTATTCTTCTAACAGTTACCCCAAAAAGGTTTTCATAACTATGCTTTCTGTGTGCTCCACCACATTCATGGATTTATTTCCAGCAAAAGTAAATAACCACATACAGATATCCTCTTCCAAACCTATATATATTTGTGGGTGTACACCTACTCTCCCACACTTGTTCAGCCTGTGTATCTATCTATGCATCTAACCGTAGATCACCGTTATTGCAGGATTGTGTATTGTTGTTAAGAGCTGTTGGGTCGCTTCTGACTCATAACGACCCTGTATAGGGTTTCTGAGGAGTGGCTGGTGGGTTTGAACTGCTAACCTCGTAGTTCAGGTCTCCATTAAGATTGTGCATATATACCAGTATTTATCGCTGTTGCCTTTAACTCTTGTACTCTTTCCAGGGTCTTCTGCTTCCATCATTTTTTGGCAACCTCCCTCTTACTGTATATTGCTTTCCCCTGCACCCAAGTTAACAACCATCTACCCTTTAGCTAGTGACTTGCTCTCCCTTTCCCTCCCACCCCCGGTCATCATCAAAGAATGTTCTTTTTAGTGTGAAAACCTTTTCTTAACTTTTTACAGTAGGAATATCACACAATATTTGTCCTTTTGTGATTGGTTTCACTCAGCAAGACTGCAAAGCCCAAAAATTATGACATCTTTGTCAGTCTAATATTTACTGGTTGTTGTTACATGCCAGTGAATTGATTCTACATGACAACGACCCTGTACAGGGTTTCCAAAGAGCCTCCGGTGGGTTTCAACCACCAACCTTTGTAGTCAACATTCCACTTCTTACACTACAGTGCAAGCCTCGGATTCCCCTTAAGCCCTAAGGGGTAAGGATTAAGATGGGGCTAAAGGGTAGAACTATAGGATAAGCACTGGACTGCTAACTGCAAGGTCAGCAGTTCAAACCCACCAGCTGCTCCTTGGAAACACTATTGAGGGTCGCTATGAGTTGGAACCCACTTTGATGGCACAACAAGGATTAAGAATTAAGGTGGCCCCACCTTCAAAGAATAAGCATTGGACTGTGAACCATAAGGTCAGTGGTTCAAGTTTACCAGCTAGTCTGCGGGAGAAAGATGAGGCTTTCTGCTACTCTATACAGGTTCACTATGAGTTGGAACCGACTCAGTTACACTGAAGAACACCACAACCTTAATCCTTCCACCTCCTTGTTTTTAGATGCCATCGAGTCGGCACTGACTCATAGCGACCTTATGCACAGCAGAACAAAACACTGCCCGATCCTGTGAGGTTGGCCCTTCCTCCTTAGTTCCACCTTAATGCTGCCTCATAACAAGTCTTCAAAATGGGTCCATAACCAAAGGCATGTGGTGGTGGTTAGCTGATATCTCCTTGATTCGGACTCACAGCAACCCTGTATAGGGTTTCCGAAGAGCAGCTAGTAGGTTTCAATTGCCAACCTTGTGGTTCACAGTACAGTGCTGATCCTACACAGCCACACCAGGAGTCCAAGCAAGAATCTTAAAACACATTAACTCAATTACCTATCTCCCAATTTGTATGTTATCACTGTCATATATTTTAATTTTGTAATTCTTTTTTTTAACACAAAAGGCATTACTTCCATTTACTGCAAATTTGAAGGTGAGGTGGCAAATTCTCTTTCTCTTTAGGTCTGGGAAAGCCATAATTTCATTTGAAGACTATTTTCACAGTATAGAAAACTCTAGTTATCACATGCAGTCTACCATTAGCATTCTACTGTACTTAAGGAACGAGCCTTGGGAGTGTATGAGTTGGGCTGCTAGCCTCAAGGTTAAGTTAAGTGCCTTCAAGTCAGAGCCGACCCATAGCGACCCTGTACAGGGTTTCCAAGGGTGTAAATCTTTACGGGAGTAGAAAGCCTCATCTTTCTCCCGCGGAGCGGCTGGTAGTTTCAAACCACTGACCTTAAGGTTCACAACCCGATTCGTAAACACTACGCTACCAGAGCTCCTTAGCCTCAAGGTTAGCAATTCTAATCAAGGTCAGTTGCTCTGTGAGAAAAAGATGAGGCTTCCTACTCTCATAAGGATTTATAGCCTCGGAAACCCTTTACAGGGTCACTATGAGTCGAAACTAACTCGATGGCACACAACAACCACCACCACTGTATTTACTTCATCACATCTCTCTCCATACCTCTGATTTGTGAAGTCTTTCAGAGCAAGTTGCAGATATCTGTGATATATGTATATTCCCTGGCTCTGCATCTTGGTCATTTGTTTGAGCTATCCTCTCGTTTCCTTGTGAGTTAAAATTGGCCTCCAAGATGTGGTAGAGTTGTCATATTTGTAAAAACGTTAACAGTGCAGCTGTTAGACCAGGAGGGGAGAAATCTCTGGGGACTCCTGCAATTCAAGGAGCTCACGAGGTGGTTCTGGGAGGGATGTGACAGCAGAGTTCCTGGTTCTAACCGGAGTTCCTATTGGCCTTGGTGTTATCTATGTATAGAGCACTCAATCCGGAAATAGTGCGTGAGGGTCCTTGATTGAGCTCGTTTCAGTAGGGCAGCAGGGAAGCTGGGGCCAGATGACTGTTTAAATGCCAGTCTGGTGGCTTGGGGGGGGGGGGGGTTGTAGGTCAGGAGCCAAGCCCACACGAATCCAGGCACCAAAGCAGAGCAGCCAGCCCTCACCTCAAGCTGGTGCGGCTCCCAAGCACATGGCTACAAACTCCTGGAGAGCAGGGTCTATGCTGGGGCGGGGATGAGAGTGGGATCTGGCCATACTTTTGGTCACCAGGTAACGATTGTGGGGAAAAGAACAAATCGCACCTTTTCCATCACCCACTCGAATTTGCTCTGCCAGGCTTCCCTCCACTGCCAAAGCTGCTCACAAGATGGTCAAGCCATGTCTGGCCAACCGTTCACCAGTCAGTCTTCCTCTCTTGCCATTCCTGCTCAGCCTCTCCTCCCTGCAAGCACTCCATCCACCTTTCTAACTTTTCATCTGATTTTTAGGGTACCAGAATTTTCATTTGTGTGTTTTATTTGGTTTCTTGTATCTCTGTTGTAGAGCATCAGTGTAGTGCGTCTGCCTAGTCCACCAATTTGCCAGAAGTCCCTCCCTCTAGCTCTTGTTTATGGACAGTTAGTTGTTATGTGCTGAGGTGTGGTTTTCTCTACATTTTTCTCACATGAACTTTTTCCTGTTGAGTCTGTGTCTTGATGTTTTTCATCAGTTTGGGAGGAAAAAAATGCAGTTATTAATCTCTTCCAAAATCACCTGTCTTATTCTTGCTCCTTCTAGGACTAGTCACGTGTTGTTTATATTGAGCGTCATCGAGTCAGTTCCTACTCATAGCAGCCCTTTATAGTTTCCAAGGAGCAGCTAGTGGATTTAAATTGACAACTCAAACCTTCATTTAGCAGTCCAGTGCTTATCCTACAGCACCACTGCTTAGCTCTACCTTAATCCTTACTCCTTAGGGATTAAATGGAATCATGATGTGGCACTATAGGATAAGCAATGAAATGTTAACTGCAAGGTCAGTGATTCACACCCACTGGCTGCTTCTTGAAACCCCTACACATAGGGTTTGAACTGCCAACCTTGTGATTAGCATATCCTACAGTACCACACTCCAACTACGTGTTGTAGTTAAGTGCCATCAAGTCATTCTGACTCATACAGATCCTGTATAGGGTTTCCAAGGAGCAGCTGGTGGGTTTGAACTATTGATCTTGTGGTTCACAGTCCAGTGCTAATCCTACAGCACCACATCAGAAATCCAATCACATATTAGACTCCCTACATTCTCTATGTCTCGTATGCATTCCTTATTTTCTTTCTTTGTTTTTCTGTTTCACTTTAGATAGGTTCTTCTGCTCTAACTCTTGGCATTTAGTGGCTCTTCAATTGTGTCATCTATTGAGTTCCTACTTTTGATCACCATTATTTTTCAATTCTAGAATCTCTATTAGATACATTTAAAATATATCAAAGTTTCTAGTTCCCTGCTATAATTTTCTACCTGCCTTCTCTCCCTTTTGATAGTGCTAGGAGTGTATCTGATAATTCCAATGTATCTGATAATTCCAATATATGGGGCGTTTGTTTGTCTCTATTATCCAATTTTTGTTGGTAATCATTCCTATTGTTTTGATTCCTATGTGCCTTTTCATTCCTCTTATGACAAGTTGGGGTTTAAGAGATGTTATCTTCACCCCCAAATTTGCTTATTTGCTTTTACTAGATGTCTTAGGCTCTAACAATATAGGTGTCAATCCAAGACTCAGGAGCTGGACGTGGCTGTAGTCCTGATGAGGACTGCTTTCCTTTAATATCTTCCTTATTGCCAGAGTACAGCTCTTTGGAGAATCAATCCAAATTGCAGGGTACTCACCTCCCCACAACATGCCCTCCTATAACCCTTTGTAGACTCGGAATATATCAGTTTTTGTACCCCGAGTCCACAGAGTTCATAGCTCTTGCCCAGTCCCTCAGTCATCTTTCCTGGGGGGAGACATGACTAGCACTACATCTCTGGATTCTTGCTTTTCTCCTGGATGTTGGCCTATTAAATCTTCATTACTTTGCTAGCTCTCTGAAACCTTCAAGCAGGTTGGTTTTTGTTTTGTGTTTTTTTTTCTCTAATACTTTGTTCTGGTGTGGCACTGTATAATAAGTACAGGACTGCTAACCACAAGGTCAGCAGTTCAAACCCACTGGCCACTCTTCAGACACCCTATACAGGATCCCTATGGGTCAGAATGGACTCCAGGGCACTTAACAGTAAAAGAGAAGCCTATCAGAGCTTTCTTATGCAAGGATGAAGACAGCACGGTGGTCCCTGCTCCACAGGCAGTTTTGTTCTGTCCACTGACAGCCCTTGGCTCAGGAATCTACCCTGAACTCACAAACATGGAAGTTATCAAAGCTTCAGCTTGGGGCTTGACCTGATCCATGGTGAACTTACAAAAGGTCAACTGCACAGAATCTAGATTTAGATAAGGTAGAAGTGAAGGTAAATGACCAGGAAGCCAGAATACATCACCATAGCTGGGTATAATATAGGTCAGGTGACAGGAAAACGAAGATGGGAATTTGGATAGTGGTGGGGGGTATGCGGTAGAGACTTTGCCCTGGGTGTGCTACCTAAAAGCCACTCCTCCCCCTGGGGACCCCTGACTCACAGCCATAAGGATTGGTACTTTTAAAGGTGACATTGATGGGAAAGTTCCACACCAGCGCTCGTCGCACATCTAGGCTTTTGGATGTGATCTGCGAGATCCCCTCCTCCAGACCCTGTGAGGACAATCACATTGACAGCTAGTATCCACACTTCAGGTTATCAAACCCCTCACCTCACCTTAGGAGAGCTAGTGGGAAGGATAGTTTGGGAAGGGATAGTTTTATTAACTATCTTCTTCAAAGACACATCTGAACAAAAAAGACAAATCTATAATACAGCACCTCTTAGGTCTAAACTATAATCTATTACTTTCTTGTAGCTTGGAAGGTTGACAAAGGAAGTTAACCCCTTTCCTTGTATACTTAGTCTTGTCCCTTTTGCCTCCTGAAGGAAACAGTTTGTCAATTTTTCATTCTGCCTCCAATATCATCAATTTTAATGAGATCATTCCCATCAACACATACATGCTACCTTCTCTAGCACAAGACGAGACATTTTTGTTTTACTTCTTCCTCCATCAACCTATCCTTTGTTCCCCTTTACAGCAAAACTCCTCAAAAGAGTGGATGATTCTCACCACCTCCACGTTCTCTTCTGTTGATCACCAGTGACCCCAATATGATGACTGGTTCCACCACTCTAACAAAGCATTCTCATTAACTGACACATGATCTTGACACTGCTAGGTCCAACAGCCAGATCTCTATCCTAGTTCTACTAAAACATCGGCAGCATCTGACAAAGTGAAGCATACTCTGCTTCTGGACACATCTTCCCTCAGTTTCTGGAACACTACAAGCATCTTGGTGTTGCTACCTCACTAGCAGCTCCTGATCAGCTTTTTTTTTTTTTGCCACTGACTGCCTAATGCTGGAGTGTTCCAAGGCTCCATCCCTGGTCTGCTTTTTTACTGTGCCTGTGTTCTCATCCAGAATGACACCTTTAAATGTGGTCTTGTATCTTGATAAGGACAGATACAGCTTGATCTGTCTCCAGCTTGATCCTCTCTCCTGTATCTTCCCAATCCTGCTGCCTACCTGACCCTTCCAGCTGTGTATCTGCTAGGCAACCTTACCACATGCCAGGCTAACTCTACTGAGTTCTCCCACATCTGGTCTCTCCATAGTCTTCTCAACCTGCATGTACTCAAGCTAAAAACCTTGCTGTCATTCTGAAGTCTTCATTGTGCCATTCCCCACATCTAGTCCAACAAGAAAATCTGTTGGCTCTAATTTCAAAATATACGCAAAATTGAATCACCTTTCACCATCCTATAGCCACCCCTTTTGTCCCCAACCACTACCTGCTCACACCTAATTACTGTAATCACTAACTGGTCTTCCAATTTCTGCCCTTGCTCCGCACCAACAATCTATCCTTAACATGGAAGCCAGAGAGCTCACCTCTTTCCTCTGTTTAAAATTCTCCGATGGGATCTCATCACACCCTGCATCAATGTAGGATCCTTCTCAATGTTCCACCTCTAGTCACTCTCCTCCCTGCTCAGACTGTTCACTGCTGCATTGCCTCTTTGTTGTTGCTGTGTTCAGAATCACAGTGATCCCTGTCTGTATATAGGGCCTCCCAGTCTGCATTCTTTACGGGAGCAGATCATCAGCTGTTTTCGCCCACAAAGCTGCTGGATGGGTTCACACCACTGACTTTTTGGTTAACAGGGGAGCACTTAACCATTGTGCCACCATTGCTCCTTAGAGTCTCTTTACTACTCTTCAAACATGCCAGGCACACGCCTGCCACAGGGTCTTGTACTTTCTACTCCCGCTGACTGGAAAATTATAGATTTCCACATGGCTTGTTCCCTCACTTCTTTCAGATCTTTACTCAAAAGTCACCTTTCTCAGGGAGGCCTTGTCTGACTGCCATATCTAGATTCCAAAAACCACATCAGTTCAATTCTGACTCATGGCAACCCCCTGATACCAATGTCTCTCTTTTCTTTTACACCGTCCATTTCTGACTTTTCTTCCCCCTTCAGCACTTATTACTATCATACTATGATGTTGTTGTTGTTGTTGTTAAGTGCCATCGAGTCGGTTCCGACCCATAGCGACCCTGTATAGGGTTTCCGAGGGTGTAAATCTTTACGGGAGTAGAAAGCCTCATCTTTCTCCCGCGGAGCAGCTGGTAGTTTCGAACCGCTGACCTTAAGGTTTGCAGCCCGATTCGTAACCACTACGCTACCAGAGCTCCTTATGATATCTACTATTTATTATTGTATGTCTACTCCTACAAGAACATATACTTCAACAGAGCCGGGACTTTTATCCAGTTTTGTTCCCAACTGTATCCTCACAACCAGAAGATTCTCAATAGTTATTCAATAGTTAAATGAGAGACGAGAAAATAACCATTGTCCTATTACTTGCTTGTATAAATGAGGAAACAGAGACTCAGAAAAGTTAACTTAGTTGGACTTCCATTTCCCCAATTGCTGTGAGGCTAAAAAAAAGGGTTGTGCAAACAGAAAAATGCAGTGCATGCCAAAGACATCACCACAATCCCGCTCCTGTTGAAGGCAGACTATCCTCTGGGAAGTCTATAAATGAGAGATGACGTTCTATCTTGTGACTCTCCAAAGGCCTTGTCACAAACAATGAGGGAACTTGCCAAAATGTCTACAGCTCACACCTTCCTGGCTAGCTCTCTGGGGTCTGCCTGCTATATTACACACATGTTCCTCTTTGCCACATGTAACTTTACAGGACAGGGTATGCGAGTGAGTAAAGTCCAGGGACGGCAGTGATATGAGAGGACATATTTGGGAGCTTAACTACGTCTGTACTCTCTACTTTAGCTTTACGAAGAACCAACTCATGTTTAGGTCGCCTCCTCCCCCCCCCCCCCAAAAACACACACACACGCACACACTCTTGTCTACTTCTCAGTTGCTTCTGAACTGGGAGGAAAAGGGGCATGATGGAAACTTTGAGGAATCCCAACAATCATGAATCCTTGAGCAAGGGAGATCCAAGAGTCCAACTTACCGCTGTAGGGGCCCAGTCCTGCCCATACACGAAGCAGTACTTGCAGTAAAGGTCATCATACTCGGGGAACTGTGGAAATAAGCACATGAGTTCTGTATACTGGGACTCCTGCTCAGGAGGTACAGCCAATAGGAATTCTGAACAAGGGGCACGTGGGGTGATATCTAAGAATCAGCTAGACATGTGGACATACAGGTTCAGCAGAGAGACTGTGCTGAGGACTGAGATATGGGAATCCAGTGAGCTCCAGGTTGCTACAAGCCCCTGGGCCTTTGCTCAGATTCTGCCTTCAGTCTGATATTATCTTCCCATTCCTTCATCAACTTCTGTTCCTCCTTCAGAACTCATCCTTCTGGAAACCTGTGCTAATGTCCAGGCTCCATCAGCCTCTAGGCGTCCCTCCATCAAAGCAATAACTGTTTGTGACTGGACTTCCCATTAGATGGTGCACAGGGAGGGCAGGGTGGGCACAGAGGAGGTCTAAAGGGATGGTGCCCAAGGGAAAGGTCTGAGAAACCAAGAAGGCATCAGAGCACAGGCTTTGCACTGAGAGCTCCAACTGGATAGCTAGAACAGGCAAGGGTGGAAGACAGTCTCAGGTACCTGGCCAAGGGGTATTGACAAGGGTGGAAGCATGGGGTAGAAATATCCCTGAGGAAATTGGGGAAGGCAGGAAACATGTACTGAGTATCAAGATAGCTTTATCTAAAACATCTCAATCCTTACATGTAATAATAAACACTATTTTTAATAATAAGGTCAGTGTTTGGGTGTAGCAAAGCTTTAGAGTAGAAGAGACCTGGGTTCAAACCCCATTTCTGCCACTCCCTTTGCACGTTTTCCCACATGTTAAACAGAGATGTTAATAATACCCACCTAACAGGAGCTCTGGTAATGTAGTGGTTACAAATCGGGCTACTAATCTCATGGTCAGCAGTTCGAAACTACCAGCTGTTCCACGGGAGAAAGATGAGGCTTTCTGCTCCCGTAAAGATTTACAGCCTTGGAAACCCTGTACAGGGTCGCTATGAGTCGTAACTGACTCCATGGCACATAACAAAAACAACCACCAAAGACGAGACTCTGACAGGGGTTAAAAGAAAGGGACTGCTGTAAAGGAGAAGAGAGTTAGTCAGTCATAAAATGAGGGGATGAGGACTGGAGTAAGCATAGACAAATTCCCCAAATTAACTTCTTGGACACTTGAGCCAGGAGCCCAATTCACAGAAACATATATAAGGAAAAGTCAAATTGTCTTTGAGGCTCCTCCTCAGTTGCAGGTGTAAGCCCATTTCTTTTCTCTCTGTTATAAATCATGAGTTTGGGATCATATAAAAGGAGACTGCATTATTCTGGACATAAAAGCACAATATCATTCCAATTCTTCTTCAAAAATATCACTGGTATTAGATTGTTATCCCACAAGAGTGGAGGTAAATATTAGCAGTTAATTCACTGAATAACAAAACAAAGAGGGGGGTGGGCTATGTAAGATAATTATACTTCCCTCATATGCAGTGTCTGGTCCTTAATTGGGGCAAACCAGATATAAAAGGGCTTTTGGGGAAAAATATAAAAAACCAAAAATAGATTGGAAATTATGTGATAAGTTGGGAATTAACATCAGTTTTTACTAAGTGTGACAATGAAATTATGGTGATTGTGATGTTTGCTAATTGCTGTCGATTCTACTTTGGCTCCCGGTGACTCTGTGTATAAAAACATCTATGCTTAATAAATCATCTTGTCTACTTAAGCTTCTTGTCTTTCTAACTTCTTTGCATGGGTAAGTATGTTGTTAAAGGCCGTCGAATAGATTCTGACTCAAAGCCACCTTTTATAAGGTTTCCGAGGAGCGGCTGCTGAGTTTGAACGGCCGACCTTGCGGTTCAAACTAACCTTGTGGTCCAGTGTTTAACCTACAGCGCCACACTAGGATTCCGGTCAGTGTGCTGCTGTCGTTACGTACCATCCAGTCAGTCCAACTCACAGTGACCCTGTCTGTATAGGGTTTCCGACGAACAGCTGGTGAGCTTGAACCACCGACCTGTGGTTCAAGCCAACCTTTTGGTCCAGTGCATTAACCCACAGCGCCATACCAGGGCTCCGGTAAGTGTTGTTATGCTATCGTTGGTTTGAAACTACCCAAATCACCTGTATTTCAACCTAGATTCAAGAATCAGGTTCAGTGATGCCCCTACTCCGCCACGAACAGAGGAGGCCGGGTCGCCCCATGAAGCCCCGTGGGGATCTGCTGTTCAACAAAGCTAGAGGCCACAAGCCTGACTGAGTGTGCCCTGTGTACGAGCTCAGCCTCTGTAAGGCTGTTTCCACGCAGCGCACTGGGGGCGTCCAGCACCGTTGCGTCGCGCTGCCCCCCTCACATTCCTGCTCTCCTCCTCAGCCTTTCTGACTTGGAGAAAGGCTCCATGGAACTACAGTTCTTGCTGGGGCCCCAGCGCAGCCCGAGGGGCTGAGGAACAAGTTCCAAGAGAGGTTGGAACAGATGTCAGTCAGCAGCTCACCTGGGCGCTCTCCACCTGTCCATTGACCATGAGTAGGAAGACGCTGGGACCAGCAGCCGCCATGGCTGCAATAAAGGAATGCGGAACTGATCCAGATTGCAAACGCTGTTGCGCAAAGGCACTAGGGTTGCCTAGGAAACAGATGGCGAGGCGCGCGGTACAAATTTCTTAGCAAGTACGTCAGTGTGACAGTACGCAGGCGCACTCAGCGGGAGCCGCCGGGAGAGGCAGAACTTAGTTGACTGGGCTGGCATTGTGGGTTAGTGAACTTGTCTGCGTTTTTCCCACAGGGATTGTAGCACCGCTGCATGTTAGGGCAAGGCGGCATCTAGGCATCCTGGAGAAGGTAGACTACCTGAAGGGAGGATCTCCAGGTGGGGCCAGAACGCTCCTCACGTTGGGCTAAGGGATACCTATCCCTTGTGTTTTAAAAACCCTCCTCCCCAAAATCCTTACAGCCAAACCACTGCTTTTCCATTGAAGATGGGGAAACTGAAGCCCACAGAGGGGCTGTATCTGGGATTGCAGTAGAACCCAGGATCGGTCAGTTGTTAAGTGCCATCGAGTTGGTTCCAACTCAGGAGACTGTCAATCTTTGAGCTGCAGAAAACCTCATCTTTCTCCCTTGGAGCCAGCCGGCTGGTAGGCTCCCACTGACCTTGTGGTTCACAGTCCAGTGTTTATCCTACAAAGCCACCTGACTTCCCGACCCAAAGCGACCCCGTATACGGTTTCCGAGGATCGACTGGTGAGTATGAACGGCCGGCCATGCGGTTCCACCCAACTTTGCAGTCCAGCGCATTAACCCACAGCACCACACCAGGACTCCTGTATCACAGTTTATTGTTGTTATTGTTGCTAAGTGCCCTCCAGTTGATTCCAACCCATAGCGACCCTGTAAAGGGTTTCCAAGGAACAGCTGATGAGCTTGAACTTCCGACCATGTGGTCTAAACTGACTTTGCAGTCCAGCGAATTAGCCAACAGAGCCACACCAGGGTTCCAAATCAGTTTGTTGTTGTTGTCAGATGCCATCAAGTCGGTACCGACTCATAGGGACCCTATGCACAGCAGAACGAAACACGGCCGGATCCTGGGCCAACCCCACTACTGTTGCCACACTTGAGTCCATCGATACTGCCACTTGGCCAATCCATCTCATTGGGGGTCTTCCTCTTTTTCACTGATCCTACATCTTACCAAACATGATATCCTTCTGCAACGACTGGTCCCTCCTGACAATATGTCCAAAGTATGAGAGAGAAAGTTTGGGTATCTTGGCCTGTAAGGAGCACTCTGGCTGCACTTCTTCCAACACAGATCTGTTGTTTCTTTTAGCAACCCATGGCACTTTCAGTATTCTCCTCCAACACCATAACTCAAAGGCATCAATTCTTCTAGGGTCTTCCTTAGTCACTGTCCAGTTTTCCCACGCATATGAGGTTATTGAAATACCATGGCTTGGGTCAGGCGCACCTTAGTCCTCAAGCTGACTTCTTTGCTCTTCAACACTTTAAAAAGGTCTTGTGCACCAGATTTGCCTAATGTAATACGTCATTTTTTGATTTCTTGA
>NW_006408841.1:946506-949745 GCF_000296735.1 Chrysochloris asiatica
GCATGGATATTATCCTATCACAGACAGTGTTGTACCTCATGACTGATCTGGATATGTTCCTTTTGACGACAAATGCAATACCATTTCTCTTCAATTTGTCATTCCTGGCATAGTAAACCATGTGGTTGTCAGATTCCAAATGGCCAATACCAGTCCATTTCAGCTCCCTAATGCCTAAGATATAGATGTTTATGCGTTCCATTTCATTTTTGACAACTTTCAATTTTCTCAGATTCATACTTCATACATTCCATGTTCTGATTTTCAGTGGATGTTTACAGCTTTTTCTCTTCATTTTGAGTTGTGCCCCATCAGCAAATAAAGGCCCCGCAGGCTTTTCTCCCACAAGCTTTTCTCCATTCGCGTTATCACGGTCAACTCTACTTTGAGGAAGCTCTTTCCCCAGTCACATTTTGAATGCCTTCCAACCTGACGGGCTCATTTTCTGGCACTATATCTGACTGTGTTTCTCTGCTATTCATCAAGTTTTCAGTGACTAAATATTTGGAAGTAGTTTGTCACTCCTTCCTAGTCTGTCTTCTTCTGGAAGCTCATCTGAAACCTGTTCACCATGGGTGACCCTGCTGGTATTTAAAATAGCAGTGGCATAGATTCAAGAATTACAGCAACTCACAAGCCACCACAGTATGACAAACTGACAGATGAGTGGTGGCCATTTGGGTTTTAAGTGGAAACTGTCACTTTAAATTTCGAGGAGATCTGTGTGCATGCATAGTAGAACCCTCCAGGGGTGGGGTGGGGTGTCCATTCACTCATGCATCCCCTCTAGTCACCAGAATGGAGGCGTGCAGATAGTGGGAAACCAATGAACAGATATCAAGAAAAGAATGTCCACACCTGTATCTCCGCAGTTCTGTCAAGTGTTCGTGGCTGTTTTGATCCTTCCCCCACTTGATCTCTCTCAAGATGGCAGCTCCGGGAGTAGCAGAATATCTTGAATTAGAAAGCAATGGATTTCTTGATTTTGCTACAAATTCCCCTAGCTGTAAACCTTCCAATCTTCTAAATATTCCTTTATGCGTGGTTCAGAGTTCTAGCACCATCTCCTGATCCTGCTTGGTCCGATAGTCTATGTTGTTGGTGACAGAGTTCCTCACTGTATGTCTACCTTATCCACCATCTTAGCTTTACAGCCTTCATGCTGTGTCACTCAAAATCACTTTGGAAGTCAGAGCCCATACTTCATCCGTGTCTAGAAGTGGTGAAAGTTTCCAGAAAGTCAAGGTATGGAGTAGCTCAACCTCAGGCTATGTAATTGTGTTTCCTGCCAAAAAGCCTATCATCTGCTGCGATGCAGTAAATCATTAAGGTCTGGAAGGAAGGAATTGTAGAGGTGGGCAAGTCTCAAGTCCATGGGTCAGATGAATTAAGATCTATCAGTAGGTGAGATGGCCAGCAGGTCAGATGACTCCTGTGATCTGCAGGCAATAGATCAGCCCATTGGCTCAAGTCCAAAGAACTGGAGGTCAGATTGCGAGCCAGATGCAGGATCCAGTCCCAGTTTAGCAGGGTAAAAGTTCAAATTGAGAGCACTCGCTCTAGTGCTTTCCTCTCCTTGTTGGCTCTGGAGAAAGGTACTTATCTCCTTTCAGTATCTGTGGGGTCCACATTCCTTGGAGATCTCTTTGTGTCTTGGCATCAATCTTTTCTTAAATTTAAGAACTTCACAGTACAGGGACCCCAGGTCTAAAGGACACACTCCATTCCTGGCTCTTTATCCTGTTCAAACAACAGTTCCTCTTAGGCCACCATCTTAACACTCACCATGGTTTATGTTTGCGCACTTATTGAAACTGTCATAATTTGAATCAATCCTTTTCTCCTTCTTTAGACTGCCAGCTACATGATTAGAGACCATGTCAAGCTGGTATCTCTGTTGCTTAGCACATAGTAAACACACATTAAATACGTGCTGAATTAATGAAAATATGAATATTGCCCCATTTTACAGAGAGAAGCTAAAATTCAGAAAGGGAAGGTGACTTGAACACAATCAGAGCAGTAGGTGGTTGAGCCAGAATATAAACTCAGGACTTCACAGGCTAAATACTCCCCTTCTTTGTCCTGGGCCAGGCCCGAGGGCACTTCATGGCTCAGGTATCCACAGTGGCATTAGAAATCTTCTGGATCCAGGAAATAAGGGATGCACAGGAGTATATAGACTTAGGGAAGGCCAGACCCCTTGCATGGACCCCAGGTCATCACTCTGCTCAATAGCTTGGGAGCAGACTAGGGGGCTCCTGTCAGCTGCCTGTGAAGGAGAGGTCACAGCCTACTGAAATCCCCACCCCAGGTGAGGAGGGGCTTTGGACAAGCAGGATTCAGTTATGTGACAAGAGAGGCTGAGTTCCAGTGGGCGGGGTGCTTGAGCACACAGGTAGGAACTGTTGAGTTTCCAGGCACTTGACCCCACCCCACCCCACCCCATGTCAAACCCTGCCTTTCCCCAGTTACGCTTTCTGTGACAAATTCTACCAGTCTGTTGTTGTTAGGTGCCATTGAGTTAGTACAGAATCATAGTGACCCTATGCATAACAAAATGAAACACTGTTCTATCCTGAGTCGTTGCTACGTTTGAGCCCATTTATGCTGCCACTGTGCCAATCCATCTTGTTAGTGGGGTCTTCCTCTTTTTCTCCAACCCTCCATTTTACTATCATTCTATCCATTGACTGGCCCCTCCTGACAATATGTCCGAAGTATGAGAGATGAAGTCTGGCCATCCTGGCTTCCAAGGAGCACTCTGGCTGTACTACTTCCAACCCAGATCTATTTGTTCTTTTGGCAGTCCATGGTACTTTCAATATTTCCCTCCAACATAACTCAAATGCATCAGTTCTTCTACAGTCTTCCTTATTCACTATCCAACTTTCACATGCATATGAGGTTATTGAAACTACCATGGCTTTAGTCAGGCCTACCTTAGTCCTCAAACTGACATCTTCACTCTTCAACACATTAAAGAGGTCTTTTGCAGCAGATTTGCCCACTGCAATACACTGTTTGATTTCCTGACTACTGATTCCATGAGTGTTGATGGTTGTACAAGCAAAATAAAGTTATTGACAACTTCAATCTTTTCTCCATTTATATGGATGCTATTTATTGGTCCAAAGGAGTTCTGGTAGCGTAGTGGTTACGAATCGGGCTGCGAACCTTAAGGTCAGCGGTTCGAAACTACCAGCCGCTCCGCGGGAGAAAGATGAGGCTTTCTACTC
>NW_006408841.1:953355-978000 GCF_000296735.1 Chrysochloris asiatica
GGTTTTGGTATGAGGGTTATGCTTGCTTCATAAAATGTATTAGGAAGTTTTCCATCCTCCTCTATTTTTTGGAATAATTTGAGTAGAATTGGTGAGAGCAGGGTTTTGTTTTTATAACCACCTTTTGTGGTTGGGTAGAGGTTTTCCGTTACTAAAACTAAGAATTTCAGAAATAGTGAAAATTCTCTTGAAGGAGATTACCTCCAACTTTGGACTTCCAGAGTGTCCAAAGTGACAATGGAGCAGCAAACACCTACAGAAAAAAATGGAAATTGCATTCAACATGGAGGTAACCTTACCCCTTCCAGCCTGGAGATCATATTCTGCTCAGAACATGGAGAGACGGACCTGAAAACCAATTAGAAAAAAGTGGACTGGACCTTGGAAAGTCCTTCTAGCCACCCCATCAGCTGTCAAGTTAGCTGAACTCAAAACTTGGACCCAATGGGACTCTCATAAAACATTATTCCTTTCATCGGGATGAAAACATTTGGGTCTATTTAGCTAAGAGTGTAATAAATATATCTGATTTGTTTTACCTTTCAGGAGGGCATCCAGAAGTCCTGAATAGAATCTATTAAACTACTTGTCCTCTCTCAGCCATATAAACGCCTAGAACAGAACAGTGTAAATTGCTTAATGATTTAAGCCAATGTACAACTAGAGGAGGCAATGTTATAGCATGACTAACAGCCCCCATTTAAACTAGGTATCTGCTAAGTCCTTTCAGCCCCATGTCATCCTGCCCCCCTTTTCCCTCTCCCACCTCACCCTATGGAAAAATAATAAATAAACTTCTTACAGAAAAACTGCTAAGGTCAGAATGACCCAAGGACACTTGAACAAACAGGATAAAAAGTTATCACATACAAGATAAGGGTTTATTGGTGGGTTTACTTCCACTTATAGGATAAGGGTCTGCTGGAATTTTCCACCCCAGGTAACAAGACAAGTCTGTTTGTTTTAACCACTCTGTGTTTTTGTATAAAACTTTGTTCCCCTCCTCACTTGGGGGTCAGAGTGATTTGGGCTTGAGCAGACACTCTGGCCACCAGCAATAAACTTTGCTCTTTAAGATTTTCGAGTTGAGTTCTTTTTGATTCACGCTGCCACAACACTGCATTTGTCTCACAAAATATTTGTCATTTCATTCAGCGTAATGTCCTCCAGGTTCATGTACATTATAAAGTGTTTCCCATATTCATCATTACTCATCAAGATTGCATAGTATTCTATTGTGTGTATGTACCAAAGTTTGTTTATCCACTCTTCCATTGATGGGTTCTTTTGCTGTCTCTATCTCCTTGCTATTGTAAATAATGTGATAATGAACATTGGCATGCATACATCTACTTGTGTCCTGCCTTGTATTTCTTGTATATATGTACCAAGTAGAGGGATTGCTGGATAATAAATTATTACTATTTCTACCTTTCTGAGGAAATGCCTTAGCATTTTCCAGAGTGGTTGACACATTTTAGAGTCCCACCAGCATTGAGGAGGGTCCCAGTCTCTCCACACCTTCACCAGTATTTGTTGTTTTCTGTGTTTTGAACTTCCCTGTTAATGCTGATGTGAGATGATATCTCATTGTTGTTTTGATTTGCATCTAATGGCTAGTGATTGTGAACATTTCTTCATAGGTTTGTTGGCTGCCTGAATGTCTTTCTTGGTGAAGTGTCTGTTCATGTCCTGTGTCTATTTTTAATTAGGTTGTTTGTATTATTATTTTTTTCACCATCCAAGACAATTTTATTTACTCACACCAACAAATCCAAAAGATTGTGCTGCAGCTCTGAGCTGTTCTTGCCCTGCCCACAGTTCACAGACCTCTACTTATAACACTGGGCATTACTTGTCCTTCACTCAGAATATCACCCCTCCCCTCCTGAACTATGTTACAGATAGGGAAACTGAGGCACAAATGAACAAAGAGTGAGTCACATGGAGAGGTGAGGACCAGCACTCGAGTTTGAAGGCAGTATGATTCCTGTGGTTGTCACCACATATGAGTCAGTGGTTGGCTGGCCCCTTGGTGATGCCCCATAGGTAGTAGGACAAGAAATTCAAAGTTCATTTTGCTAAAAGCCCCTGCAGACTATAGTTACCTTTCTACCACATCTGTGGAGCTCCAAAGCTTTGGGGGTGGAGGTGAAGCAAGCCCTGAACAACATATGTAGGTGGAGAGTCAACTTTAATAGCATTCCTTCAAAGGATTTAATTGTCAAACAAACAAAAAGCATCTCCTCCCAGGCAGTAACACCCAGCAGCATTTATTTCAGATGGCCAAAGGGCAGGATGCTCTGTCCCAGGGCCTGCACAGTCCTGAAGAAGCTGGAGTCCTAAGGTCCAGTGCAACCTAAAGAGCCCCAGAGTCTGGAAAGGATGCAGGAATGGTGGCAGCAGCAGCGGTGGCAGTGGCAACAACTCCAACTAGCTCACATGTCAGAATCTAAGCATGGTGACTCCAGCCAGCACAAAACAAGATCTCAGGAACAGCTTCTGTCCTCATGGTTCCCAAGGATCATTTTTCTGTACAGCTTCTACTACTCCTCTTTGAATGTGTCCTTGAATGTGGTGTCTCTTCAGACCACCATCCCATAAGTAGGTCCACGAGTTCTCCTTGCCTGGCAACGGCAGATTTCACGCTGTTTGCAAACTGGACAGCATCTTCATCAGTCTCCCTGGTCATGGGTGGTAGGTACCAAACACTGCAGACAAAGTGGTCATCAACCTCAGCAGGTATGTCACCATCCCATATTTGCTACTGTTCCAGAAGGCATCACCAAACTGAGGGTCAGACTTGATAAAACAGGGTAAACTATGGCTTCAGTTTCAGAACTTTCCTTTTTGAACAGCATCACTGATGTATTATTAATGTAGGTTCCTTCTGGGAAAAGGATAGGCAGGTAGCTTTTCTCTGTACATACTCAGTCAGTCTTTAGTCACCAAGTGGCAATCTTTCACTTGAGAGTTCTCAAACTAGACTAAAGGACAGGCCTTCACCATGGCTCTCTGAATTACACCCATGAGTTCTCTGTGCCCTTGACCCACTGTGGCATAGTAGCCATCACTGGCCAAAATGATCATATCAATAGGAGAAGTATGATTGGCCATACAGATTCCACTGTCTGGTAGGTGATGTTAGTGCTCACACACAGATCTGGTAACACCTTAAACCTCCCATTTGGCAAGTACCCCATCATGGGTGTGCCCACCACAAGAAGGCTAATCCCCATGAAAGCAAGAGCTATCCTGAGTGGCAGAATGAAGCAATAGCAAATTAGCACTTCTAACCCCCATAAAACTGTGAGCCTCAGGCTGATATAATGGAAGTTATAAGTGGTTCTGCTCAGCAGGTTCCAGCTACTCAGCTGAGAATATCTTTGTCACTTCATCATTCATAATGGTTTCCATTCCTTTCTGGCAAAAGTAGAAAATTTCAGAAAGCTCAAACTCTGCAGTGTTATCCAGAGCCTTACTACTCCCACTTCAATGATTTTCTTTGATCTTTCTTCTAGTGAAGTGGGATCTTTTTCAATGATTCCGTTGGTATAGAGCTTGTAAAGTTGGTGGTTCTTCTCCTTGGCTCCCCTCTCCATCTTCAAGGTGTTTTTTATTATTGTTGTTAGGTGCCATCTAGTTGGTACTAACTCATGGAGACCCCATGCACAACAGAACAAAACACTGCCTGATCCTGGGCCAACCTCATAATCATTGTTACATTTGAGCCCATCCACGTCGTTGGGGGTCTTCTAACATACTAGTATTGATAGATTTGTCTTCAAGCTCACTAATTTGAGCTTCCATTACTTTAAATATACTTCTTTGCACTTTCAATGTAGTTATTGTCCATTTCTGAATTTTTACTATTAATCATCTGGATTTCTAATTGTAGTTTTTTTATTATTTCAAAATTACATTTATTTTGTCTGTTTATTCTTGTAGTTTTCCCTAAATTCTTCTCAAAAATTTTTCTGTGTTCTCCTTGCTTTCCTCCATCTTCCCATCAATCTGTTGAAGATACCTAAATATCACTTTTTAAGATTCTTTTTCAGTTAGTTTCATTACCTTTTCTTCCTCTAAAACATTTTCCGACTCTGCTTCTTGGTCATTTGTTTGAGCCATTCTTTTTTTTTTTTTAATGGTTAGATAAATTTTATTATATCACCAACAGGTCTTAGGAATCACTAGGCTTTGTTTTCATAGCTGGATAGCTTTTATATCTTACTCACTGGCCTGTTGGATGGTTCCTTTTTCAGACACATAGATACCATCCAAAATTTTTTGGATATCCTTGTTTTTAACTGTTGTGGCTTGCTGAATTAAAGCAGCTGAAATTGATACAAGTTCAATGTCACTTCCTTCAAGAATTAATTCATCTTTCTGGATTTGAGATAGTGAACAAGCAACACCTGCCCTCATCTGAACCCTAGGGATTTATTTTTCACCCAAGAAGTTTCGGATTTCAACAAGAGATCCACTCTTTTGGATAGCAACATTGATGGGAAAGTGAACATACACAGACCTTATCTTGTAACAGAAGCCCAGTGTAACATCCTTGATCATATTCTGCACATAACTACAGATATCGATTTCCACACCATTTGTCAATGCAAAGCCTCTTCTTTTTCTTTCCAAGGAAACTAAATTCTACATTGCTGTAATTGAAATCCCTCTGCAAGATTCCTCTGGGGCCCCTCACAATAACCATGCAGTCCTTTAGACTAACGTCAACATTCTATGGAATGTTGACAGACTGGTTGTTGAGAATTGTCTTCAGTCTTGCTGTTTGAGCCATTCTTTATTGTTTCTTCATGTGAGCTGAAGTTGTTTGTTGTCTTGAGGCTTTGTGGGTTGTCCCATTTGTATTTAATTGATGATTGTATGTTGATTTGTTCTTAGGCTCTCACCAACTGTCTCCTTTCCTGTTGTCTGTGTGACTGCTCTGCAGGGCCACCTTCAGTTACCAAAGCTGCGCACAAGGTGATTGTATCACATTTGGCCATTTACAAGTCAGTTTCTGTCTCTTGCTATTCCTATTTAGTTTCTGGTCTAAGCAAGCACTCAATTCACTTCTCTAAACTTTCCTTTGAAGTTCAGGGTTCCAGAATTTTCATCTGTGTCTATTTTATTTGGTCACTTGTATCTTTGTTGTCAAAGGTTCATGTAATGCATCTGTCCAGTCTGACATCTTGCTGGAAGTCATGGATGATGTTTCTGATATTATCCCAGAACTCTTCTGGTCTTTAATCATTAGTGTTTCATACATCAAATCTGCTCTTGAGATGGTGTCTAAATTCAGGCGGGATATATTCAAGGTCATATTTTTACTTTTGTGAACTTGTTTTAATTTTCTTTAGCTTGATTATGAGCAACTGATGGTCTGTTTCCCTGTCTGTCCCTGGCTTTGTTTTGACATGATATTGAGTTTCTCCATGTCTCCTCCCACTGATGTAGTCAATTTGATTTCTGTGTATTCCTTCTGGTGAGGTCCATGTGTACAGTTGTCTTTTACATATTGTTGAAAAAGATATTTGCAATGAATAAGTCATTGGTCTTGAAATATTCTGTCATGTGATCGCCAGGATCATTCATATCACCATTCCATATTTTCTAACCAGCAATCCTTCCTGCTTGTTTCAAACTTTTACGTTCCAATTACCAGTAATTATCAATGGATCTTGAGTGCATATTTGATCAATTTCAGATTGAAGAAGTCGGTAGAATTCTTTAATTTTATCATCACTGGCTTTAGTGGTTGGTGAGTAAATTTGAATAATAGTGGTATTAGCTAGTCTTCCTTTTGAGCCTATCACAGACAGCAATGTACTTCAATGTTGCTGTTGCTTCATGCCATTGTGTTGGTTCTGACTCATAACAACACTGTATAGGATTTCTGAGGAGCAGCTGTTCAAACCAACCCTGTGTCCAGTGTCTATCCTGCAGTGCCTCACAAGTACTTCAGTAAAGATCATGAAATGCTCTTTTGGACACTGAATGAAATGTCATTCCCAGTATAGTAAACCATATGATTATTGGATTATAAATGGCCAATATAAGTCTATTTCAGCTCACTAATACCTAGGATATTGATCTTTCTGCATTCCATTTCATTTTTTATAACTTCCAATTTTCCTAGATTCATACTTTGTTCCAATTATTAATGAATGTTTGTGGCTGTTTCGTCTCATTTTGAGTTGTGCTACATCAGAAAATGAAGGTTCCAAAAGATTTGCTCCATTCATATCAGTATGGTGAACTCAGGCAGTTTTTCCCCAGTTGTATTTTGAATGTCTTCCAACCTTAGGGGCTTATCTTCTGGCATTATATCTGATAATGTTCCACTGTTATTCACAAGGTTCTCAGTGACTAATCATTCAGAAGTGGTCTGCCTCAACTTCTTCCTAGTCTGTCTTAGTCTGGAAGCTCTGCTGAATCCTGTCCACCATGGGTGATCCTGCTGGTATTGAAAATTCCGGCGGCATAACTTGCAGCATCACAGAACCATACAAGCCACTGCAGTACAACAAACTGACAGATGAGTGGTAGCAACGGATGGATGGAGAAACAAAATGTGGTATATACATACAATGGAATATTACACAGGCATAAAAAGGAATAGAGTTCTGATACATGTTGTGATATGAACGTACCTTGAAAACATTACGCTAAGTGAAATAAACCAGACATAAATGGGCAAATATTGTATTAATGTATTTATATGAGAGCTGGTGCTGTTGTTATTATGTGCTGTCAAGTGAGTTCCGACTCACAGCAACTCTGTATAGGGTTTCAGAGAAGCAGCTGGTGGATTCGAACTGCAGACCTTGTGACGATTCTCAGTCCAGTGCTGATCTTTCAGTGCCATAACCAGAGTCCTATATGAGATCAAGAGTAGGTAAATTCATTAAAACAGAAAGTAAAATAGAAGTTACCAATAGTGTGTTTGGGTATAGCATTTCTATTTGGGATGAAAAAAAAATAAAGATCTAGAAATAGATAGTGGTGATGGTTACCGAACATTATGAATGTACTGGATGCTAATGAATTGTACACTAAAAACTGGTTAAAACAGTAACTTTTAACATGCTCTATTTTAATACACAAGTGTGGAGGCTTTGGGTGCAGCTTCTAGTAGCTTCTGTAGACATGGGTTCGAGCTGTGGTTTGAATACTTGAACTTTTTCTTCAGATGCTCAAGTCTACTCACTAGATGACTGAACCTAGATTACTCAGGTAAACTAATCAATGAATGATTGTGTGCAGGGGAGTGGTGTGTGTGAAAAGCAAGAACCAGTGGAGGGAGTCCTGGAAGCAGAGACAGCCAACCCTCACCTTGGGTCACTCTATTTTTCCTAGTCATTTCCACACACCCCCAAGCTATAAATAGGAGCATTCTCCCTCTCAAAGAGAAGGTTAAGGTAAAAGTGTCCCCATGATGCTTTAGAGGTACTAGTCAAGCATGGAGGGGTTCTGGTGGAGTAACCATTAATAATGACAGTTGATGAAATATCTTTCAGAGCCCAGGCTCTGGACCAGGTGTTTTATGGATATTATTTCTTAGTTGTACAGTAGTTAAACAGCTTGACCTCTAACCAAAAGATTAGTGGTTGGAAACCACCAGTCACTCTATTAGTAAAAGATGTGGCAGTTTTCTTCCGTAAAAATGTACAGTCTTGGAAAGCCCACATGGCAGCTCTTCTCTGTGCCTTAGGGTTGCTATGAATTGGAATTGACTCAACAACAATGGGTAATCCATTAGGAGGAGATAGTGGTGGTTCCATGGTTGTAGTCTTGCTTTCCATGCAGGAAACCATGTTCCATTCCCAGCCAATACACCTCATGTGCAGCCACCACCCATCTGTCAGTGGAGGCTTGTGTGTTACTATGATACTGCTCAGGTTTCAGTAAAGCAGAAGACTAAGGTGGACTAGGAAGAAAGGTCTGTTAACCTATTTCTGAAATTCAGTCAGTGAAAACTCTGTGGATCAGATCTGCAGTGGTCCATTCCTTTCCAAACTCCAAACAAAGTCAGTTCTGACTTATGGAGAACTCACTTATTATAGTGTAAAAATTCATAGGATTTTCTTGACTGTAATCATCACAGAAGTAGATCCCAGGCTTTCTCCCACAGTGCCACTGAGTGGGTTTGAACTAAACATTTAGGCTAGTAGTTGAGTACCACCCAGGGATCCGATTATCCTTTTATAGATGAAGACACTGAGATCAAGATCATTCAGTTCCAGAACCCTCGATGGCTTCAGGTTCTGCATGGTGTGTTGTTCCCCTTTTAGTCCCCCGAACTTGCTTGTCTTCTCTCTGTGCTTAACTGTGCTGGACTCTTGCTGGTAGCAGACCTTTGCACATTGCTGTTTCCTCTCATTAGAACTCCCTTTTCCCCCTTCTCATCTCTTGACCCCTTCCCTTGACTAGAATGTGCTTGCTCTTTGGGTCCCTATTTAGATGTCATTTCCAGAAGTTTTTCCTCCTTCCCAGCTGGTAGGTCATCTCCAAGCTACCTAGTGCTTGAACATCTTCATCTTGGCATCTATTACAGTATACAGTAATGGCCTGGTTAGGGCTGGGACTAAATATCACATTTATGGTTATGTCTCCATCACATAGCACATAAAGCATGGAATGCCTTGGTTTAGATGGGGTAGAGTAGGGTTCAAATTCAGGCCTCTCTGATATCAGTGTCTTCTTAAAACTAAGGAGTTTTGAGGTTTCATGGGAACAAGGAAGGCAATAATTCCAGTACAGCTACTTCCACTGATTGAGACCTGTCACAATTTCCTAGTGCTGCTGTAACACAAATGAATGGCTTTGAAGAACAGAAATTTATTTTCTCCCAGCTCTGAAAGCTAGAGTTCAAATCAGGGTCTCAGCCATGCCAGTTCTTTCCTTGTTGATATTCCTGGGTGCTCCTTGGCTCCTTGGTTTGTAGATGATCCTCAAATGGCATCTGTCTTCCCCATGTATCTCTGCTTTTAATATGCTTTTTATAACTCAGAAGTGATTAGACTTAAAACCTACCCTATTCTAGTATAGAGTCCTGGTTTGGTGCTATGGGTTAATGTGCTGGACTGCAAGGTCAGTTTGAACTGCAAGGTTGGTGGATCAAGCTCACCAGCTGCTCCTCAGAAACTCTATACAGGGTCACTATGAGTCAGACCAATTTGACAGTACTTAACAATAACAACAACAACAACAGCAACAACATTCTAGTATAGTTAATATAACAAAGAAAACTTTCCAATATGAGTAGAATTATGTTTACAGATATTCGGGTTAGGATTCCAACATATATTGGAGGGACATAATTCAGTGTATAACAACATCCTGCCTTGTGTTCCTCATAGTTAAACTATATCTATTTGAATGGCATAAGGGTGCAGGTGTATTATTGTCGATGGGTGTCATGTGACTGATAGCAACCCCATATGACAGAGTAGAAATGCCCTATAGTGGATGTGTACAACTCATTGATTATCTCTACTGGCCCAGCATCTATTCCACCTTCCTTACAGCCTAGTTTCCTTTTAGGAAATACCCTTCTTCCACTCAGTCCATGCAATCTGGATGGAGCTGGAATCCCCTCTCTATTTTCTTAGGCATGTGACCTAGGTCTGGTCATTTAATATGCTCTTATCCCCTGGCCCAGCCTACTCAGAAGCCCTGGAATTTATGCTGGAACTGTTGACCAAGAAGGATGCTTGAGGTTCTCATATGTGTGGCAGGTGGTACTACCCAATGCAGACAGATGTATGTGACAAACTGCTCTGATGAACCATCAGCTGGACAAGTACCAGAAGTGTATCAATGAGGAAGACATGGGGTTAGATGGATAGGTTCTGGATGGGTTGGTGAGACCGGCCTATGGCCTCTTGGGGGAGCATGGATCAAGGGCCTCTGGAGGTTGATTGTAGTTGTCTGCCACTAAAAATGAGGATTAGGCTACTAAATCTCAGGAAGGTGTCTGGGACTTGGAGGATCAGAGATGGGATTTACCATGTGGTATGAGTTCAGTTGTATCCCCCAAAAAATATGTGCTGTAAATTCTAAAGACTATGCTCTGGTAGCGTAGTGGTTATGAATCGGGCTGTGAACCGCAAGGTCAGCAGTTCGAAACTACCAGCTGTTCCGCGGGAGAAAGATGGGCATTCTGCTCCCGTAAAGATTTCCAGCCTCGGAAACCCTGTACAGGGTCACTATGAGTCGGAACCAACTCCATGGCACATAACAACAACAATGCCTGTGGTTATAATTGCAATTGGGTGATAGGCTTATTTATATATTGAAGTATCCTAGTGTAGGGGGTATCTTTTGAGATCAAAGATCAGATTTATCAAGCAAGCAGAAATAGGGAAAGATAGATGCTATGCCACATGAAGATGGCTAAGGAACAAAAGTTGAAAGGAGACAAGGACTTATTCCAGAGTCAATATAGAAAGAAAACCTTTCCCTAGAGCTGGCACCCTGGATTCAGACTTCTAGCCTGCTGAGGAAATAAACTACTGTTTGTTAAAACCACCCACTTGTGGTATTTATGTTATAGCAGTACTAGATAACTAAGATACCATGTCACAGAAAAGAATATGGCCTAGATGAGCCTCATCCACTATCCCCCCATCTGGTTCTCTTTCTGAGTCCCCATCTTTGTTGTCTATCATGAAACCTAGACATCATCCACACATCTTGCATTACACTGGGTCCCCTCTCTTTGGAATGGGCATAAATATGGATATCTTTCTACTAGTTGATCTTCTAAATTTCTTGGCATAGATGAGTGAGTGCCTCCAGTGCTACATCAGTTTGTTGAAAGATTTCAACTTAATTCTGGGAGGCTTTTTCTTGGCCAATGCCTTCAATGCACCTTGGACTTCTTCCTTCAGTACCACTGGCTCTTGGTCACCTCTTGAAATGGTTGAACATCAATCATTTCTTTTTTTGTCCAGTGACTTTGTGCATTCCTTCTATTTTCTTTTTATGCTTCCTGAGTTATCCAATATTTTGCTTGTAGTTGTTAGGTGCTGTTGATTTGGTAACAACTCATGCACAACAGAATGAAACACTGCCTGATCCTTTGCCAAACTCACAATCATTGCTACGCTTGAGCCCGTTGCTGCTTCCAGTGTGCCAATCCATCTTGTTGGGGGGGTCTTCCTCTTATTCTCTGACCCTCCACTTTACCAGGCATGATGTCCTTCTTCAGGGGCTAGTCCCTCCTGATAATATGTTCAAAGTATGACAGAATAAATCTGGCCATCCTGGCTTCTAAGAGCATTCTGGCTGTACTTCTTTCTTTCTTGTCTTATTAATGACCTTTTGCTTTTTTCCTGTATGATGTTCTTGATGTCGTCGCACAACACTTCTGATCTTGTTCTTGAGATAGTCTCTTAAATTCAGGTAGGATATGTTTAAGGTCATATTTTGTACTTTTGTGGACTGGTTTGAACTTTCTTCAGCTTCAGCGTGAATTTGTATATGAGCAATTGATGGTCTGTTCTATAGTCAGCCCCGGTCTGGTTTTGGCTGATAATATAGAGGAGTTTTTCTACAGTTCCTTCCCACACATGTAGTCAACTTGATTTCTGTGTATTCCACCTCATGACACGCATAGTCGTAGTTGTCTTTTATGTTGTTTTAAAAAGGTATTTGCAATGAAGAAGTCATTGGTCTTGTAAATCTCTATCATGTGATCTCCAGCATCATTTATATCACCAAGGCCATATTCTCCTTCCTCTTTGTTTATAATCTTTGCATTCCAAATCACCTGTAATTATCAAAATATCTTCATTGCATGTTTGATCAATTTCAGACTGAAGAAGTTGGTTGAATTCTTCAATTACATCATTTTACAAAGCAAAACCAGGGAAGAGTACAGTTACAGAACTGTCACTGACTTTAGTGGTTGGTACATAAAATTTGAATAATAGTAGTATTACCTGGTCTTCCTTGTTGTTGTTGTTAAGTGCCATTGAGTCAGTTCCACTTAATAGTGACCCTGTATAGGGTTTCTGAGGAGTGGCTGATGAGCTTGAACCACTGACCTTTCTGTTCAAACCAATTTTGCAGTCCAACACATTAACCCACAGTGCCACACCAGGACTCTGCCTTCCTTGTAGAGATATAGATATTGTCCTACCACAGAAAACATTATGCTTCAAGATAGATCTAGACATTTTCTTTTTAATGGTGAATGCAATAGTATTCCTCTTCAATTTGTCATTCCTGGCATAGTAAACCATATGATTATCAGATACAAAATAGTTTTTGCCATAAAGTCTATTTTATCAGAATATTATCACTCCTGCTAGTTTTTTTAATTGTTTTTCTTTTTCCATACTTTGATTTTTAAATTGATTTTTGTCCTTGTGTATAAGGTGTGTCTTGTAGACAACATATGGAAGTGTCCTGCTTTCTTATCCATTCGGCTGCTTTCTGTCTCTTGACTGGCACATTTAATCCATTAATGTTCAGGATAATTTTTGATAGGTATGAACTGATTGCAGTATTTTGCTGTGTGTTTATGTGTAGTGCTGTTGGTTTGTTTTTTTTCCACATATTTTTCTGTGCCGAGTTAATTTTGTTGGTGTATTTTCTTGCCAATTTCTTTATTCCTATTGTTTTAATGACTACAAAATCTTCATGGTTTCCCCTTTCTTGATTTGATGTGAAGGTGTATTAATTTTATTTGAGGTTACCCTGTATTTTATTTCTTCTGCATTTTTAAACAATCTATTTTATCTTGAAATATATTTGACTTGACTTCCATTTGACAGTTCTCTTCCGTCTTTCTGCTTTGTAGCTGTCTTCATTGTAAATTGATATCGCTGATTCCCTATTTTCAGTCTTATAGGTTTATTTTTGGATGTCTGGATTGAATATCAATCTTAGGTTGTTGTCTATTGTTGTTGGTTCTCAGGCTAAAGAACTCCCTTTTGTATTTTTTGTAAAGTTGGGTCTGTTTTTCATAAATTCCTTTAATTTCTGTTTATCTAGAAATGTTCTAGAATGTTGCCATTATGGTTGAGGGACAGTTTTGCTGGGTATATGATTTTTGGTTTGAAATTTTTTCTTTCAGTGTGTTATATGTGTCTCCCCATTGCCTTTTTGCCTGCATGATTTCTGCAGAGAAATCAGAGTTTAATCTTGGTTCTCCTTTGCAGGTAATTTTTTGTTTTTCCTGAGCTGTTTTTAGGATTCTTTCCTTGTCATTTGATTTTGGAGAGTTTGATTATGATATGTCTTGGTGATTTTCATTTGGGGTCTGTTCTGTTTGGGATTTGTTCAGCTTCTTGTATTTCTATCTTCTCATCTTTCATGATGTTAGGGGAATTTATTTCCAACAGCTCTTTGACTATCTTTTCTGTGTGTTTCTTTGTCTCTTCCTTTTCTGGAATTCTGATCACTTGTAAGTTATTCCATTTCATGTTGGTCCATGTGACTCTTAGACTTTCTTCAGCTCTTGTCATTCTTTTCTCTGATTGTTCTTCTCTAGTTTACTAGTATTCAGAGATTTATCTTCAAGTTGGTTAATTTGGGTTTCCATTGGTTCAAATCTAATCCTTTGTCCTTTCAATATATTTTGCATTTCTGAAAAATTATTATTATTATGGATTTCTATGTGTACGTTTTGTATTGTCTCCAATCCTTTATCTATTTGATTGTTACTGTGATACTTTCTTGATTTCTTCCTTATTTTCCTTCACCTTTTTGTCAGTCATTTGGAGGTACCTATATACAGAGTTGCTATGGGTCAGAACCGACTCAACAGCACTTCACAACAACAACAACATGTATCACTCTATTGAATTCTTCTTCGGGTAGTTCCAATATCTTCTTTTCTTCAAAAATGTTTTCTAGTTCTGCCTCTTGGTCATTTATTTGAGCTACATCTGTTTTGTTTATACATGTGAACAGAAAATTTCTGCTGATTTCCAGGTATTGTGATGTTGCATTTTTGTTAAGTTGATGAATGTATGTTGGTGTATTCTTAAGCACTCACCAACTGCCTCCTAGTGGGTGTGATAAGGAGATGAGCTGTTCTTTGTTTGCTTTTTGTGCAGTTCATTTCAGGGTGGATTTATGTAATGTTGGTGTCACTGATTCAGTGTATAGCAACTAATATTTGTCCTTACCCAATAGGGGTAACAGTCTTTGCTGGGTTGTATGGATGTGGTTGCTTTCTTCTGTTGGGGGAGGCAAGAAGAGAAAGTACACACACAAGCAAGAAAGGAAACAAATAGACAAATAGTCAAACAATAGCAAAAAAGAAAATAGTGAAGAAGAAGAAGAGGAGGAAGTGGAGGAGGAGGAAGAATACAAAAAAAAAAGAAGAAGAAGAAGAAGAAGAAGAAGAAGAAGAAGAAGAATACAAAAACCAAAGAGAGAAATGAGGGAGAGGTACATAAGATAATTAAAAAAGAAAGAAAGAAAAAGAAAAGAGGGAAAATTAAAAAAAAAAGAAAGAAAACAAAAGCAGCTAAACACATTTAGGAAGAGGAAGGAGTAAAAGGGAAAGAGAACAGAAAGTAGTGAAAAAAAAAAGGAAGAAGAAGAAAGATAGAGGGATAAAAAAACAAAGAAGTAACAGCATTTGGGAAAGAGAAGCAGAGAAGAGAAAAGAAAAATGAAAGGGAGACAACAAATATAGAAAGCAAGAGTGAGAAAGGTGAGGAAGAAATAATAAACAAACTAAAACAATGAAAAGCAAATACCAGGTGGCGGGTGCCAGACCCAGAGAGGAGGAAATTATGAGCTCTCCTGACAGTCAAGGACCTCACTCTGTGGGTGGGTAAGGGATGTGATAGTGGTAATTAGCCCTAGATGGAGTTCTTTGTTTGCTTTTTGTGCAGTTCATTTCAGGGTGGATTTATGTAGGTGTTGTCTCTTCTAGTCATCCAATCCAGAAGTAGTTTGTGCAGAGCGCAAAGCAGCCATGGAATCAGGGTATTTCCATCCCAGAGGAGAGACCAGGGTGAGAGGTACTGATAGTCCTAGGTTGATCAGACCTGGAACCAGGCCACACCTGATTCCAGGTGCTGGGATTGGTGGTGCTAGCTACTCACACTTTAACAGCCAGGAGAGCAGAGTTTCCCTGAGAGTGTATTTGAGAGGGGGCCAGCCATACCTCTGGTCACCAGGGTAATGCGGGGTACAGAAAAACAATTTTTTACGACTTCCTCTACACCAGTAAGCAGTATGCCTCTGTACAACCTTCTGCCCTCTTGTCTTCAAAGTTATCCACAAAAGTTCAAGACAGCCACACTGCACCTGGATGACCAGAAGACATCACCAATCTCATTTCGTTCTCTCTTTTTTATTACTTCCCCATGCATCTGCTCAGTTGCTTCTCCTATCGAGGGCTAGTTGAGAGATGGGCAGGACTGGCTCTGCAGAATTGTAGCAGGGCCCATCTGAATGGGTAATGTGGATAGCTACTCCCTCCTTTAATGGGGCTCACAACTGCTGTGCTCACCTCAAGCTCTGACCATTGAGAGAGTGGCAGTTTCCCTGGGGTTCTACTCCAGCTAGGTCAGCCTCATCTCTGATCACCAGGGGATTGTGGGGAACAAGAAAAAAAAAAAAAAATCACACCTTTATCTCCTTGAGCCACAGGTATGTTTCTGCAACTGTAATATCTTTTCTTGTCTCTGATGCTGCTCATTAAAGCTCAAGATGCCTGCACGGCATCTTGGTCAACTGGCACAAGTCATCAACACTCATGGAAGGAGCACTCAAGAAATCAAGTGACATGTGGTATTAGGCAAATATGCTATACAAGACCTCTTTAAAGTGTTTAAGAGCAAAGATGTCAGTTTGAGGATTAAGGTATACCTAACATAGGAGCTCTGGTAAGTAGTGGTTACAAATCGGGCTGTGAACCTCAAGGTCAGCTGTTCGAAACTACCAGCTGTTCCGCGAGAGAAAGATGAGGGTTTCTGCTCCCGTAAAGATTTCCAGCCTCGGAAACCCTGTACAGGGTCGCTATGAGACAGAACCGACTCCACGACACATAACAACAACAACCCAAGCCATGGAGTCCTGGTGTGGCGCTGTGGGTTAATGTACCAGACTGCAAAGCCGTTTAAACTGCAAGGTCGACGGTTCAAGCTCACCAGCTTCTCCTTGGAAACCCTATACAGGGTCGCTATGGGTCGGAATCGACTCGACGGCACTTGACAACAACAACAACAACCCAAGCCATGGTATTTTCAGTAACTTCATATACATGTGTAAGTTGGGCAGTGAATAAGAAAGGCCAAAGAAGAATTGATGCATTTGAGTTATGGTGTTGGAGGAGAATATTAAATGTATCATGAACTACCTAAAGAACAAGTAAATCTGTGTTGGAAGACATAAAGTCAGAATGCTTCTTGAAAAGCCAGGATAGTCAGACTTTATCTCTCATACGTTGAAGATACTATCAGGAGGGCCCAATCCCAGGAGAAGGATATCATGATTGTTAGAGTGGAGGGTCAGAGAAGACCTCTGAAAAATGAAGAAATTGACGAGAAAATACACAAACAAAATTAACTCGATACAGAAAAAATGTGGAAAAAAGGAACCAGTAGTACCATACAAGAAAAAGCACACACACAGCAAAATGACTGCAATCAGTTCATATCTATTGATAATCGCACTGAACATCAATAGATTAAATGTGCCAGCCAAGAGACAGAGTAGCAGAATGGATAAAGGATACTTTAATATGCTGTTTACAAGATACACCTTACATGCTGTTATAGTTGTTAGGTGCCTTCGAGTCAGTACCAACTAGTGACTCTATGCACAAAATCAAACACTGCCCGATCCTGGGCCAACCTCACAATTGTTGCCATGCTTGAGCCAATTGATGTTGCCATTTTGCCAGTTCTTTTGCTAGGGGTCTTCCTCTTTTTCTCTGACCTAGCACCTTACCAAACATGATATTTTTTCTCCAGCAACTAGTCCCTTCTGACAATATTTCTGAAGAATAAGAGACAAAGTTTGGCCATCCTGGCCTCCAAGGAGCACTCTGGCTTCACTTCTTCCAACATAGATCTGTTCGTCATTTGGCAGCCCACAGCACTTTCACTATTCTCCTCCAACACCATAACTCAAAGGCATCAATTTTTCTACAGTCTTCCTTATTCATTGTCCAGCTTTCACATGCATATGAGGTTATTGAAAATACCATGGCTTGGGTCAGGTGCACCTTAGTCCTCAAGCTGACATCTTTGCTCTTCACACTTAAAAAAGGTCTTGTGCAGCAGATTAGCCTAATGCAATACGTCCTTTGATTTCTTGACTGTTGCTTTTATGAGTGTTGAGAGTTGATCCAAAAGAATGAAGTCCTTGACAAGTTCAGTCTTTTCTCCATTGATAACAATGTTATTTATTAGTCCAGTGATGAGGATTTTTGTTTTCTTTACATTGAGATGCCATCCATACTGAAGGCTGTGCTCTTTGATCTTCATCAGTAAATATTTTAAGCCCTCTTCACTTTCAGCAAGCAAGGTTGTATTATCTACATATCACAGGTTGTTAATGAGTCACCCCCAAATCCTGATACCACATTTTTCTTCATATAGCCCAGCTTCTCAGATTATTTGCTCAGCATACAGGTTGAATAAGTATGGTAAAGAATACAACCTTGTCACACACCTTTCTTAATTTTAAAATATTCAGTGTTTAAACGTTCTGTTAAAACATTCTGTTCGAACAACTGCCTCTCGGTCCATGTACAGATTCCTCATAAGCACAATTAAGTGTTCCGGAATACTCATATTTTGTAATGTTGTCCATAGCTTGTCATGATCCACACAATCGAAAACCTTTGTGTAGTCAATAAAGTACAGGTAAACATCTTTCTGATATTCTCTGCTTTCAGCCAAGACCCATTGGACATCAACAATGATATCCCTCATTCCACGGACTCTTCTGAATCTGGCTTGAAACTCTGGAAGTTCTCTGTCAATGTATGCTTGCAGTCATTTCTGTATTACCTTGAGTAAAACTTTATTCGCATGGGATATAAAAGATATTGTCCGATGATGTCTGCATTCCATTGGGTCACCTCTCTTTGGAATGGGCCAGATAGTTGTCTTCCAAATTTCTTGGCATAGATGAAAGAGTGCCTCCTGTGCTGCCTCACTTTCTTGAAAGATTTCAATTTTTATCCCATCAGCTCCTGGTGCCTTGTTCTTTGCCAGTTCCTTCAATGAACCTTGGACTTCCTCCTTCAGTATCATTGGCTCTTGATCTGGTCAACATCAGCCATTTTATTTTGGTACAATGACTGTATATTCCTTCCATCTTCCCTTGAAGCTTTCTGCATCATTCAATAATTTGCCCAAAGAATCCTTCAATAATGAAAGTCTAGGCTTGAAATTTTTTCTTCAGTTCTCCTAGCTTGAGAAATGCTGAGCGTGTTCTTCCTTTTTGGTTTTCTAACTCTAGAACTTTGCACATTTTGTTGTAATATTTGCCTTTATCTTCTCAAGCTGACCTTTGAAATTTTCTGTTCAGCTCTTGTACTTCCTCATTTCTTCCATTTGCTTTAGCATCGCTACGCTGGAGAGCAAGTTTCAGTATCTCTTCTGACATCCATTTTGATCTTTTCCTTCTTTCTTGTCTTCTTAATGACTTTTTGCTTTCTTCCTGTATGATGTTCTTGATGTCATCCCATAACTCATCTGGTATTTGGTCTTTAGTGCTTAATGTATCAAATCTGTTCTTCAGATGATCTCTAAATTCAGGTGGGATACATTCAAGGTCATATATTGGCTCTTGCTACAACTTAATACAAGGACAAAAATGGATTAAAAATCAAAGTATGGAAAATAAGTTTATGGCAATTAAAAACGAGCAAGAGAGAGGTGGGGCTTGATGGCACACTAGGCGATTGAACAAGATGGCATAACCATAATAAATATCTATGCTCCCAATGAAAGAGCCTGAGAATATATAAAGCAAACTCTGATAGAATTGAAGAAAGAAATAGAAAAAGCTATAAAAATTGTAGGAGATTTTAATAGATCACTTTCGAAAAAGGATAGCACACCAGAAAGAAACTTGACAAAGGCACAGAGGAACTCAATAAAGCAATCAAGCAACTTGACCTTATAGATGTGTACAGAGTATTCAACCGAACCACAGCACAATACATATTCTTTTCCAGTGCACATGGAGAATTCTCCAGAATTGACCATGTGTTAGGTCACAAAACAGGTTCCCATAAATTTCTATCACAATGCTTTAAAATTAGAAATAAACAATAGGAAGATAAAGGAAATAAAGTCAAATGCATGGAAACTGAATAACACATTGCTTAAAAGCTACTGGGTAGTAGAACAAACAAAAGGTAAAAATTAAAAATTCCTAGAAACAAATGAGAATGAAAACACAACCTACCAAAACCTTTGAGACACAAAAAAAGCAGTGCTGAGAGGACAATTTATAGCAATAAATGCACACATCCCAAAAGAAGAAAGAACCCAAATCAACACATTAACACAATATTTCCAACAATTAGAAAAAGGCCAACAAAGTAAACCTACAGTCATCAGAAGAAAAGAAATAATAAAGATTTGGGCAGAAATAAGTGAGATAGAACACAGAAAAATTATAAAAAGAATCAACAAGGCAAGAAGCTGGTTCTTTGAAAAGATTAATAAAATTGACAAATGACTGGCAAACCTAACAAAAGAAAAGAGGGAGAAGACACAAATAAAACACATAAGAAACCATATGGGTAATGTCACAATAGAACCAATGGAAATAAAAAGGATAAAGACAGAATACTATGAAGAGTTGTGTTCCAACAAATTTGAAAATCTAGAGGATATGGATACATTTTTAGAAAAACACAACCTAGAGGTGGGGTTTGATGGCAGATAGGGTAGGAAGTGCAGTGAGGATCTCTAACAGCAACAACACAGAATATACCAGATAAAGCAGGTTCAGGAGACAGTTTCAGAAATCTGAAATACATATATAGGAATATTTAGAAATTTTGAAGGCTTATAGCCAGTGGAATTTGTAGCAGCAGCAAGAAATCTTGGGGTTTTGAATTCACTGGACTCAGAGGCCCCTGGAGCCAGGGTTGTCATTTTGGGTGAGAGTGAGAAGTGAAAGATCAGAGCCACCATTGACTGACACCTGAAGGAACCTCTGAGATAAAGGTGTGGACTTTTTTTTTTTTTTTTGTATCTCTTCATTGGTCTCTCACTGTCTGTGCACCTCCATTCTGGTAACTAGAGGGGGTGCCTGAGTGCGTGCACACCTCCCCTACCCCAAAGGGTTCTACACATGCACACAGATCTCCTCAAAAACTTAAAGGAACTGTTTCCACTTAAAACCAAAGTAAAATGGCCACAACCAGCCCTGAACTGATTATCACTGGGAAAAAGGCTAGAACGGGGGTTGTGGAGCAGGAGAGACAGGGACTGTAAGCAAAACAGGCTGAGAAGTAAATCCTAATTTTACATCATAGCCACCAACAGTGATATCTTGAAATTTCTCAGGCAGCCTTGAAGGCAAGAAGCTGAAAGAGGATATTAAAGTCATACACATATTAGCCTACAGATATTTTTTTCTTTTTCTTTCTTTTCTGCAATTACAGAGTACAGTATTCAGTCTGTCTTTTTTGCTGTTGCTGTTTTGTGTTTTTTTGTTTGTTTGTTTTGCTCCACTCTTTACCTTTAGGGGGCTCTTTCTCTCCCTATATTACCCAAGAAGAGACAGCAACTGCTGTCATATAGTCAAGCTACAATCACACCCTATAAAATTCCACAACCCAGGCAAGGACCAATACCAACTGTATACAACAGGTGGGCAGCCAACACCTGCGACAGTTACTCTGAGTCGAGTAATAAGAAGAGTGAAAAGGGAAGCCCATCTCCTGACACATCTACCTATTTTAAATGTTTGTAAATTTATGGAGACTTGTTTTATGGCCTAACACATGGTCAATTCTGGAGAATGTTCCATGTGCACTGGAGAAGAATGCATATTGTGCTGTTGTTGGGTTGAGTGCTCTGTACACATCTATGAGGTCCAGTTGGCTGCTTGTATTGTTTTATGTCATGTTGACTATATGTCCCTTTAATCAATGAAAAAATAGGGGCAAATTTAAGGGCTCTAATCCTGGGAACATACAGACTACAAAACATTGCGAAAATTACACAACCGAAGAAAAAAATAGATGACTGGGATATTCTAAAAATTATAAAGTTATGTGCATCAAAAGATTTCACAAAAAGGATAAAAAGAGAGCCCACAGAATGGGGAAAAAATCTTTTGCAATTACCTATCAGACAAGGGACTAATTTCTAAAATCTATAGGAAACTACAAAGATGAGGCTTTCTGCTCCCATAAAGATTTACAGCCTCGGAAACCCTGTACGGGGTCACTATAAGTCGGGACCGACTCTACGGTACTTAACAACAACCAATAGGAAACTACAACACCTCTACAAGAAAAAGAGAAATAACCCAATTAAAAAATGGGCACAGGACATGAACAGATACTTCACCAAAGAAGACATTTGGACAGCTAACAAACATATGAACAAATGTTCATGGCCATTAGCCATTTGTCGTTATTGTTGTTGTTACATACCATCAAGTCGGTGCTAACTCATAGTGACCTTATGCATAACAGAATGAGACATTGACTGATAATGGGCCAACCTCACAATTGTTACCACGCTTGAGCCCATTGATGCTGCCACTTTGCCAACCCATCTTGCTGGGGGTTTTCCTCTTTTTCTTTGACCTCGCACCTTATGAAATATGATATCCTTCTCCAGTGACTGGTCCCTCCTGACAATATGTCTGAAGTGTGAGAGACAAAGTTTGGCCATCCTGGCCTCCAAGGAACACTTTGGCTGCACTTCTTCCAACACAGATCTGTTGGTTCTTTTGGCAGCCATGGCACTTTCAGTATTCTCCTCCAACACCATATCTCAAAAGCATCAATTCTTGTATGGTCTTCCTTATTCACTGCCCAGCTTTTGCATGCATATGAGGTTATTGAAAATACCATGGCTTGGGTCAGGCGCACCTTAGTCCTCAAGCTGACATCTTTGCTCTTCAACACTTCAAAAAAGTCTTGTGTAGCAGATTTGCCTAATGCAATATGTTGTTTGATTTCTTGACTGCAGCTTCCATGAGTGTTGATAGTTGATCCAAGAAGAATAAAGTCCTTGAAAACTTCAACCTTTTCTCCATTGATGAAAATGTTCTTTATTGGTCCAGTGGTGAGGATTTTTGTTTTCTTTACATTGCAGTGCAACCCATACTAAAGGCTGTGCTCTTTGATCTTCATCAGTAAATATTTTAAGTCCTCTTCACTTTCAGCAAGTGTTGTATCATCTGTATATTGCATGTTGTTAATGAGTCTTCCTCCAATTCTGATGCCACATTTTTCTTCATATAAAGATTCAAATCAAAACAACAAGGAGATATCATCTCACACCAGCAATAACAGTGAAGTTCAAAAATGCAGAGGATAATAAATGCTGGTGAGGATGTGGAGAGACTGGGATTCTCCTACATTGCTGATGGGAATGCAACTCTGGAAAACAGTATGGCGCTGACTTAGAGAGTTGGAAATAGAAATACCATATGATCCAGCAATTCCTCTATTTGGTATATATCTACAAGAAAAATGAGCTATAATACGAGTAGATATATGCACACCAATATTCATAGCAGCACTACTCACAATAGCAAAAAGATGGAGACAGCCTAAGTGCCCATCAGTGGAAGATTGGATAAACAAACTTTGGTGCATACACACAATGGAATATTATGCTATCTTGAAGAATAACAAGGAAGCTGCAAGCCACAGCATAACATGGATGAGCCTTGAGGACATTATACTGAGTGAAATTGCTGTTGTTGTTGTTGTTAGGTGCCATTGAGTCAGTACCAACTCATTGAGACCTTATGCACGGCAGAATGAAACACTGCCCAATCCTGGGCCAACCTCACTACTGTTGCCACACTTGAGTTCACACTTGGCCATTCCATCTCATTGGGGTCTTCCTCTTTTTCTCTGACTCTCTACCTTTAGTATGGGTTTCACTGCAAAAACAAACATGATATCCTTCTCCAGTGACTGGTCCCTCCTGACAATATGTCCAAAGTATGAGAGACGAAGTTTGGCCATATTGGCCTCCAAAAAGCACTCTGGCTGCACTTCTTCCAAAATGGATCTATTGGTTATTTCGGCAGCCCACGGCACTTTCAGTGTTCTCCTGCAACATCATAACTCAAAAGCATCAATTATTCTATGGTCTTTCTTATTCACTGTCCAACTTTCGCATGCATATGAGGTTATTGAAAATACCATGGCTTGGGTCAGTCGCACCTTAGCCCTCAAGCTGATATCTTTGCTCTTCAACACTTTAAAAAGGTCTCAGTCACAAAAGGACAAATATTGTATAAGACCATTATTGTAGATGCTTAAGAAAAGATACCCATACTAAAAAGAAGAAGAAAACATTCTTTTTCGTTACTGGTGGGGTTGTAGTGGGAGGGTTGGAGGAGGTGGAGGGAGGTGATGGTAGAGTACAGAGAAGGGGTCAGACACATCATAGTTTGGGTGTTGGGGATGCCAGTAGGAGGGTGTGGAAGAACAAGGTAGATAGGGGAACACTGAGACAGGTTTGCATGACCTAGTGGGACAGAGGTAAATAGTGATGCATGCCCAAACTTGGAACAACATGGCTCTGTGATACAGGGATCAAAGCATAGTTTGAAGAGGGGAAATAATACTAAGATGCTTGACTGTCTTACGGATATTGGTTGTTGTTGTTTTTTTTCCCCTACTACTGTAAAATTGAAACTTGAGTTGGATAGAAAAGAATGTTGGGTAACATGATTACAGAAAGCTTGTAAGCCCATCTTCAGCCTATAAGTGATTGGAATACCTAAAAGGGTTCTACAATTTGCCCAGTCAAATAGGCCTCCTGTGGAGCCTTTGCAGTGTATAGGACCTTAGGTGGAATCCTGGGCCTCATCCAGAACCTTCTGAGGTGGGACATTCCCACTAGAAAGGACAAGCAGACCAGCCTGGAACAGCTAGAGCAACAGAAGCTACATCTTCAAAGAAAGATTATCAGGAAAAAAACAAAACAAAATGTCAGCATGACTGGCTATGACAAGAATAAGGAAGTTGTTTGCCATGAAGTTGATATACAAAACATTGAAACAAGACCTTTCCCTCACGCCATATACAAAAAACCAATTCAGCATGGATTAAAGACTTAAATGTGAATCCCAGAATTACAAAGGTTATCAATGAAAAAATTGGGACAAATTTGAGGGCTCTAATACAGAGCAAAGGAGCTCTGGTAGTGTAGTGGTTATGAATTGGGCTGCTAATCTCACGGTCAGCATTTCAAAACTATCAGCTGTTCCATGAGAGAAATATGAGGTATTCTGCTCCTGTAAAGATTTACAGCCTTGGAAACCCTGTACAGGGTTGCTATGAGTTGCAACCAACTCCATGGCACATAACAACAACAACAATACAGGGCATACACAGACTACCAAACTTTGTGAAAATTAAACAAACAGAAGAAGACAAAATGGGTGACTGGGACATACTAAATTTAAAAACTTATGTGCATCAAAAGACTTCAC
>NW_006408841.1:978566-982153 GCF_000296735.1 Chrysochloris asiatica
AATTAAAAAATGGGCACAGGACATGAACAGACACTTCATCAAGGAAGAGATTCAGGCAGCCAGAAAGCATATGAAGAAATATTCACGATCATTAGCCATTGTTGTTTGTTGTTGTTAAGTGCGGTTGAGTCAGTTCCGACCCATAGCAACCTTGTATAGGGTTTCCGAGGAATAGCTAGTGAGCTTGAACTGCCGACCTTGTAGTTCAAATGGCTTTGCACTAGCCATTGTTGTTGTTAAGTGCCAGTCAATTCTGACCCATAGCAACCCTGTATAGGGTTTCCAAGGAGAAGCTAGTGAGCTTGAACTGCCGACCTTACAGTTCAAATGGCTTTACAGTCTGGCACATTAACCCACAGCGCAGCACCAGGACTCCTGAATTAGCCATTAGAGAGATGCAAATCAAAACAACAATGAGATATCATCTCACACCAGCAATAACATCAAAATTCAAAAAAGTAGAGGACAATAAATGCTGGCAGGGATGTGGAGAGACTGGGACACTCCTACATTGCTAGTGGGATTGCAAAATGGTCCAACCACTCTGGAAAACAGTATGGCACTTCCTCAGAAAATTGGAAATAGAAATACCTTATGATCCACCAATTCCTCTACTTGGTATTTATCCACAAGAAAAAAGAGCCATAACATGAGTAGATGTATGCACACCAAGGTTCATAGCAGCACTATTCACAATAGCAAAAAGATGGAGACAGCCTAAGTGCCCATCAATTGAAGAATGGATAACCAAACATACAATGGAATATTATGCTACTTTGAAGAATAACAAGGAAGCTGTATGCCACCACATAACACGGATGAACCTTATGGACATTATGCTGAATGAAATTAGTCAGTCATAAAAGGAGAAATACTGCATAAGACCATTATTGTAAAAGTTTAAGAAAAAATAACCACACTAAAAGAAAAAAAATTCTTTGTTGTTTACGGGGGTGTGGTGGTGAGGGGAGCAAGGTGAATGTAGAGCACAGGGTAGAGGCTAAACACACAATAGTTTGGCTGTTGAGGGTGCAATATACAAGAAGGGGGATGGGAATGGAAGAACAAGGCAGATAAGAGAACATTTAGCCAGGTTTTCATGGGTTAAACGGGACAGAGGTAAATAGTGATGTATATTCAACCTTGGAACAACATGGCTGTGTGATACAGGGATTGAGGTATAGTCTGAATGGGTATAAGAGGAGAAATAATGTTAAGATGCTTGACTGTCTCATGAATATTGGTTTCCCTTGCCTAATATTGTAAAATAGACACTTGAGGGTGAGAGAAAGGAGTAGTCAGAAACATTATTATAGAAAGCTTGTAAGTCTGTCTTCAGCCTGTAACTGATTGGAATACTTAAAAGGGGTGCTAGAACTTGCCCAGTAAAAGAGGCTTCATGCAGAGCCTTTGTAGTGTATAAGACCTTAGGTGGAATTCTAATCCCTGCCCAGAATCTTCTGAAGTGGGAAATTTCCATTTGAAAAGACAAGCAGACCAGCTTGGAGCAGCTAGAGGAACAGAAGACACTGCTTGAAAGAAAGACCAGCAGGGAAAATATAAAACAAAAATGACAGTCTGATTGACTACCAAAAGAACAAGTAATTTGTCTGCTGGGATGCCATCAAGACAAGCATTCAAGTCCCTTCAGGGCAAACACCCTCCCAAGACTGAAATTCAAAGGGAATACATGAGAAGGCATATAATCTTTCTGGTGACCACATTCCTCTACTGATGAGGGGAAGTGGGGGAAAAGCAGCAATGAAGATGTAGGCTGAGTCCGACCATGTTCAATAGACTCCTGCCAACCTAGAGTATGGTGAGACCTTGTGACCCCTGAGCCCATGGACAAGGACATAGCCACAGAGGGTTAGATTGGAGAGTGAAGCATTCAGCTGATATGAAATGAGGGGAGATGCACAAAAATGCCCATACTTGCAGATAGTACACATTTGACCTAGCTTCAATGGCTGGATGATCAGAACTTGACTAGAGAAAGAAAGAAAAGAAAAAGAAAAAAAAATTTTTTTAAATAAAGAAAACAAGGGTAATTCACTACAATTTGATGAACTTGACATGTACTTATGCATGTAGTATCTTAAAATACCAACCAAGAGGGAAGGAATCATCACAGCAAGGATCACTCCCATCCCTTCTGTACTCAGAGTTGTTAGGGATGGGCAACTTAGACATTGGTTACCTAAAGTGGATGTGGCTATAAAGACACGAAGTGACTGGCTTACAAGTTTTCAAGAGGGAGTTTAATTTCAGAGTGTGCGGAGGAAGGTAGACTCTCCACTGAGTGGTTTTTAACCTGTCTATACAAGGCTGGTGAAAGGAGATGGGGATAAGACTTGTGGTTCAGTAATGAGTAATTGTTATCAAGACTGATTGTTGCAACTGTAAAGGTAGACGTTTTGTAGCAAAAAGATCTTACAGTCCAGGAGTGGAGGATCCTAGCACCATAAAGGTAGAAGAGTGGGAGCAGAGTTTGGGACCCTATTCAGAGAAGCAATGATGCCAGAGATGGAGGTAGAGATGATGACATGGAGAGATCGAACTGCTGTGGACTCTAGACTCGTGGAGGGAGAGGGGCTGTGTGCTGGCGGCCGTGGGGTAGGCTTGCAGGGTATGCCCTTTGGGTGTTTGAATGATTGCATATTCTTGAGTGTTTTGGTGTACATCCAAAAGAAAACAACAACAACAACAAAAAACACACAAAAAAAACAGAGGATGCCTGGAAGGGATTGTAATCATTGCTAATGAAATGAAATACGATAGGATGAGTGTAAAGCTGATGTTCTCATGTAAACTATCATTCAATTCACAATAAAAACTTAAAACACACACCCACACACACAAAAACTCCCAACCAAAAAAGTCCAGGCCCATATGGCTTCACTGGTGAATTTTACCAACATTCAAAGAAGAGTGGTCACCAATTCTACTTGAAAGATTCCAGAATATAGAAAAAGATGGAAAACTACCTAATATATTTTTGGAAGCAGGCATAAACCTCATACCAAAACCAGGGAAGTACATTACTATAAAAGAAAATTATCTCTCATGAAAATAGATGCAAAAATTCTCAACAAAATCGTAGCCAATAGAATTCAACAACACATCAAAATAAACAATGTATCGTGACCAAGTGGGATTCATACCAGGGATGAAAGGATGGTTCAATATTAGAAAAACAATCAGGGTAATCCACCATATAAAGAGGAAAAGAACCACATGATCATATCGATGGATGCAGAAAAGGCATTTGACAAAATCCAATATACATTCCCAATAAAAAGACTGAACAAAGTAGGAACTGAAGAGAAATTCCTCAATATAAGAAAGAGCATATATACAAAATCAACAGCGAACCTCACTTTCAATGTACAGAAACTTTGCGAACAAGAATCAGACAAGGACACTCTTTATCACCACACTTATTCAATATTGTGCTGGAAATCTTAGCCAGAGCTATAAGGCAACATAGAGAAATTAAAGGCATCCAAATTGGCAAAGAAGAAATAAAATTCTCTATATTTACAGATGATATGGTTTTATACATAGAGAACCACAAAGGCTCAACA
>NW_006408841.1:985381-986697 GCF_000296735.1 Chrysochloris asiatica
AAAAGAATATTCTTTGATGGTTACCAGGGGTGGGTGGGAGGGGACAGTATCTCACAGGTTAGGGGATAGATGCAAGATAGCTTGGATGACAGGGAGGGCAATAAAAAGGAGGGGGAGGGCAATGCAGAAAATGGGGGAGGGGTAGATGAACAGGGATGATAGGAGAAGACTTAGGGAGGTATGCATGGTCTAAAAGGGATAGAGGTAGATTGTAATGTATGCATAGCCATGGAACAATAGGGCTCTGTGATATAGGGACTGAGACATAGTCTGAATGGGTAAAGGAGGGGAAATAATAGGTACTTAACTGTTTTTGCATAGTCATTTCCCCTGCCTAGTATTGTAATATAGACATTTAAGTAGGAAATAACACTTACAGAAAGCTTCTGAGCCTGTCTTCAGTCTATAACTGATTGGATTAGCTAAAAGGATACTAAAATTTGTCTAGGATATAGGGTTCTTGTTAAGCCTTAGTGGAGTGAGGGGCCTTAGGTATAATCCTGAGCCCCATCCAGAACCTTTGTAAGTAGGACATTTCCATTGGAACAGACATAGGTGGGGAGGGTAAAGCTGACTCTTTGACTGTGAAAATATCAAGCAAGCTGTTTGCCTTGGAGTCATCAAAGCAAGAAAAGTCAGCCCATCAGTGTAAACCCATTTCTAAGACTGAAATCCAAAAAGAACACACGAACAGTCTTGAATGCTCACTAGTGACCGCCTTGGTCAGCTTGTGAGTAGGAGTCGGGGAAATGCAGCAATGAAGACATGGGCTGAGTTTGGCAATGGTCCATAGACACCTTGAGATGAGAGAGAGCAAAGGATGGGCTGGCTGGTTTGAATTTCAGGGAGATGTGTGAACTTCCGAGCTTGTAGATACTGACCTAGCCACTGGGGCCTAGAGTTATGAGTGAAGCTGCCAGCTTGTCTAAAGGGGCAGAGGAAGTATGCGAGAACTTCCAAACTTGCAGATAGTACCCATTTGACCTAGCTTGGATGGCTTGCTGAGCAGAACTTGATCAGATGGAGATAAAGACGTTTGATGCAGGGAGCAAGTGTAAATTTCTACAGTTTGATGAAGTGGATCTTTGCTTATGATGTGGTTGAACAAAATTCCAGCTGAAAGGGAAGGATTCTTCATATCAAGGATCAAGTTTGCCTTCTCAGTACAATGAGTTGATAGGGATAGGCAACTTAGACTTTGGCTATCAAAATTGGTGGCTATAAAGGCACAAAGAATGCGACTGGGGAAAAAAATGCCTCCTCAAAGTAGAGTTGACCATAATGACATGAATAGATTTAAGCTCAGGGGAGAAAAG
>NW_006408841.1:989288-993182 GCF_000296735.1 Chrysochloris asiatica
GGAGGAAACAGTCGCTGGAGAAGGATGTCATGCTGGGTAAGGTGGAGGGTCAGAGAAGAAGAGGAAGGCCCCTAACGAGATGAATTGGCCAGGTGTCATCATTGATGGCGTCAAGTGTGGCATCGGTAGTGAGGTTGGCCCAGGATCGGACATTGTTTCATTCTGCTGTGCATGGGGTCGCTGTGAGTCGGTTCTGACTCGATGGCACCTGACAACAAAAACAACAACAAAGGCACAAAGTAAATGGATTGCAACCTTTCATGAGGGTGCTTAGTGTCAGAACGAGGGGGATAAGATAGAATTCTCACTGAATAGCTTTCCTCTTGTCCATATGGGTCTGATTAAAGGGAATGGGGGATGATGGGTATACCGATTTTAAAATTCAATTTTGAGTAATTGTTATCAGGACTAATGGCGATGGTCACAACTGTAAATGTAAAGGTATAACTAAAAGAGGGGACCAGTTGATCTGTCATTTCAGGAACGGAGGACCATCAAGAGGGAAGAGCATGAGTGGAGTGTGAGATCCTAACCAGAAAGGTGTCAACAACAGAGATGGTGACAGAGGCAACAGCACAGAAAGGTAGAGTAGCTGAGGACTAAAGGCCCATGGACTTAGAAAAGCATTGTGCCTGTGGGCAGGAGACTGACTTGTGAAATGTGCCCTTTGGACATTTAAATGAATATATATTTTCAGTGTTGTATGCGCACGTCAAAAAAAAAAGGGATAGAGGTAAATACTGTTAACTGTTGATACATGGAGGAGATTGCAATCATTGCAATGATTTACTGAGTGTAAAACAGATGATCTGCCCTGTAAACCTTCACTCGATTCGCAAAAAAAGCTTTAAAAAAAAAACAAAAACTAGCAAGAATGGCCAAATTAATTTCTGATAACATAGACTCTATGGCAAAAACCAACCACTAAAGCCAGTGATGATGAAATTGAAGAATTTGATCAACTTCTTCAGTCTGTAATTGATCAAACATGCAATCAAGATGTATTGATAATTTCTGGTGTTTGGAATAAACAGGTTGGAAGCAGAAAGGAAGGATGAGTTATTGGAGCATATGGCCCTGGTGATATAAAAGATGCTGGAGATCACATGACAGAATTTTGCAAGACCAATGATTTCTTCATTGCAAATACTTTTTTAAACAACCAAAAAGATGACTATACCCATAGACCTCACCAGATGGAATACATAGAAATCAAATTGACTATATCTGTGGAGACAGACTGTGGAAATTCTTCATGTCATCAACCAAAACAAGGCCAGGGGCTAACTGTGGAACAGACCATCAATTGCTCATATGCAGGCTGAAGCTGAAGAAAATTAAATAAGTCCTCAAAGTCAAAATATGATCTTGAACATATCCCACTGGAACTTAGAGGTAATTTTGAGAACAGATTTGATGTATTGGAAACTAATGATCGAAGAACATAAGAATTGTGGGATGACATCATGAACACTATACAGGAAGAAGACAAAAAGTCATTAAGAAGACAAGGAAAGACAAAAAGGTTAAAATGATGTCAGAAGAGACTCTGAAACTTGCTCTCCAGAGTAGAGATGTTAGAGCAAATGGAAGACATGAGGAGGTAAAAGAGCTGAACAGAAAATTTCAAAGGTCAGTTTGAGAATATAAAGTCAAGTATTATAAGGAAATGTGCAAAGACCTGGAGTTAGAAAAGGGAAGACCATGGTCAACATTTCACAAGCTGAAAGAACTTAAGAAAAAATTCAAGCCTTGACTTACCATATTGAAGAATGCTTTTGTTAAAATATTGAATGATACAGAAAGCATCAAAAAAGATGGAAGGAATACACAGAATCACTGTACCAAAAATAAATGGTTAATGTTCAAACATTTGAACAGGTAGCACATGTTCAAGAGCCAATAGTATTGAAGGAAGAAGTCCAAGGTGCACTGAAGACACTGGCAAAGTAAAAGGCTCCAGCAATTGATGGGATACAAATTGAAAAATTTCAACAAACTGATGCTGCACTGGAGACACTCACTCAACTATGCCAAGAACCAGCTACCTGGCCAACTGATTGGAAGAGATCCATTTTTGTTCTCACTCCAAAAAGAGATGACTGAATGGAATGTGGAAATCATTGGACAATATCATTAGCATCAAATGCAAGCAAAATTTTGCTAAAGATGGCTGCAACGAGAGCTATCATTGCTTAAGTCAGATGAACCTTGGCTGGAAGCAGAGAATACCAGAAAGATGCTTACCTGTGCTTCATTGACTATGCAAAATCTTTCTACTGTGTGTATTGTGAATAATCGGTATTCTGGAACACTTGTTGTCCACATGAAGAACATGTACATAGATCAAGACACGGTCATCGGAACAAAACAAGGGGGCACTGAATGGTTTAAAATCAGGAAAGATGTGCCTCAGGACTGTATTCTTTCATTATATTTATTCAATCTGTATGTTGTGCAAATAATCCAAGAAGCTGGATTATATGAAGAAGAATATGACATTAGAATTGGAGTAAGACTCATTAGCAACCGGTGATATGCAGATGATACAAATTTATTAAATGTGAAGAGGACTTAAAATACTGATGAAGATCAAAGACCACAGCCTTTGACATGTGTTACATCTCATAGTAAAGAAAACAAAAATCCTCACCACTAGACAAATAAATTACATCATAATAAATAGAGAAAAGATTGACGTTGTCTAAAACTTTACTTTTCTTGGATTCACCATAAACACTCATGGAAGCAGAAGTCAAGAAGAAATCAAATAAAATAGTCCTGGTGCGAGGCTGTAGGTTAATGTGCTGGACTGAAAAGTCAGTTTGAACCACAAGGTTGGTGTTTCAAGATCACCAGTTGCTTCTTGGAAAACCTATACAGGGTCACTATGGGTCAGAACCAACTCGCCACCACTTAACAACAACAACAATTGCATCAAGTAAATCTGTTGCACAAGACCTCTTTAAAGTGTTCAAGAACAAAGATGTCAATTTGAGGACTAGGGTGTGTCTGACCCAAACCATGGTATTTCCAGTAGCCTCATATGCATGGGAAAGTTGGACAATGAATAAGGATGACCAGGGAAGAATTAATGCATTTGAATTATGCTGTTAGGAAGAATATTAAAAGTATGATTAACTACTTTTATCTGTCTTGGAAGAAGTTGTTGTTGTCGTTATGTGTTACGGAGTTGGTTCTGACTCATAGCGACCCTGTACAGGGTTTCCGAGACAGTAAATCTTTACGGGAGCAGAAAGCCTCATTTTCCCTGTAGAACAGCTGGTAGTTTCAAACTGCTGATCATGAAATTATCAGCCCAATTCATAACCACGATGCTACAGTTTGCTAAATACAGAATGCACCTTAGAAGCCAGGATGTCAAGACTTAGTCTCTCATACTTAGGACAAATTATCAGTAGGGACCATTTCCTGGAGAAGGACATCATGCTTATAGTGGTGGTGGTGGTAGTGCTTGGGAGCTATGGAGTTGGTTCTGACTCATAGTGACCTTGTACGGGTTTTCTGAGGCTATAAGTCATTTGGGAGCAGAAAGCCTTACCTTCCTTTTATGGAGTGGCTGATAGATTGAATTCCTGACCTTGTGGTTTCCAGTCCAACTTGTAATCTATTATGCTATGGGAGGGCATATATATATGCATATATGTATATATATATATATGGTGGTGGCTGTGTGCCATGGAGTCGGTTCCAACTCATACCAACCCTGTACAGGGTTTCTGAGGCTGCAAATCTTTACAGACACAGAACATCTTTCTCCTGTGGAACAGCTGGTAGTTTCAAAAAGCTGGCCTTGCAGTTCGCAGCCCGATTCATAACCACTACGCTATAAGAGCGCTCTCTCTCTCTCTCTCTCTCTCTCTCTCTCTCTCT
>NW_006408841.1:993282-995531 GCF_000296735.1 Chrysochloris asiatica
GTTAAGTGCCGTGCCGTGGTGACTGTTCCAACTCACAGAGACCCTGTATACATACATAGATAGATAGATATAGACACGTAATGGGATATACATATACATATATAATTTGGCTGTTGTACTTAATTGCTGTTGAGTGTCAGTTCTGACTCATAGGGTTTCTGAAGAGCAGCTGGTTGGTTTGAGCGACTGACCATGTGGTTTGCAGTCTAGTGCCTATCTTACATTGCCACACCAGGAGTCTCTCTCTCTCTATATATATGTATGTTGGTGTTAAGTGCCGTGGTAACTGTTCCAACTCACAGTGACCCTGCATAGGTTTTCAGAGGAGCAGCTGGTCTAGTCTTTATCCTACAGGGCCACACCAGGACTCTCTCTGTATATAAACACACAGATACAGACACACACATACACACACACACACACACACACACACACACGGGGATGAGTCAAAAATAATCCACAATCCAGTTACATTAAAACTCCTGTTCACATCCATGGCTGATGACAATACTGCGCTTACACGTGAAATGATTCTATCGAATAGATGAGTCACATGGATTATCTACCAAATCATTTGCAAATCACCCATGGCTCTGCCTATGAAATAATCCCCAACAGATTTGGGTTTCAAAAAGTGTGTGCGGCACCCAAACTTGTAAATAGTATCCATTTGACCCAGCTTCAACGACTTGATGATCAGGACTCAACTAGAGGAAGATAAAGACATTTGATAAAGTAAGCAAATGTAAATTGCTGCACTTTGATATTTACATATGTTGTTGTTGTTGTTGTTAAGTGCCATCGAGTCGGGTCCGACCCATAGCGACCCTGTACAGGGTTTCCGAGGGTATAAATCTTTACGGGAGTAGAAAGCCTCATCTTTCTCCCGCGGAGCCGCTGGTAGTTTCGAACCGCTGACCTTAAGGTTCGCAGCCCGATTCGTAACCACTACGCTACCAGAGCTCCTTTAGTAGCTCAAAATACCCCAAGGGAAGGAGTCTTGACAACAAGGATCAATCCTATACCCTCTGTACACAGGGTTGATAGGGATAGGCAACTTAGACATTGACTATATAAAAGGCAGGGCTATAAAGACACGAAGTGGCTGGCTTACAAGATTTCAAGAGGGAGTTTAGTGTCAGAGTGTGGGGGGAAGGTAGAATCCCCACTGAATAGTTTTCATCTTGTCTAGATGGGTCTGGTGAAAGGAGATGGAGATATAGGATTCTTGTGATTCAATAGTGAGTAATTATAATAATGACTAATTGTGATCATCATAACTGTAAAGGTAGAAGTTGTGTAACAAAAAGGGTGGAGGAAGGACTTCCGTAGGGTAGGGCAGTCTCGGGGAAAAGGGGCGGAATTGCACATAGGAAACCTCTGTCTAGCAGACAGACAGCCTTTGAACAAACATAAGATCTTATATTTCAACATTCTGAATTCATTTTTTAAAAAGATCAAATTACTGAGGAATTACAGGCATTTTGAGCTTTTGCCTGCCTGCACGTGGCTACCATTTCTGCGCCCGCGCCGGCGAGTGCCTCTGCTCCCTGAAGACCTTGGAATGCAGGGCTAGAGCAACCCCACTTAGAAGGCTGCATTTCCAGAGAAAAGGAAGCATAAACTAACAAAGCCGAACAAATAGAGAGGGATATCGGCATGGATATCAGGAAATAAGGGGTACCCAAGGTACAGAGAGACTTACAGAGGCATCTTTTACGTCATTAAATACAGACACCACCTCCCTGCATCCATTACCCCCAGCCCTCTACTGCCCTGGCCTAGAGCAGCCCTCTGCCAAGCCGCCGAGGCTCAGGAACGCCCAAGGCCCAACCTGCCGCGTAGCCAGGTCGCCAAGACCCAGTGTCCCTGAGACCTAACCCACCCGCAGCCCGGTCTCCGAGGCCCAATCCACCCAACCTGCCCGCTGAGGCCCAAGCCGCCGGATGCCCAGCTGTGATACCCAGGCCCCCTGAGGCCCAAACCGCCCGCCCGAGGTCCAAATCACCTGCCCGAGGACCAACCCTCCTGCAGCCCGGTCGCTGACGCCCAGGCCCCCAGAGGCCCAAACCTCCCACCCTAGGCTCAACCCATCCGCCCAAGGCCTAAACGGCCCGCCACCGAGGCCCAGGCCCAACTGAGGCCCAAAAAAATTGCTCTGAGTTAAGCAATAAGGAGAGTGAAAAGGGAAGACCACATCCTGATCACATCTTCCTGGAGGTAATCAGAAAACATAAAAAATTACCAAA
>NW_006408841.1:1002462-1003642 GCF_000296735.1 Chrysochloris asiatica
AAAGGGCTAAATGGGACAGAGATAAAGGACGAAATATGCACAGCCTTGGAACAGAGAGCTCTGAGATACAGGGATTTAGTCATGGTTGGAATGGGGTGGGGGGGATCATGTTAAGATTCTTGACTGTTATTTTTTGTTTGTTTGTTTTAATCTTGGTTTCCGTTGCATTATAATATAGAGTAGACACTGGAGAGGGAGAGAAAGGAATTGTCAGAAACACCACATTAGAAGGCTTGTAAGTCCGTCTTCTATCTATGACTGGTTGGAATACCTAAATTGGGGCTACAGCGTACCCAGTGAACGAGGCTTCTTGTGGAGCCTTTGCAATACATAAAACTATAGGTAGAAACCGGAACCACATCCAGATCTCCAGAGATGAGAAATCTCCGCTTGAAAGGATGAGCAGACCAGCCTGGAGCGGCTAGAAGAATAAAAGATACCTCTTGAAAGAAAGTCCTGCAGGAAAAATGGAGGCAGATGGGCTGTTACTACAAGAGCATACAAATTGCTTCCCTAGAAAACATCAAGGCAAGTGGCCAGGTCCTCTCAACGCAAACCCCCTTCCAAGACAGACTCAACGGAAATTCATGCTCTGATTGGTGACCATACACAACACCAATGGGGGGAATTGGGATAAAAGCAGCAATGAAGTGGCAAGCTAAGCCCTATAATGTTCAGTGGACTTCTGTGGACCCAGTTGGGGACCTGGTTGGCAAGCAGTGTGAAGAGGCCTGGGGACTCTTGGGCCCAGAGTCAGTGGCGTGGCCGTGGAGAACTCGAGAGGAGAGTGGAGCTACTGGCTGACGGGAAGAGAGGTCATGTGCACAGGAGCACTCACACTTTTAGATGATACCCATGTGACCTGGACCGGATGGCTGGATGATCAGAGCTCAACCAGGAGAGGAAAGAAGAGGGAAAAAAAAAGAGTGAGCTGTTACAGTCTGATGAACTTGACCTATACCTATGGAGCAGCGACTCAAAAGAGGGAACAAATCCTCACAGCAAGAAACATTCACACACACCCTCCCCCCTCCCCCCCCCACACACAGAGTGGACGGAGAAGGGCAGCTTGGACATTGGATACTCAAATGGGGAGGGGGGGACTACAAAGGTAAGAAGTGACTGGCTTACAAGCTTTCAAGAGGGAACCTGGTGCTAGGGAGCATGGCGGAAGGCAGAA
>NW_006408841.1:1003994-1037727 GCF_000296735.1 Chrysochloris asiatica
GGATATACCCTTTGGGTGGTTGATGATGCATGAAGGGGATTGGAACCATGGCAGTGAGATGATATAAGATGGAATGAATGTAAAACTAAAGTTCTCCCATGTAAACTATCATATAATTCACAATAAGACATTAAAAAAAAAAAAGGGTGGAGTACTTAATCTTACATTCCAGGAACAGAGGACCCTAGGACCATCAGGAGATAAAAGCATGAGCTCAATGTGGGACCCTAAACAGAGAAGTGGCAACACCAGAGGTAGAGCCAGAGGTGATAGCATGGAGAGATAGAGCAGCTGAGAACTCTAGACTCATGGAAAGAGAAAGGCTGTGTGCTGGTGGGCAAGGAGGCAGGCTTGCAGAATGTGTTATTTGGTTGTTTAAATGATTATATGTTCCTGCATGTTTTTTTGTACATAAAAAAAAAAAAAAAAAGAAAATCAGAGGGAATAGAAGCAAATACTGTCAACCAATGATGCATGGAGGGGATGGTAATTATTGCAATGAAACAAATTATGATAGGTTGAGTGCAAAACCAATTTCTCCCATGTAAACTACCACTCAATTCACAACAAAAACTTTAAAAAAGCACACAAAACAAAAAAGCAACAACAAAATTTACTAGATGTATGATCTTAAATAAATAATATAATCTATAAAAAATTTTTTAAAGTGTGTGTGAGATGGGTACTGAAATAGCTGACAAAGAACATAAACAGAAGTGTTTGGCTATCTGCAAACAAAATTTTGACTAGTACTCAAAAGAATGTAAAAGTTTCTTTTAAAAAATTGCTTCTGTTGAGGAGACATGGATTCATCACTACGAGCCTGAGCGTAAATGGCAAAATATGGAATGGAAACATCCTCAATCACTGACAAAGAAAAAATTCAAAAGTCAACCATCAGCTAGAAAATTGATGCTTACAGTTTTCTCGGATTCTCAAGGGCAAGTATTGGAACACTATCAGGAAAAAGGTTAAAAAATCAACAGTGCTTGTTATTGTCAGATGCTCCCTGAAGAGCTGAAGCCTAAATTTTGGATTAAATGCATGGGACTGGTATCCAAGGGCATTGTGATCTTGCATGACAGTGCATGTCCACATACCTCAGCCTCAGCCCACACTATTGACACTAGAAAAACTTCATTTTGAGGTGCTAAAACATTGTCCCTATAGTCCTGATCTTGCTCCCTCAGATTTTTACCTGTTTGGTTCCCTGAAAGTAGCCCTTCGAAGATAAAGGTTCACCTCTGCTGAAGAAGTAAAGACAGCAGTGTATTCATGGCTCTCAGTTCAGCCTAAAACGATTTAAAATAAGTGAATCTGAAAGCATGTTGACAAATGGACAAAGTGTATTGAAAAGCAAGGAGATTATGTAAAAAAAGAGAAAATGTTGTATTTGCCTTTTCTAATGGTTGATTAAAATAAATTTTACAGAGAGAGTGCAAATATTTTTTGACTCATGTATACACACACACATGTGTGTATCTGTTATTGTTAAGTACTGTTGAAGAAGTTCCAACTCATAGTGACCCTATATATGGTGTCTGAGGAGCAACTAACTGATAGCTTTAAATCGTTGATTTTGGGGTTAGCAATCCAGTGCTTATCTTACAGTGCCACACCAGGAGGTATGTTGTTGTTGTTGTTGTTAAGTGCTGTCAAGTCAGCTCCAACCCACAGTGCCTGTGTATAGGGTTTCCGAGGAGCGGCTGGTTAGCTTGAACCACCAACCTTGGAGTTCAAATTGACTGCAGTCTAGAGCATTAACCCACAGCATCACAGCAGGACTTCAGTTGTGTATAAATTACTATTTATCTCTATTCCATTTAGCCCATGCATACCTTTCTAAATCTTTCCCTATCTTCACTGTTCATGTGATACCCTTCCTCTTCTTGTGTATTTCCCTCCTGTTCTTGTATATTGCCCTCTGAGTCATCTGAGCTAATGTGTGCCTTCCCTCTAGCCATCTAGCCAGTAAATTACTCGCTTCTTCCTCACTCCTGGCAACTATTTAAGTACGTTTCTTTAAGTATGTAAAACTTTTTGCAAGCTTTTACAATAATGGTATCATACAATATTTGTCCTTTTGTGATTGACTAATTTCACTCAAGGAGCTCTGGTAGCATAGCGGTTACAAGTCGGGTTGCTAACCTCAAGGTCAGCAGTTTGAAACTACCAGCCATTCCACAGGAGTAAGATGAGGCTTTCGTTCCCATCAAGATTTACAGCCTCTGAAACCCTGTCCAGGATTGCTATGAATTGGAACTGACTCCATGGCACATAACCGCCACCACCAATTTTACTCAACATAATGTCCTTGAGGTTCATCCATGTTATGAGGTGTTTTGCAGATTCACCATTATTCTTCAAGGCTGCATAGTATTCCATTGTATGTATGCATCAAAGTATGTTTATCTATTCTTCCATTGATGGGCACTTCGGCTGTATCCATCTTTTTGATATTGTGAATAGTGCTGCCATAAACATTGGTGTGGATATATCTACTCATGTCCATGCTCATATTTCTTGTGGCCAAGTAGAAGGATTGCTGGGTCATAAGGTATTTCTGTTTCCAACTTTCTTGGAAGCGCCATACCATTTTCCAGAGTCTTTGAATCATTGCAGTCCCACCAGCAATGTAGGATGTTCCCAGTCTCTCCACACTCACACCAGCATTTGTTATTTTCTGTTTTGCTTTATTTTGTTGAAGTTTGTTGTTAATTCTGGTGTGAAATGATATCTCATTTTTTGTTTTGATGTGCATTTCTCTAATGACTAATGATCATGAACATTTCTTCATGTTTGTTGGCTGCCTGAATGTCTTCCTTGGTGAAGTGTCTGTTCTTGTACTGTGCCTATTTTTTAAATTGGATTGTTGGTCTTTTTCTTGTATAGGTATTGTAGTTTTCTACAAATTTTAGATATTAGCTCTTTGTCTGATATGTCATTGCAAAATTTTTTCTACAGGCTATTGGCTCCCTTTTCACTCTTTTGAAGAAATCTTTTGATGCATACTCTTTTCTAATTTTTAGAAGGTCTCAGTCATCTATTTTGTCTTCTATTGCTTGTGCATTTTTTGCAATTTGATAGTGTACATATGCCATGTATTAGATCCCCTAAGTTTGCCCTTATTTTTTTCATTGATGATCTTTATAATTCTAGGTTTTATGTTAAGGTCTTTAATCCACATCGAGTTTGTTTTTGTATATGGTGTGAGATATGGGCCTTGTTTCATTCTTTTGCAAATGGATTTCCAGTTTTGCCAGTACGAGAAGTATATAAAAGTTACACACTTTATAAGTCTTTTCTAATATTTTTATCTTTTATTCCTGGATCAGACAAGGTGATCAGACAGTTCTCACCTGAGACCCTGAAAAAATATTCTTATATGTTCTTTGCTTATACTGAGGGACACTGCAGGTCTTATGCTGCATTTATTTCAGAGTTAGGGAAGATTGCCCACTATACTAACTAAAGGAAGACCGCTCAAAGAAATGTTATTCCTTAGTGACAGGAAATTGTCACTTCCCATAAGTATGATTGATGAATGTACCATGGAAATCGTGTAACAGATAATTTGGTGTTTTAGTTATCTAATGTTACTATAACAGACATGCTGCAAGTGGATGCCTTTAACAAACAGAAATATATTCTCTCATAGAGAGAAGAAGGCTTACTCTGTTTGTTGGCTTTGGAAAAATGTTTTAGTCTTCTTGTAGCATCTGTAGATGCAACATTCTTTTGAGCTCTCCATGTGTTTTGCCATTAATCTTCCCCTGAGTCTAGGAGCTTTGCAGTGCAGGGACCCCAGGTCCAAAAGTACAGGTTTTGCACTCCACTCCTGGCTCTTCCTTCTTGATGGCAGTAGGTCCCTCCTTCCTCTCTCTTTTATCCTCAGGCCACACCTGAGGAAATGTCCTTTCAATGTACTGGCTACTCATAGGAGATCTCATCATGGAAGTGATTACGTTCATTATATTTGATCTCATCATGGGGATTTGCTGTTGTGGTTAGGTGTCATTGAGGTGGTTCCAACTCATAGGTACCCTAGAAACAACAGAATCAAATGCTGTCCAGCCCTGGGCCATCCTCACAATTGTTATGTTTGAGCCGTTTGTTGTTGTCACTGTGTCACTCCATCTCGCTGGGGATCTTCCTCTTTTTTGCTGACCCTCCATTTTGCCAAGCCCAGATTTTCTTTTTTGGGGACTGGCCCCTCCTGATAACATGTCCCAAGAATGAGAGATGGTCTTACCATCCTTGCTTATAAGAAACATTCTTGCTGTACTTCTTCCATTATAGATTTGTTTGTTCTTCTGACATTTCATAGTACTTCCAATATTCTTCCCCAACACATAATTCAAATGCATTGATTCTTGTTGTTGTTGATAAGTGCCATTGAGTCAATTCTGACTCATAGCGACCCTGTATAGGGTTTCTGAGGAGCAGCTGGTGAGCTTGAACCACCAACCTTGCAGTTCAAACGACTTTGCAGTCCAGCGCTTAACTCACAGCGCCACAACAGGACTCCATTGATTTCTTCTACAGGCTTCCTAACACAGTGTCCACTTTTCACATGCACCTGAGGCGACTGAAAAGACCCTGGCTAGGATTAGCTGCATCTTAGTCCTCAAAATGACATCTTTGCCCTTTAACATTTTAAAGAAGTCTTTACTATCATGGAGGAGTACTACATCTTAACTGCTAATTGATTAAGAATCCTGGCCTAATGAGGTGACACAAAAATGTTAATGATCACATTTGGCTTTTTGCTCTGCTGGCTGGAAAATCAGAAGAAAAACAAAATTACAGTTCAATCTTAAATTGGTAGGACCACATGATCGCTATCTAAATGCTAATTTTCTTCTGGGACTGCTTTAATGCTCTTAAATGTTTTGCCTTACGCTGAGTGTCTTAATTATCTAATGCTGCTATAACAGAAATACCAGTGGATGCCTTTACAAACAGAAATTTATTCTCCCAGTTTAGGAGGCTGTTGTTGTTAAGTACCATTGAGTTGGTTCTGCCTCATAGCCAACCTGTATAGGGTTTCTGAGGAGCGATTGGTAAGCTTGAACCACTAACCTTGTAGTGCATGAACCTACAGTGCCACAAGTTAAAAAATCTAGAGTACCAGTCTTAGGGGAAAGCTTTAGTTCTGTATCAGCTCTGGAGACAGGCCCTTGTCTCCTTCCAGTAGGCCTGGCTTTCTTTGGAGATTTCCATGTGTCTTGGCATCTATCTTCCTCTGGTTCTAGGGGTTTCACGGTACAGGGGCCCCAGATCCAAAGGATGCATTCTACTCCTAGCTATTTTTCTTGGTGATAGTAGGTACCTCTGAGCTCAGCTAACCTATTAATCTCTTTGCTATCTCAAAAGAGATTGATTCAAGATATAGCCTACTCCTGTAGATTGCATCTGGCCTCACTAACATCATTGTTGTGTGTTCTCAAGTCAGTTCCAACTCACAGTGACTCTGTATAGGTCTTCCAAGAGAAGCTGGTGAGTTTGAACTGCCAACCTTGTGGTTAGCAGGCCAGTGTTTATCCTATAGTGACACACCATTAACATTATAAAAGTGAGGATTTACAACACATAATTAAATCCAATCATATCATGAGGTAATTACATTAAATTAGATCTCATCATGGGGCATTGGAGTCCTGGGTGACACTGTGGCTAATGCGTCAGACTGCAAAGTCATTTGAACTGCAAGGTCAGTGGTTCAAGCTCACTAACTGCTCCTTGGAAACCCTATACAAGGTCACTATGGGTCAGAATTGACTCGACAATACTTCACAACAACAACAACAACAACAACAACATGAGGCATTATTACATCTTAATCACCAAACTACTGAGAATCTAGGGTGAGTCTAGTTGACAGAAAACCTTAACTACTACACTAATTTTTTTTTTAAATGTACCAGTAACTTAAGAAAAATTATGATAGAAAATTTCACCACTATAAGAGAGCAGCAACTTCTGAGGAGCTAGCCATGTTTATTTCCTGAGCAAGATATAATTCAGTTCATGAGAATTTTTAAAATAAAATACATGTTATTTTCTATATGTATACTTCAGTGAAAATTACAAAACAAAACAGTAGTAGGAATATAAACAACTATAAAGGTATAGTTGTTGAGGTTAGGTGCTGTTGAGTCAGTTTTGACTCATACAGACCCTATGCACAACAGAACAAAACATTGCCTGGTCATGTGCCATCCTTACAATCATTGCTCTGTCCAAGCTCATTTTTGCAACCACGGGGTCCATCCTCTACTTTACCAAGCATGATGTCATTCTCCAAGGACTGGGCCCTCCTAATAACATGTCCAAAGGGACATGCATGGACGCACCATTCTCACATCTAAGGAACGTTTTGGCTTTACTTCTTCCAAGACAGATTTGTTTGTTCTTCCTGCAGTCCATTCTTTTTCCAACACTATAATTCTTATTCAACCTTTCTTATTCATTGTCCATGCACCATGAAGCAAGTGAAAATGCTCTAGCTTGGGTCAAGCATACCTCAGTCCTCAGAGTGACATCTTTGCTTTTTTTGGGGTGGGGTGGGGGTGGGGTGGGATGTATACTCAGGAATAATTTAAACAACCAAAGGGCACATTCTGAAAGCCTGCCTCCTGGCCACCAGCAAATAGTCTTTCTCTTTCCATGAGTCTAGCGTCCTCAGTTACTCTATCTCTCTATGCCCTCATCTCTGCCTCCATCTCTGGTGTCGCTGTTTCTCTGGATAGGGTTTCACATTCTGCTCATGTTTTTCTTCCTTAATGGTGTTAGGGTCATCTGTTCTTGGACTGTAAAATTAACTACTCCCCCGTTTTTATTACAAAATGTCTACCTTTACAGTTGTGACCATCGCAATTAGTTATATCAACTACTCATAGTAAGACTCTTATCCCCATCTCATTTCACCAGATCTGTCAAGGCAAGATGAAAACTATTTAGTGAGGATTCTACCTTCCCCGGCACACTCTGAAACTAAACTCTCTCTTGAAAACTTGTAAGTCAGTCACTTCACACCTTTATAGCCCTACCCCTGCACCCCCATTTTCAGTAGCCAATGTCTAAGTTGCCCGTCTCTATCACCCCTGCATACAGAGAGGGTAAGATGAAGATTTCTTCCCTCTCAGTTGGTATTTACATCCATAAGTATAGGTCAAGTTCATCAATTTACACTTGGTTCCTTTATAAAAAAATTTTTAATCTTCTTTTAGTGGATTTGTGATCTTTTAAGCCATCAAAGCTAGGTCAAATGGATACTATCTGCAAGTTTGGGCCTTTTTGTGTGTCTCCCCTCACTTCACATCAGCTGGACACTCCACTCTCAGCTCTAGCCTTCCATGGCTAGGTCCTTGTCCACGGGCTCAGGGGACCTGGGGTCTCACCATACTTTGGACCAACCAGCCCTTCCTCTTCTCTCTTTCATCTCCAGATTGATAGGTGTCTATGAAATGTGGTCAGGCACAGCCCATCTTCATTCTTGCCTTTCTCTCACTTCCAGTTACCAGTAGACCAATATAGTCGCCAGCAAGCTTACATGGCTGCTCATGTGATCCCTCTGAATTTCAGTCTTGGGGAGGTGGGGAGTTGTCCTGAAGGGACTTGATTGCTTGCCTTGATGGCTCTCCAGTGAACAACTTGCTTGTCCTTGTAGTAGCCATTCAGACTGCCATTTTTGTTTTTGATTTTGATTTTCCCTGCTGATCTTTCTTTCAAGAAGTATCTTCTGTTCCTCTAGATGCACCAGGCTGGTCTGCTTGTCCTTTCAAGTGGGAATGTCCCACCTCAGAAGGTTCTGGATGGGGCTCAGGATTATAACTAAGGTCCTATACACTACCAAGGCTCCCAAGAAGCCTATTTTACTGGGCAAGTGCTAAAACCCCTTTTAGCTTACAAGCTACAAGCTTACAAGCTTACAAGCTTTCAGTAATCATGTTTCTAGATATTCCGTTTTATCCCATTTGAGTGTCTATTTTTACAATAGTAGGCAAGGGAAACCAATATTCATAAGATAGTTGAGCATCCTAACATTATTTTCCCTCTTTTTACCCAGATTATGCCTTAATCCCTGTATCACAGAGCCCTGTTGTTCCAAGGTTGAGCATACATCACTATTTACTTCTATCCCATTTAGCCCATGCCAATTTACCTAACTGTTCCCCTATCTACCTTATTCTTCCATCCAGTTTATATGGGAGAATATGATGGCTTTACACCATCATTTCATTGCAATGATTACAATCTCTTCTGTGCATCATCATTTGTTTCCATTCCCTCTGTTTTTCTTTTTTTGGGAGGTGAGGAGATGTATACAAAAACACTCAAGAATATGTAACAATTTAAACAACCAAAGGGTACATTCTTTTGCAGCAGATTTGTCCAATGCAGTATGTCATTTGATTTCATGACTATTGCTTCTATGGGTATTGATGGTGGATTCAAGTAAAATAAAATCCTAGACAACTTCAATCTTTTCTCCATTTATCACCATGTTGCTTATTGGTCCAGTTTTATAAATTTTTGTTTTCTTTCTGTTGAGGTGTAATCCATTCAGAAGGCTTTGATCTTCATCAATAAGTGTTTCAAGTTACTGATTACAAACAGGGTTGTGCTATTTGCATATTGTTGTTGGTAAGTGCCATGTAGTTGGTTCTGACTTGTAGTAATGCTCTATAGGGTTTCTAAGGAGTGGCTGGTGAGTTTGAACCACCAACCTTGTGGTTAAAACCAACCTTATGGTAGAGTGCTTATCCTACAGTGCCACACCAGGACTCTACAGGTTGATTAGCCTTCCTCTGATCCCGATACTGTGCTTGTCTTCATATAGTCCAGCTTGGATTATTTGCTCATAAGATCGAATAAATATGGTGAAAGGATATAATCCTCACACACACTTTTTCTGATTTTAATCTATGGAATAAGGAGTCCTGGTGTGGCGCTGTGGGTTAATGTGTTGGACTGCAAGATTGTTTGAACCGTAAAGTCGGTGGTTCAAGCTCACCAGCCACTCCTAGGAAACCCTATAGAGCATTACTAGGAGTTGGAACCCTATACTAGGAGTTGGAACCAACTCGATGGCACTTAACAACAACGGTATCCCCTAGCTATGTTTGAATGAATGCTTCTTGGTCTATGTATAGGTTTCACATGAGCACAATTAAGTATTCTGGAACACCCATCCTTTGCAATGTTACCTGTAATTTGTTGTGATCCCACACAGTTGGATGGCTTTGCGTAGTCAATAAAACAGGTAAACATCTTTCTTATATTGTTTTCAGCCAAGATCCATCTGATATCAGCAATGATTTCCCTCATTCTATATCCTCCTCTGAATCAGACTTCAGTTTCTGGCAGTTTCCTGTCCATGTATTACTGCAACTGTTTTGAATGATCTTAAACAACATTTTACTTACATATTTGTGTGTGATATTAATGATATTGTTGAATGATTTCGTCATTCTGTTGGATCATATATCTTTGAAAAGAGCACTCTTATGGATCTGTTCCAGTCAGTGGGCTAGACCTAGACTAGTGAGCACGCACCCAGCTGTTTGCTGAAACATCTCAATTGGTATTGCATCAATTCTTGAGCCTTGTTTTTCACCAATCCCTTCAATTTAGTTCCTTTAGTTCCATTGGTTCTTGATCATATGCCACCTCCTGAAATGGATGAACATTGACCAATTTTTTTTTTTTTTTTGGTACAGTGATTATGTGCATTTTTCCATCTTCTTTTGATGCTTCCTACATCATTCAATATTTTCTGTGTTGTTCAAATGTTTTCCCCATACAATTCTTTAATATTGCAACTTGAGAGCTGAACATTTTCTATCAGCTTGAGAAATTCTGAGCATTTTCTTCAATTTTGGTTTTCTAATGTCAGGTCTTTGCATATTTCATTATGCTTTGTCTTCTTGAGCTACCCTTTGAAGTCTGTTCACCTCTTTCACATCAGCATTTTTTCAGTTTGATTTAGCTACTCTGTGTTCAAGAGGAAGTTTGAGAATCTCTTCTGACAACCACTTTGGTCTTTTCTTTCCTGTAAAATGATCTTTTGGTTTCTTCATGTATGATGTCTTTCATGTCATCTGGTCTTTGGTCATTAGGGTTCAGTGTGTCAAATCAGTTTTTGAGATAGTCTTGAAATTCTGTTTGTCATATTTTGTTGGCTTACATGTTGCTGCGATGCTAAAAGCTATGGCATGAGTATTTCAAACGTTAGAAGGTTCACCCATGGTAGATAGGTTTCAGTGACGCTTCCAGATTAATAGAGTAGGAAGAAGGATCTAGTTCATATATCTGACCCCCAAAAATGGTCATTGGGATAACCAAGTGTTGTTCTTTAAGTGCTATGGAGTTGGTTTCGACTCAGCGAACCAAAGAGCAGCTGGTGAGTTTGAACCGCCAATCTTGCGGTTCAAACCCACTTGCGGTCCAGTGCTTATTCTACATCATCACACCAAGACTCTATAACCAAGTGTTGTTGTTGTTAAGTGCCATCGAGTTGGTTCCGACCCAACAGCGACCATGTATAGTGTTTCCAAAGAGCAGCTGGTGAGGTTGAACAGCCGACCTTGCAGTTCAAACGGCTTTGCAGTCTGGTGCATTAACCCACAGCACTACACCACGAGTCCATAACCAAGTGTAGACCTACCAAAATTAGTTTTTGGTCAGGATCTAGTCATTTGGTCTCTTTGTCACCTAAGGGATAACCCTTCATCTGACCCGAAGGCTCTGCTGCTGAGTTCCCTTCTTTAATTCATATTCAGGGCAAAGGAAGAACCTGCAGAAGGCACGCCTTCTTCTATTTCTTTGCTTCCACCAGCTTTGTTCACCTATCTCCCAGTTCCCAGTGCTTTTCATTCTCATCTCAACTTGATAGAAACCTGACTCCAACACCACTTCTTCCTTTACAACTCTACCTCAAGCTCCAGTTGCTTCTGAAAACTGTCCTACAGAGTCGCTGAGTGGGAATCAACTCAATGGTAACGAGTCTTTTTTCTTTTCTTTTTAATATAAGCTTGAGTGCATGAACAACAGGGCCTGGGATGGCTCAGAGCACATGCGTTCTAAACTAGACTGTGCCTTCTCCTGGGTTAGATGACCCTCAGGCTCTGTGGAAGGGCAATGGCTAGACAGCGTGACTGCCTGAGCTCCCTCAGCTCCGGAGCCGCAAATCACTGCAGAGGCATGTGGGAAAACAGTAGTGACGCGCTGAGGTCCAGGACTCCGCTTAAAGTAAGTGGCGGCTCCAGTTGGAACGCTCTAGAATTCTGGAATGCCAGGACCTGTGTGGTTGGACGTCAACAGTTTTCCTGTACCAGCAGCAGGGGCCCAGAAAATGGGGACTGCAAAACCCTGGTCTATGAGGGTTATTAAGTGAAGAGGGACCTCAAAGAGGGCCTATCTCAGGTACTGGTTGCCAAAGTGGCAGTTGCAAGCACCTCAAACTGCTACCTCCAAACCTTAGGTTCAGCTCAGTTAATTGGCTGACGGATTAGAATGCGTTTGTACGTACAAGGGCGCGGTCTTCCAGTCTCGTAAACCTCGGCCTCCAGGGCGCATGCGTCACAGTACGTCGTACGTTACGGGGGAGGGGTCTTTTAGTCACCCAAATGATAGCAAGGGAGGGCAGTGCCCCACCAGGCGCTTACGCACTCCAGCGCCTAAGTAGCCTCTGGGCGGCTCCCGCCGGCGCGCTGGTCTGCGACACGCGGACGCTCAGCGAGGATGCGTGGCCTTCGCCACCGGCGGTTTCGGATTGGACGTAACAATCAGAAAGGGTGGGACCTTCGTAGAGGCTGACCAGCGATTGGTTAGAGACTGGATGGCCCGTGGTCTTGAGGGCGGTTCGGGGGACTGGTAGTGCAGAGCTGGACGCTATGGTGGTGGCTGTGGCCCTTGAATAGGTAAGTGAGCGACTCTACTGGGGACGAGAGGTCAGGAAGCTCTGGGACCCCCCAAATGCCCTGAGACGGCGTCGGGAGAAGATTGGCTTCATTTGGTGAGTGTAAACGTGAGAAAACCCAAAGTGCTCCGCCCCTTCTCTGCTGTCTGCTTGCGCGACCTCTCCCCCAGCGCCTACTCTGGGTATACACCTTGACCCTAAGCCCCGCTCGCGTGAGCTGCATTCCTGCCACGTGCCTTTCGCCTCCTATCTAGCCCCATCTGCCTAGGGGAGTTGGAAATGTCCTGCATCCTGCATCCGCAGAGAGGAAACTGAGGCCGGGGAGTAGTCCCGTCTTCACACACGTGATCATACAGATGCCATGGCTGAGCCCCTAAAAGAGGATGGTGGTGAAGATGGTTCCGGGGAGCCCCCAGGGCAGGTGAAGGTGGAGTCTGCCAATCCTGCAGCCTCGGTGACCGCCAAGAACCTCGCTCTGCTTAAAGCCCGCTCCTTTGATGTCACCTTTGACGTAGGCGACGAGTATGAGATCATCGAGACCATAGGCAATGGGGCCTATGGGGTGGTGTCTTCTGCTCGCCGCCGCCACACTGGTGAGCCGAGTTCCGAGGCAAGGAGCCCCTGTTCCTTCTACCATTCTTCCCCCACTTTTTATCATTTTCTTGGACAGGAATGTCATCTACCTCTCACAGATTCAGTCTTTGGATCCCAGAGAGAGGAAGTAACTTGCCCAGGCTCACATAAATAGGAAGGAAAGCTGAAATGTGAATTCTGGTTCAATTCAACAAATCTGATTAGATGTCATATGTGAGTCAGGTTCCATGTTAGGCACCGTTCTCTGAAACTTTGGTATTGTGGTTTTGCCATCACACCATTCTACTTTCTGTCTCATAGCCAGAGAGAATGTCCTTGGTCCCTAGGAAGGAAATGTATTCTGCACTAGAGACTGGTGGTGGGAGGATAGAGAAGTTTGAGATAGAGCCTTTAGGAAGGTAGATTGAGTGTGGGCTTTAGAGTCTTAATGCTAACATTAACTGGCTGTACAACCTACCTTATAAAGTAATTGTGAAGGTTAAATTGATAATGTTTGTAAGTTGCTTAGCACAGGACTTGGTAGCAGCTGTTGTCATTTGTACCCTCATCATCTGGTCCTTTCTTGCCTTTTCCCTGCTTCCAGGTCAGCAGGTGGCCATCAAGAAGATCCCTAATGCCTTTGATGTGGTGACCAATGCCAAGCGAACCCTCCGGGAGCTGAAGATCCTTAAACACTTCAAGCATGACAACATCATTGCCATTAAGGACATCCTGAGGCCCATGGTGCCCTATGGCGAGTTCAAATCTGTGTAAGGAGAAGAATTGGGAGAGGGATGCACAGTTGGGACCTTTTCGAGGGCTGGTGAAGTGCTGCTTTGTGGAGTTGCCAGGATAGCTATTAGTCTTTGGAAAGAGTATAAACATTACAACATTATAGAATCTCACATTTCATCAAGGATAGCAGACAGCATGACGTTCTTAATATCATGGCTCATGCTGTTCCCTTGGCAGACATTGCTAATCAATCACAGAACACTTTCCGACAGAATATGGATATGCCTTTCTAATGCTCATCATAGTTCTTCAAGCAGCTATTACCAAACAATGTAGATAACACCTAAACTAGACCTGTTGACTAGCAATGGTTTAGTCCAAATCTATCTTTTACCTGATGGGGAAACTAGGTTTGAAGAGAAAAGGGATTTAAACAAGTTGATGGTAGTGTTGTAGAGAAGCTTGAACCTGTGGTCCTCCTCCATTCCATGCCTTCGGGTGCGGGGAAAGGTCAGTACCTGTCTGGAGTCAGGACAGAGCAGTGAGGCTGGGCCTAGTCCTTGGAGTGTGGGAGGGCTAGCTCATGCCTCTCTCCAACTCTTGTAGTTATGTGGTCCTGGACCTGATGGAGAGTGACCTGCACCAGATTATCCACTCTTCACAGCCACTCACTTTGGAGCATGTGCGCTACTTCCTTTACCAGCTGCTTCGAGGCCTCAAGTACATGCACTCAGCTCAGGTCATCCACCGTGACCTCAAACCCTCAAACTTGTTAGTGAATGAGAACTGTGAGCTCAAGATTGGGGACTTTGGCATGGCCCGTGGACTCTGCACATCACCTGCTGAACACCAGTACTTCATGACTGAGTATGTGGCCACACGCTGGTACCGAGCCCCTGAGCTCATGCTCTCGTTGCATGAGTACACACAGGCTATTGACCTGTGGTCTGTAGGCTGCATTTTTGGTGAGATGTTGGCCCGACGCCAGCTCTTTCCGGGTAAAAATTACGTGCACCAGCTACAGTTGATCATGATGGTGCTAGGTACTCCATCACCAGCTGTGATTCAGGCTGTAGGGGCTGAGAGAGTACGGGCTTATATCCAGAGTCTGCCACCGCGCCAGCCTCTGCCCTGGGAGACGGTGTACCCAGGAGCTGATCGTCAGGCCCTCTCACTCTTGGGCCGCATGCTGCGTTTCGAGCCGGGTTCCCGCATCTCAGCAGCTGCTGCCCTGCGACACCCCTTTCTAGCCAAGTACCATGACCCTGATGATGAGCCTGATTGTGCCCCACCCTTTGACTTTGCCTTTGACCGTGAAGCCCTCACTCGGGAGCGCATTAAGGAGGCTATAGTGGCTGAGATTGAGGACTTCCATGCCCGGCGTGAGGGCATCCGCCAGCAGATCCGCTTCCAGCCTTCCCTGCAGCCTGTAGCCAGTGAGCCTGGCTGTTCTGACATTGAGATGCCCAGTCCTTGGGCACCTGGTGGGGACTGTGCCATGGAGTCACCTCCACCAGCTCCACCATCATGCTCTGTACCCAACACCATTGATCTGACTGTCCATCCATCCTTGCCTGCCAGTGAGCTGGTCCCTCCAAAGAGAGAGGGTGCTATCTCAGACAATACCAAGGCAGCCCTGAAAGCCGCTCTCCTGAAGTCCCTGCGGAATCGACTCAAAGGTGTCTTGTGGGTGGAGTGACTTGCGGGAGTGGGGTGGAAGTGAGATTCCAAGCTTCAATTGGGATGTATATGCTCTTACCTTCTCCACCTGACTTCGTTGTAGATGGCCCTAGTGTCTCTCTGGAGGTCCCTGAGCCTCGGAAACCAGTGACGGCTCAGGAGCGACAGCGGGAGCGGGAGGAAAAGAGGCGACGACGGCAGGAGCGGGCCAAAGAGCGGGAGAAGCGGCGGCAGGAGCGGGAACGAAAGGAGCGGGGAGCTGGGGCTACTGGTGCTCCCTCCACTGATCCTCTGGCCGGGCTGGTGCTCAGTGATAATGATCGCAGCCTGCTGGAGCGTTGGACTCGCATGGCTCGGCCTCCAGCCCAGCCTGCCAGTTCTGCCACTGGCCCTGTAGCCCAGCCCATTGATCCCCCACCTCAACTTGCAGACTCTGTTCCTGGTCCTGTACTCCAGCCTGCCTGCCCACCCCCTGAGCCTACTTCGCACCCCACTGGCCCTTCTGAACCCATCCCTGGCCCTGCTTTACTGCAGTCCACTTCTAGCCTCCTGGCTCCTCAGCTGCTTGTGCCACCCCCTGGGCTACCTGGCCACAGCACCTTGGGAGTCCTGCCTTACTTCCCATCATCTGGCCCACCCCCTTTAGATCCTGGGGGGGTCCCTCAACTATCCACCTCAGAGTCACCTGATGTCAACCTGGTAACCCAGCAACTGTCCAAGTCGCAGGTGAGAGGAGAGGCCCAGGTGCTGGCCCAGGGGAAATGGGTTCTGTTTGGTGTGGGCAGGTGGCAGGAGGAGGCTTTGGTATGACTTAGTTTTCATGAAAATTATGAGAAAGGGCTCTATCTCCCTAGGCTTATCCCTTTTATCCAGGGAGCACGGTGCCTAAGCACCAGTGGTTGTGAGATGAATAAGACACTGCTAGGGAAGTGCTGTGCCTAGAGCTGGGCATCCAGCCAGCCCAGTGCTTATCAAAACTGATATTCTCTCTTGTGGGATTGCTAGATACACGTGTAGTCTGTTCTTGTAGAGCCTGCATCAGAACCCTACTGTTATTCCCCGCAGGTGGAGGATCCTCTACCCCCTGTGTTCTCAGGCACTCCAAAGGGCAGTGGAGCTGGCTATGGTGTTGGCTTTGACCTGGAGGAGTTCTTGAACCAGTCTTTTGACATGGGCATGGCAGATGGACCCCAGGATGGGTAAGGGCAGGGATGATTGGACTGAGCTCCTGGGAGGGAGCTGTGGAGAGGGAACTCTGATACAGGAGGCACTGCCCCAAGGGATAGGGAAGGAACTACTTTATAATGACGGTTCCTTGTCTGCTCCCTTCTCTGTAGCCAGGCGGACTCAGCCTCTCTGTCAGCCTCCCTGCTTGCTGACTGGCTAGAGGGTCATGGCATGAACCCCTCTGACATCGAGTCACTGCAACGTGAGATCCAGATGGACTCCCCGATGCTGCTGGCTGACCTTCCTGACCTCCAGGAGCCTTGAGGCCCCAAGCCTGTGGCTAGCCACCAGGGGATGGATCAAGCTCTGGGCTCCTGGGAACATTCCAAAGGGCTGGAGCCCTGGGCCAGCAGGTGAGGCTCAGCAGCTTAGATTCTGCCAGTTCATCTCAGACTCACAATGCAGCCTTAAGCAACTTCTGAGCCAACACTGAGCCATGGCAGTTCTGGGCCACTCCTACTGCCCCAAGTGATCTTTTCAATATTTTATCATTTTTACTATACATATATGTATATATATATATATATATATATATTTTGTCACCCAAACGAGGCCTGTGAAATACAAGGATCTCTTCACCATCTGACTGTAGATGTCATTTTTGGCATTAGGGGCTGGTCCCGGTAAGCCAATGTACTTGACAGCACAATAGCCAAAGCCAGTTTCTTTAGGTCCTACAGGTTTATTGAGTCGTGCACCCATCTTCCATCCCCACAGAGGTCGTTTCTGCTTTCTGGCATTACCAAATCTCAGCCTGCGCTGGGGCAGGGCACCTCATATTTCTGCCTACCTAATGGGTGCTGTTTCAGGGTAGCATCCAGTACCTGGTGAAATAGTTTTGGTATTGAGCTTTTGGGGCTGGGATCAACAGGTGGGGGAAGCTGAGTATGAGAATGAGTTGGAGTTGGCGTCCATGGTGCTCACTGGTGTTAAGGTGGATATAGGATACCAGCGAGAGAAGATATTCCTAGAACAGCCAGAGAGCTTCTTGGATGTGGTAGTGGTGGCCACGCACAGGTGACCTGATGCACATCGTGGAACTGGCCCAGCACAGCCTGGCTCTCAGATACTGGAATCCTCAGTAAGGAAGTACTGAGGATGAACACAAATTCCTGCGGTCTGGAGAATAACTTGTAGCTCTTAGCTATTGGGACAGGGCAGAGGTACCTATGAATTGGATGGAGCCATGCTAGGCCTTGGCTGGGCCTTAGAAAAGGCTTAGGAAGCTGCTAACTTTGTAGTCTGAAGGTAGAGGAGCAGAGGCCTGTATTAGAGACTGAGTGTGGGAGGGGATCAGCATGGTGCAGGGCCACAACGCCTTGGAAGAAGCTGGTGCTAGGGGCAGAATAATCATCATGGTGAGGGGTTTAGGAGATGGGGCTAGAGGGAGCACTTATGAGGCCCACAGTGGCAGAGGGAGGGCTGGGGGGGTCTGTGAGAGCCCAACCCTCAAGTGCGGCGGATTTTCATCTCCGTGCGCTTCAGGGAGTAGTAGAAGCCCTTCCACTGGGCCCAGTTGATGCCATTGGCATAGGACAGGTGGGCACCACCCAGGTAGAAGCCGTTGAGGTTGGCAAAGTGACAACTGCGGAACCAGAAGGCCCCTGAGGAGAGGGCTGCACAGTTCTGCACAAAGAGGTCCTGGTCCCTGTCAAAGGTGGAGAACTTCTGCCCGCTGTGGTAGGACAGGGAATCACCTGTAGAGGGGAGGAGGGATGAAGTTGCTGAGGCAAGAGCTGAGCCCTAAACTGCTAGGGAGAGGGGTTCCAGCAATAATGTGAGACATTGTTGGAGACATTACTTGGCACCTCCCTGAGCCAGAGTCTGGGTAGGCATGCTTCTGCAGTGAAGAGAAACAGCTGCTCTTCTGCAGGGACCCTGGAGCAAAGCCAAACCTACTTCTCCCCAGGGCTGAGGCTAAGACTGGTTGGGAGTCAGCTGTGGCCCCAAGCCCAGGGGAGTGAAGGAGGGATCTGAAAGGCACAGTGCTAGCCCCTGTCTGCCCCCTCCTCTTGCCCCTTCTTAGGCTTATAGGAGGGTGATACCTGCTCCGCCATCCTCAAAGCCTGCCACATAAAGACTATAGCCATCCTCCTCAGCACTGACTGCATTGGGTGAGATGGAGAAGTCGGTGTACTTAGCAAAGGCTGTGTTGTTTTCAAAGTCCTCCAAGTCCACACGCAGCTCATACTTCTGCTTCAGCGTCAGGAGGTGGAGGTTCTGTAGCCCTGAGTGGGGAGGTGGTAGTTGGTCAGCCTGGCTCTGGGACGTGTCCTCCATTCTCCCCTAGTGGCCTGTCCCTAGCTTACCCAGCCAGTACTCGCCATCTGCACGACCGAAGCCCAGCTTATAGTCGTTCCAGCCCCGGAAGAAACTCACTGAACCATTGAATCGCTTCTGGAAAACCTAGAGCAGATAGGGCAGGGAACTGGACCAGTGATGGGTCCAGTGGACAGGGTCTCGCTTTGCCCTGGCCATGGACTCGGTAATGTTGAGGCCACTGTGAAGTAGCTACTGAGTGCTATATGTAGCCAGGCTCCTTCCATTCACTCTCATGAAAGCCAGAAGGGCAGGGGTTTAAAGGGGTACATTTAAGAGTTCAGATGCCTGGGTGTGAACCTTGGTATTGGCTGTGTGGACTTGGGCATGTTACTTAACCTTTCTGAGCCTCCTCCTCAGGGTTATTTGAAGGATTTAACTGTATTAACCCACCTTCAGTATTCAATTTGTGTTAAGTAGCTTTTTACTTCAATTAAGATTTACAGCCTCTGAAACGCTATACAGGGACTCTAGGAGTCGAAAGCAACTCTATGGCATGCTGCAGCTTGCAAACTTCCTACCATTTTAGTTAAAGAGAATGAGGCTCAGGGAATGCTCAGAATCACACGGTTGTGACTAATAGGAGGTTTGTTAGAACCAGCTACATGGGCGCAACCCCCTCATTCCCCTACTTACTGTCCACTTTCCACCCTCGGTGGTCATGTCACAGAAGACAGGCACAGGTACACTGGGGCCAGAGGGGTAGATCAGGTACACACCATCTTCTTGGTATCCCAGGGCGTAGATGTCATCACAGTCCAGGGGTTGCTGAAGGCAGGACTTCTCTAGAGCTGGCATGGGTGCAATGGAAATAGTGAGGGGAGAGGGACTAGGGCTTATAGACTGCTCAGAATTCAGTGATCTGCCTCGGTCACGTGGGGTGAGCTACTTACAAGAAATGGCAAGAAGCAGGGGACCCTCAAACATCCTTTCATCTTACTTGCCCCATTTTAGAGAGAAGAGAATAGAATCCTGGGAAGTTGGGGTCCAACATGAGACCCAGTCTCCAGGAATGCTGGCTCAGAACAGCATCTCATTGTCCTGCACTTGTTTGAATAATATGGGACTGCTTACCATCTCCCCGGATCCCAGAGGCTTGGGGGACGCAGTGAGTGGTGGAGAGAAGCAACAGCAGCGGCAGGGTCAGGAGGACCTGTGAGGGGAGGGCAAGTTTACTGCAGCCTTCAAGCCTGAGACTCCAGCTTTCCTTGCATCTACCCCCATCACATATCCCACCCTGTTGAAACCTTCTGCCTGCCCTTCGACCACCTTCCCCCAGCCAAGTAACCCACTCTTACTGGAACACTCATAACTGAGGCTTCTCTCCTGGAGCAAGAAACCCCTTGCTCTTCAAGTCCCTCTTGGTTAATTAAGGGTTCTCCTCCCCTGGAGTGAGCTCTAGCCCAGTGCCATGGGGGCCTCCACCCCGGGCCCGTACCGTCATCATGTCCGTTCACTGCAGGGCGGCTCGGCGTCTGCAACCCAGACTGCAACTGCCTGAAGTTATGTGCTGGGCTCTGGCCAGCCTTCCCAGCCCCGCCCTGTGTCTGCAGAGCCCCCTCTTCTCCCTGGACGACAGACACTCAACTGGCATCAGCCTACACTGAGTGGAGACAGGGCCAAGGGACCACCTGTGTCTCATTAGGGCCTGTTAGAGCTTAGCAGCCTGCTGGCTCAGAAAGTGCCCTGGATCCCTTACCATCCCCACCCTTAACCCCGACCCCAGCTAGTCCTAGCCTGACCCCTGGTTCCTGATGCCCCTTCCCCCCACATGTCCTCTCATTTCCTGCCCTCCTGTAGCCTGTGTTTCCTTAGCCATTTGTTGCTGGAGGCTTAGAGGTAATGGTGATGGGGGTGTGCTTGAGTTCTGGAAGAGGAGGCCGCTCAAGGGGGAGCTTCAGAACTCTTGATGGGACTTGGCTGGGCCTTGGGGGAGGCAGCAGGAACCAGGAAGTCTGGTAGGGCGGAGACATTTTTGAGCCATGAGCAGAGAGCCTTCAGTGGCCAGCTCTCTGCTGTCTGCCCCAGCTCAAGCCAGGCAGGCCTCAGCTCTCTTTTGCCCCCTTCCCTTGGACCTCCTCAGCCCCTCCTTTCCCTCCCACAGTATTTTGGCATCTGTCTCTGACTCCCGGCTTCCCCCAAGCAGGGGGCCTCTTATTGGCTTTTCACTTCTCCCTTCCATTCTCCTCACTTTGCTCCTACCTGATCCTACACTTTTCCTCAGGTCCTCCCCAAGCCTCTATGTTTCCCATTTCTTCAGGCCTATACCCCACATTAAGCTTGCAGCCCAAGGGCTTGTCCTTTCTGCCCCTCTTGCCCAGGGGTGTTCTTGTCACAGCTTCTGCTTGGTTCTCTGCTGGTCTCCCTTCTGTCTATCCTCCAGAAGTATCTTTCTGGATGACTGCCCTGCTGTAAACCTCCAGTGGCTGAGGCTATGTTTCTCACCTTAGACTTGAGTTTCAAGTCTGGTTCCTTTTGCTTCATGGGCTCCTAGATGTCACACCACTGACGTTTCTGTTCTTTACCTGTGTGGCCTGTTTATCTGTCTCTTCTACCTGGTTGGGTGCCATTGGGCAGAGTCTATCCCTCTCATTTCTGCGTGCTCAGTACCCACCACAAAGCCTGCACAGAGTAGGTTCAATAAACACACTGAACACGTATCTTGAGCAACTTGACCCCAAATCATGGTGACCCCAGATCCAACAAATTAAAATGCTTCTGGGTCCTACACTACCACAGTTGGTTACAGATCAGACCATCGTGATCCATAACATTTTAACTGGCTGATTTTTGGAAGTTGATCACTAGAACTTTTAGTCCATCTTAGGCTAGTACTTGCATAAGCCTGTCAACATGCAGCACAAAAGCCTCCCTTGACAGGTGGTGGTGGCTTCCCATGAGTTGCACTGGCTAGGAATACAACCTGCAAGGAACACAAGAATTCTATCACCAGACCCCAATTGATACCTACCATGTGCTCTATGTTGGACTAGCTACTGGGGAAACGTTTTCTGCCTCCGAGGAGTGGCATTAGATGATTATTACATGCTTAGTTTGTGTTATGGAAGTTATCTAACTTGTTAGTGTTTCAGCTTCCTCTGTAAAACAAGAACAGGGAGAGTACCTACTTCACAGGGCTCTAATAAGGATTTAGTATCACATGTTGTGTGCTTATTATAACAGTGTTCACAAGTAGTAACTGTTTAGTAAATACCAGCTATCATTGGTCTGGTGTGGTGCTATGGGTTAATGCAATGGGCTGCAAAGTTGGTTTGAACCACAAGGGTGGTGATTCAAGCTAACCAGCTGCTGCTTGAAAACCCTATACAGGGTTGCTGTGGGTTGGAACCAATTCAAGGACACTTAACAACAACATCATTGTCATCATAAACATAATCATCTTGCACGAATAGGTGCCCTTCGACATAATTGGTTCCTTGTTGAGGGAAATGCAATAGTATTGTAGGATAAGCATGGGTCTTCTAAACCCAGGGATAGCAGTTCAAGCCCACTAGATGCTCCTTATAGAAAATGAAGTTTTCTGCTCTTGTAAAGATTTACAGCCTTGGAAACCCTATACATGGTTGTTACGAGTTGGAAATGAGTCTATAGTACTTAAAAACAAAAACTAGTTTAGAGACAGTTAACTATCCCTGGATATTCATTCTTGTCTTAGTCCTGAGGTTTCAGCTGGGCTCAGTCCCTCTCCTGTAGCTAGGTGAAGTTACTTGGCTAAAGTTTAGCCAATAAGATACAAGCAGAAATGTGGAAGTAGGTGAACAGTCCTCTTCATCCTGCGCTCCGTCCTGCTGCTGGACTTATAGTCACCACCTTGGATTATGGGGAGGGGACACAGGAGCAAGGTTCCTATGACTTAGGAGCGTGGTCACCTTACTTCCTGGACTGCCCTTCTTGAGGCTTCTTTTATGTGAAAGAAAGACTTCTTTAGGTAGAAACTTCTGTTTAAGCGTCTAGTGTTTTCTTGTTTATGCCACTGAATCTAATCCTACTACATAGACCTCTTGGTCTATGCACAGGTTCTTCATGAGCATGATAAGTTCCAAAATACTCATTCTCTGCATTGTTGTTCATAGCTGGTCATGATCCACACAACTGAAAATCTTTACACAGTCAATAAAGCACAGGTAAACATATTTCTGGTATTCTCTGCTTTTAGCCAAGATCCATCTGAGGTTACCAATGGTATCCCTTGTTCCCCATCCTTGTCTGAATCTGACTTGAACCTCTGGTAGTTCCCTCCCAATGTACTGCCCTCAATGAATGCAAGATTAACAGTTGCAGCTGTTTTTTAATTATTTTTAGGAAAATTTTACTTGCATGTGCTATTAATGTTATTTTCTTATGATTTCTGCATTCTATTGGGTCACTTCTCTTTGGAATGGGCACAAATGTGGATCTCTTCTAAATTTCTTGGCCTAGCTGCCAAGTTTGTTGAAAGATTTCAATTTATATTCCATCAATTCCCAGAGTGTTTTTCTTTGCCAGTGCCTTAACTGCACATTGGACTTCTTCCTTCAGTACCATTGATTCTTCATCCTATGCTATCTCTTGAAATGGTTGAACATCGACCATTTCTTGTTGGTAAAGTGATTCTGTGTTTTCCTTTCATTTTCTTTTGATGCTTTCTGCACCATCCAAAAGAATCCTTCAGTATTTCGAGTCGAGGCTTGAATGTTACCTTTAGTTCTTTCAGGCTTGAGAAATGCTGAGTGTGTTCTTCCTGTTTGGTTTTCTAACTCCAGATCTTTGCACATTATAATATTTTAAGTTTATTTCTTGAGCTGCTCTTTGAAATTTTCTATTTAGCTCTTTTACCTCCTCATGTCTTCCATTTGCTTTCATATCTCTACGCTGAGGAGTCAAGTTTCAGAGTCTTCCATTTTCTTTTTTTTGCTTCCTTGTCTTCTTAATCACCTTTTTCTTTCTTCTGTATGATGTTCTTGATGTCATCCCAGAACTCATCTGGTTTTTGTTCATTAGTGACTAATGTATCAACCCTTTTCTTTAGATCATATATAAATTTAGGTGGGATATGCTCAAGATAATATTTTGACTTTCTTGGACTTGTTTTAATTTTCTTCAGCTTCAGCCTAAACTTGCATATGAGTAATTGATGGTCTGTTCCATAGTCTGCCTCTGGCTTGTTTTGGCTGATGATATGGAGCTTTTCCACTATGTCTATCCACAGATGTAATTAATTTGATTTTTTGTGTATTCCATCTGGTGAATTCCACTTGTATTTTTTTAAGTTCCATGTGTATTTTTTTCAACAACATATTTTATGTTGTTTAAAAAAGATGTTTGCAATGCATAAGTCGTTGTTGTTTTTAAGTGCCGTCAAATTGGTCAAATTGGTTCCTACCATAGCAACCCTGTGTAGGGTTTCCAAAGAGCAGCTGGTGAGATTGAACTGCTGACTTTGCAGTGCAGCGCATTAACCCACAGTACCACACCAGGACTCCAAATAAGTCATTGTTGTTGTTGTTGTTGTTAAGTGCCGTCGAGTCGGTTCCGACCCATAGCGACCCTGTACAGGGTTTCCGAGGGTGTAAATCCTTACGGGAGTAGAAAGCCTCATCTTTCTCCCGCGGAGCGGCTGGTAGTTTCGAACCGCTGACCTTAAGGTTCGCAGCCCGATTCGTAACCACTACGCTAGTATTGCAAAATTCTATCATGCAATCTCCAGTGTCGTTTCTGTAAACAAGGCCATATTTTCCAACTATTGATCCTTTTTTTTTGTTTGTTTCCTGCCTTTGCATTCCAATAACCAGTTATTATCAATACATCTTCAGTGCATGTTTGATCAATGGGACTGAAGAAGTTGGTAGAATGCTTTGATTTCATCATCACTGACTTTAGTGCTTGGTACGTAAACTTGAATAATAGTGGTATTGACTGGTCTTCCTTGTAAAAATATGGATATTATCCTATCAGACAGCATTATACTTCAAAATAGATCGTGAAATATTCTTTTTGATGATGAATAGGACTCCATTCCACTTCAGTTTATCATTCCCAGCATAGTAACCATGTGATTGTCAAAATCAAATTATCAAAACCAGTCCATTTCAGCTCACAAATGTCTAACTATGATATTGATGTATATATGTTCCAGTTAATTCTTGACAACTTCCAATTTTCCTAGATTCATACTTCATACATTCTGTTCTGACTATTAATGGATGTTTACAGCTGTTTCTCCTCATTTCGAGTTGTGCTCCATCAGCAAATGAAAGTCTTGAAAGCTTTATTCCGTTCTCATCATCATGGTCAACTCTACTTTTAGGAGGTAGCTCTTCCCTAGTCATATATTTTTTTCCCCCCTAAACTTTTTATTGAATTGAGTGAAGGCTTACAGAACAGATCATCAGTTTTACATTCAACAAACCATATACTTTGCTTCATTATATGGTTTCAATCCCCTTCATGTACCAACAGTTAACATTTACTTATTTTCACTCCAACCACTGCATTCCTCTTTGTGTCTCCCGCCAGCTCTGTCTTTCCTCTGTTAACCTCCCTTTGGTGGTATATTGCTTGCCCTGTCACCCATGTCAATGCGTGTCTACCCTTTAGCACATGTATCATTTCCTTCTCCCCTCATAGGCCATCATAGATTGTTTCTTTTATCAAGAAAACTTCCATCTCTCTTTTTTTCCCCCTCTGATGTACAAAAACAAAACAAACAGAAAAACCACTCAGGGATATATAATTGTTCAAACAACCACAGGGCATATTCTGGAAGTCAGTCTCCTGACTGCCAGCACACAGCTTTTTCTTTTTATGAGTCTAGAGCCCTCAGCTGGTCTATCTTCCCATGCCATCACCTCTGCCTCCATCTCTGGTGTCCCTGCTTCTCTGGTTAGGGTCCTATGTTCAGCTCATGCTCTTCTCTCTGTTCCTGGAATGCAAGATTAACTACCCTCCTTTTGTTACACAATCTGTACCTTCACAGTTATGAAAATGGTATTTAGGTATGATAATACCTACTCACTATTGAATCAGTGAATCCCATCACCGTCTCCTTTCACCAGACCCATCTAGACAAGAGGAAAACTGTTCAGTGGGGATTCTACCTTTACCATGTACACTCTGAAACTAAACTTCCTCTTAAAAACTTGAAAGGCAGCCACTTTGTGCCTTTATAGCTCCCCTCTCTTCCCACCCTTTTTAGGTAGCCATTGTCTAAGTTGCCCATCCCTATCAACCCTGTGTACAGAGGGAATAGGTTTGATCCTTGATATGAAGACTCCTTCCCTCTTGGTTGATATTTTGAGCTACTACATCCATAAGTAAGGAGCTCTGGTAGCATAGTGGTTATGAATCAGGCTGCTAACCTCAAGGTTGACAGTTCGAAACTACCAACTGTTCGGCAGGAGAAAGATGAGGCTTTTTGCTCCCGTAAAGATTTGCAGCCTTAGAAACCCTGTGCTGTGTCACTATGAGTTGGAACCGACTCCACGGTACGTAACAACAACATCCATAAGTATAGGTCAAGTTCATTAAATTGTAGCAATTTACACTTGATTCCTTAATTAAATGTCTTTATCTTCCTCTAGTCAAGTTCTGATCATCAAGCCATTGAAGCTAGGTCAAATGGGTACTATCTGCAAGTTTGGGCAAGCTCGTGCATCTCCCCTCACTTCATATCAGCTGGACGCTTCACTCTCAGCTCTGGCCCTCTGTGGCTAGGTCCATGGGCTCAGGAGTCCACAGGTCTCACCACACGTCGGACCAACCAGCCCTTCCTCTTACGTCTTTCATCTCAAGGTTGATGGGGGACCTACGGAATGTGGTCAAACTCAGCCCATAACTTCATTGCTGACTTTCCCCCATTTTTGCTCACAAGTAGACCAAAGTTGCCAGCAACTTACGTGCCTGCTCTTGTGTCCCTTTGAGTTTCAATCTTAGAGGGGGTTTGTCCTGAAGGCACTTGATTGCTTGCCTTGATGGCTCCCCGGCTAACAACTTGCTTGTTCTTATAGTAGCCAGTCTGTTCCCTAGTCATGTTTTGAGTGCTTTCCAACCTGAGGGACTCCTCTTCTGGCATTATAGCTGACAATATTTTCATACTATTCATCATGTTTAAATATTCAATAGTTTAATAAACGTAGGAGTTATAAAAAGTCAATCAAAGCCATGAAGTATCATATGTTGCCATCTAAATTAATTTCTTCTAAAAAAATTGATAGCTTGTTGTTTTTAGGTACCGTTGAGTCAGTTCTGACCTATAGCAACCCTGTATAGGGGTTCCAAGAAGCTGCTGGTGAGCTTGAACTTTCAACCTGGTGGTAGACCAGGTAGACATCATGAAATCACCCAGTGGCAGAAACTCAGAGAGACAAAGACTTCCCTCAGCCAATAGAGACAGTAAGCCTTCTTTTACAGACAGCACTCTGAAGCCAGCCTTTTAGCCTAAATTGTAAGGAAATAAATTTCTGTTTATTAAAGCCAAAAAAAAAAAAACAAAAAACTACAAAAAGTATCTGTTGGTGTGGCAGAATGGGTACTTTTGTGTGCTAGATGTGGTTGGGAATTAGTTGAACTCTTTTGGAAAAGAAATGTGATACATACCAAGACTCAACAATCTCTCTTTGAAGATACCACATTAAGTGCCGACTCAACAGCACCTATGTTGTTTGGTGCTGTAGAGTCAGTTCTGACTCATAGTGACCTTATGTACAACGGAAGGAAACACTGCTTGGTCTTGTGTCATCCTCACAATTGTTGTCACACTTGAGCCTATTGCTGCTCCCACTGTACCAATTCATCTCGCTGTGTATCTTCTCTTTTTCTCTGACCTTTCATTTTACCAAGCATGATGTCCTTCTCCAGAGACTGACTGATCCTAGCTATAATTCTTCCTACATGGAGTTGTTTGTTCTTCTGGCAGTCCATGGTACCTTCAATATTCTTCTCCAACATCACAACTCAAATGCATCAATTCTTTTTTACAGTCTTTCTTATTCATTGTACAACTTTCACATGCATATATGGCTATTGAAAATATTGTGGCTTGAAGTGTATGTTGTTGTTAAGTGCTGTTGAGTAAGTTACAACTCTTAGCGACCCTGTTTAGGGTTTCAGAGGAGCAGCTGGCAGATTTCACCTGCCAACCTTGCAGTTCAAACTGATCTTTTTGTCTAGTGCTTATCCTACACTGCCACACCAGGATCTTGGAGTATTATTTATAGGTATATTTAGTAAGCAATGGGCTGGTTGTCCTGCACAGAAAACTTTCTCTATTTGTGTCAGGGTTTCCCTTCTAACCAGAATGCTGGCGCTTGTTTTCTCAGGCTTCCAAGCATCTGGGTTGAAGGTTGAAACCTCATTTTAGCCAGTCATATACACTGTGATGGGCTTCATATCAGGAGCTCGTGGTTTAAGAAAGACCTCACAGAATTCATTCAAAGTCATTTGAACGGCAAGGTCGGTGGTTCAAGCTCACCAGCTTCTCCTAGGAAACCCTATGCAGGGTCGCTATGGGTCAGAATCGACTCAACAGCACTTGACAACAACAACAACTTGTGGAATTTTATTATAGCAGCACTAGAGAACTGAGACCTGAGCAGTTATTCTCGTAGGATGCAGCTGTCTGGTGTCCCCGGGGGCCAAGCTTGCACTGTGGAATAATCAGAGGAGATAGTCCTAAGAGGCCTAACAATTGGGACCAGCCCTGGTCCTTCCTGAGAAAGCTGGAGAGCAGGAGCTGGTGGAGCACTGAACATGTGGGTGGGGGATGGGTGGGAGGGAGTTCCTGTGGAGCAGGCCTGGGGTGTCTCCAAATCACAAATACAGCCCCAGAGAGCCAGCAGTTGAACAGCTTTTGTAACAGGGCACGGTGGCAGAGAGAACCACAAACACCCTCCTTATTGGCCTCCACCTACACCAATGATGAAACTCCCTGGAAGTAAGCAAGCAGGAGAAGTGAAAAACTAGACAACCCCTACGCACCACACTAAACTGCAAGTCAAGCCTGACCCAGGTGGAGATGATTTAAATTATTGCGAGAGTAAACTTGGACAGACTACACTGGCCCTTTCAGGATCTGGTGAGGAGCATGGAAGACTGTGGACTGTCTGACTTATTCTCTGGAGGCAAGAGAGAGTGATCCAATAGAGGTTCCAAAGCAATAGTGGGGTGTGTAGAATTAAACTATGTCCTGGTTGTACTCCATTGACGTCAACATATTAAATAGAACGAGGTGAATATTTCTGAACATCAAGAGACAGATGCCAGTTTAAGCGCATGCCAACTTCTCATTATATATCCAAGATTATGTGCAGCAACATTCCAACATTGTCCATGTAGTGCTTTGTTGTTAGTTGCTACTGAGTTGGTCCCCAATTCATGATGACCCCACAATAGATTGCAGAGCTATCCAGTCTTGTGCCATTCTCATGATTGATTAGTTGTGGATTGGGTGGTTGAAAGTGTATCACCAGGCCTTTCTTCTAATCCATCTTGATCTGGAAACTCTGCTGCAGCCTGCTCAGCATTACAACAACCCACAAACCTCCACTATCTGATGGTTGGTGACTGCATGAAGTGCACTGACCTGGAGTGGAACCTAGATCTCCCTTATGGAAGGTGGGGATTCTACTACTAACCCACCAGTGTTCCCATATGCCATGTTTAGCCCTTTGTAAGGGTTGTAAGATTGTATGCTGAGCAGACAATCTGAGAAGCTGGACTATATGATGAAGAATTAGGCATCAGAATTGGAGGAAGACTCATTAATAGCCAGCGATATCCACATAAACAGAATATTGCTTGCTGAAAGTGATTAGGGCTCAAAGCACTCACTGATGAAGATCAAACCCTATAGCCTTCAATATAGATTGTTGTTGTTGTTATGTGCCGTGGAGTCAGTTCCGACTCATAGTGACCCTGTACAGGGTTTCCGAGGCTGTAAATCTTTACGGGAGAAGAAAGCCTCATCTTTCTCCCGCAGAACAGCTGCTGACCCTGAGGTTCACAGCCCGATTTGTAACCACTTTGCTACCAGAGCTCTGCATCTGCATATAAAACAAAAATCCTCATAACTGAACCAATAATTAACATTGTGATAAATTGAAAAAAGATTGAAGTTGCCAAGGATTTAATTTTACTTGAATCCACACAATCCATGCCCATTGACGCAGCAGGCAAGAAATCAAACAACATATTGCATTGGGTAAATCTTTTGGAAAAGATTTCTTTAAAGCACTAAAAAGATGTCACTGAGGACTCAGGTACACTTGACCCAAGCCATGGTATTTTCAGTTGGCTCATATGAGGGAGCTACAGAAAGTTAGTGGAAAAATATAATTAAAATATAACAGAATATTTTAATGAACTTTTTGAAACCCCTTGTATGCTTGTGAAAGCTGGACAATGAATAAAGAGGACCAAGGAAAAATGCATGCATTTGAATTATGGTGTTGGCAAAGAATATTGAATATACCACAGACTGCAAAAAGAATGAACAAATCTGTCTTGGAAGGAATACAACCAGAATGGACCTTAGAAGCTAGGATGGTAAGGCTTTGTCTCATGTACTTTGAACTTGTTATCAGTCCCTGGAGTAGAACATCATGCTTGGTAAGTAGAGGATCAGCAAAAAGAGGAAGACCTTCAGCAAGATGTTTTAACAAAGTGTCTGCAACAGTGAGCTCAAACATAGCAATGATGTGAGCCTGGCATGAAACTGGGCAGTGTTTTATTCTGTTTGCGTGGGGTCACTAAGAGTTACCCTTGATTCACCTGACAACACCAGCAAAAGTGGAATTACTTTGAAGGTTTGAGCATTGCAGGATACTCTTCCACTCCATTCCAAGTGAGTGCAGGCCACTTGGTCTGGGGAGAAGCTGACAGGCATTTGCCCAAAGCCCAAAGCCCATGAGCATGACAGGTCACTGCTTAACATAAAAGTAGGGTTCTTATCTCCTTTCTTACTTCCTCTGCTGGGCTCTGCAGCCTCCAGCCACAACTCATTGCTTATATGAGGCTGGTCCTGTGGGCAGAACATTCATTTGGAACAGCATAGGAGTCCATAAAGAGACATCTTTTATAGACCCAGAGAAAGCTTCTTGTAGGAATTTTGCAAGCATTTCATGTTGTTTGTGACTGTTTTGGTTCATGATTGATTGATTTTCTGAGAAGGGATATACAGATCTTGCTTAATAGCTCATTAATTCTGTTTTCTGGGGGAAAAACCAATTAGGTGGTGATTTGCTAGTATCAGTGGTTTTACAGAACTGAAAAAGGGAATTTGATATAACTTTTGACCAAGCATTTTCATTTCTGAGAAGTATTCTTATTGGAAAATTGTCAAATAACCAGGGTGGAATGTACTGCGCATTAAACTTATAAAGAAGTAAATAATTATAAATCTTGCTTGATTGGGGGAGGTGATGGTAGAAAGAAGAATGGCTTTCTCTATTTCTTTTATTCTTTGGACGCTTTCATTCATTCATTGATTTCTTCCTCTGTCTTGTTAGGTATCATTAAGTCAATTTCAACTCATAGTGACCCCTTGTGACAGAGTAGAACTGCCCCATGGGGTTTTCTTGGATACAGACTTTATGGAAGCAGGTTGACAGATCTTTGTCTGATGGAGCTGTTGGATGGGTTCAAACAGCCAATCTTCAGTTAGCAACCAGAGCGCTTAACTTTTGTGTCCCCACAAAAACCCAAACCAATCCCACAGCCATCAAATCAATTCCAATAGAGTAGAACTGTTCCTTAGTGTTCCTGATATAAATGTTTATGGGAGCAAACAGCCTTATCTTTCTCCTGCTAATCTGCTGGGGTGGGGCTGAACTGCCAACCTTATTGTTAGCAGCCCAATGCTTAAATATGCAACCGGGTTCTATTTTTCCTTTAAGGCTCCTTTTAATTTCATCTTTATTGTTAATAAGTGTTGCTGAGTTGATTCCAACTCATAGCCACCCTATATAGGGTTTCCAGGGAGTGGCTGGTCAGTTTGAACCACCGACCTTTGTGGTGGTTCAAGTGCTTATTGAGTACCCGCTATTCACCAGGCCTTCTAGACACACACAATTTTGGTACTTATAGAGAGCTAAAGAGATTTCATTTTTCTTACTGGCTGAGTAGTATTCCATTGTTTTTAGGTACTACAGTTTGCTTATTCATTCATCTGTTAATGAACATTGGCTATTGTGTATGCTGCTGCAATGAACATTGGTGTACAAGTCTCTTTTTGAGTCTCTGCTTCAAGTTGCAGTTACTTCATTTGGCTTTTGTACCCATAATCTTGTAGCTCCCACCAAACAACTTTTTTTCTTGGTGAGTGTGGGTAAGAGAAGGCGGGAGAAGATGCAAGATTACATGATCCCAGTGTGAGTGGGTAACATAGTTGTGATTGTAAAAACTTAGAGCTCGAAAGTATATACAATGAACCATGTCAGAAGCAAGAATGAGGATCTCACTACCATCAAGAAGAAAGTGCCAGGAATGGAGTGTGTCCTTTGGACCTTGAGATTCCCTGAAAGTTGGATCTTTTTGATCTAGGGACAAAATGCTGTGACACCAGAAAAGCAGTAGAGGAGTGACAGCAGCAGAACCAAGAGACAGAGTAGTGGGTTTCCCAGCCCACAGAGCAAATTTAAGAGTGATTTGTGACAGAAGGTTTACTTTCAGAGTGGTGTGCTTCTAGGCACTTAATGGGGAGGGTGGTTGGTTTTGCTGACCCATGGAGTTAGAGCAAATGCCTTCGAAATGAGGCTTATAGCAGAGTAGAGTATCTTTTGAACATTAATCAGCAACCCTACAAGACTTTGTAGCACTGTCCAAGCGGGGCAGAGGCTAGGCCAAGGGACAGAGGACCACAGAGAAGTTTGCCTGTGGACGCAACAGAGGAAAGGTGGTCCTGTGCCCTGAACATTTCAAAATGTGAATTGTAACCTTTTACCTTTCCTAATAGACTCTATAATTGTGAGTTCTTTGTGGCCATGGTAATGAATTATTGAATCCAATTGAGTAGAGAGTGCTATGGGAAGGATAATTTATGTCATTTTTTTGGGACAAGTCTTTTGGGTGTAAGAGTATACATAGGAGCGAAATTGTTGGGTCATTTGGTAGTATTTTTCCTTTCTGAGTAACTGCTACAGCAACTATGCTGTTTTGCATTCCTACCGGCGATGGTAGGGATTCCAATATCCCCATATTCTTATCAGTATTTATTATTATTTTTTGTTTTCTTTTTAAATCGTAGCCATCTTAATGAGAGTGTAATAGTATCTCATTGTAGTTTTGATTTGCATCTTTCTGGTGGCTAATGATATTGCTTCTTTTTATGTGTTTGGGTGGCCATTAGGATGTCCTCTTTGTCAAAGTGTCTATTCAAGATTTTTACTCATATTATGATTGGATTAGTTGTCTTTTTGTTTTTAGGTAGCCCAAGTTGTATTTATATAGGTTATTAGATTCTTATTAGACATGCGGGTTCTGAAGATATTCTCCCACTTGGTAGCTTGTCTCAGTTTTTTTTTTTTTTTTTTAAAGTGTGTGAATGATGCATACTTGGGAGAAAACAAAATAGATTATATACATATCTATAGTTGGAAAAAAATGGTACTAAAAGGCCTATTATTGAAAAATAGTGATCCCTATCCCTGATGTTTGAAACATCCTTATGTTTACCACTTGATTTAGTCATTGTACCACTTCATTTAGTGGACTTGTGTTACTAGAACTCAGTTCTATAACTGAGTTCTACAAACATTTTTTATTGATTATTTATTTGGCTGTTTGTTACTGATTTTCTCTGTTTTATTTCATATAGTTTTATTAATGAGATGTTGGACCTCCTGGATTGACTCTTTAACAATTAAAAAAAATATATATTTTTGCTGCCATTATTCATCTCTGTGTTTTTAGCTCTAATTTCTGGAGTACTCCCTTAACTTCAATACTTCCATTGATTAAAAAAATTAGCTATCACACAAACAGCAGAAGACAAACTAGATGACTGGGAACGCCTAAAAATCAGACACTTATGTACATAAAAATGTTTTACTAAAAGAGTAAAAGATAAACATACAGGCTAGGAACAAACATGAAGAAATGTTCACGATCACTAACCATTAGAGAGATGCAAATCAAAACAACAATGAGAGATCATCTCACACCAACAATAACAGCAAAGATGAAAAATGTAGAGGACAATAAATGCTGGCGGGGATGTGGAGAGACTGGGACACTCCTGCATTGCTGGTGGGACTGCAAAATGGTCCAACCTCTCTGGAA
>NW_006408841.1:1039872-1042960 GCF_000296735.1 Chrysochloris asiatica
TATATGGACACAGGACTGATTTCTAAAATTAATAGAAGGCTTCAACACTTCAACGACAAAAAGACAAATAATCACTTGAAAAATTGGCAGAGGACACGAATAGACATTTCACCAGAGAAGGCATTCAGGTAGCCAGTAAACATGAAGAAATGCTCACGATCATTAGCAGTTGTTAAATGCCCTCAAGTTGATTCCAACTCAAAGGCAATTCTGTACAGGGCTTCTTAGGCTGCAAATCTTAGCAGGAGCAAAAAGCCTCATCTTTCTTCCGAGGAGCAGCTAGTGGACTTGAGTCTCTGACCTTGTGGTTTGCAGTCCAGTGCTTATATCCTACTGAGCCACTGTGCAATTAAATGATATATATCAATCATACTTCATTAATAGTAAAGTTAAAAACAAACAAAATAGAAAACAAATGCTGGAGAGGTGTGGAGAAACTAGAACCCTCATCCACTGCTGGGGGGACTGTAAAATGGGACTTTGGAAAACAGTATGGTGCATACTTAAAAAGTTGGAAGTACCATGTGACCCAGCAATCCCTCAACTTAGTTTTAGAGAACTAAGATCCATGACACAAATAGACACCCATACTCACAGCACTGTCCATGATAGCAAAAGAATGGAAACAAGCTAAATGTACAACAGTGCAAGAATGGATAAACTGCAGTACATACACACAATAGAATGCTATGCAGTGTTAAAGAATGATGGATCTTTGAAAAGTCTGATATGGCTGAATGTGGAGGATGTCATGCTGAGTGAAATTGTTGTTAGGTGCCTGTGCATAACAGAAAGAAACACTCCCTGGTCCTGTGCCATACTCATAATTATTGTGTTTGAGCTCATTGTTGCTGCCACTGTGTCAGTCCATCTCGGGGATCTTCCTCTTTTTTTCCTGACCCTTCACTTCTTCAAGCATGATATCCTTCTCCAGGAACTGTCCCCTCCTAACAACATGCCTTAAGTACCAGAGATGAAGTCTCCCCATCATTGTTTCTAAGGAGCATTGTGGTTTTAAACCCTTGTTCTGTTCTAGCAACTGCCTCTTGATCTGTGTACAGGTTCCTCACTAGCACAATTAATTGCTTTTGAATATTCATTCTTCTCAATGTTATCCTTAGTTTGTTATGACCACACAGTTGAATACCTTAGCATAGTCAATAAAGCATAAGTAAATAGCTTTCTGGTACTCTGCTTTCTACCAAGATCTATCTAATATTCGCCATGATATCCTTCATTGCGTGCCCTCTTCTGAATCTGGTTTGAATTTCTAGCAGTTTCTTGTTTGTGTATTGCTGCTAATGTTTTGAATTAAATTTTGAGTGAAGTTAATTAATCACAAAAGGACAAATATTGTATAATATTACAATTGTGAAAAGTAAAAATAAAAGGTTTTCACACTAAAAAAAATTTTTTTTTCTTTTACCATTGGTGGGAGCCGCCACTCGTCTGTCAGTCAAACTGTGGTGGCTTGCATTATTGCTTTGATTCTGGAATCTATGCCACCTATATTTTAAATACCAAAAGGGTTACCCATGCTGGACAGGTTTCAGTTGAACTTCCAGTCTAAGACTAGAAGAAGGCAAAGTGGACCACTTGTAAAAGTGTAGTTACTGAAAACCTTATGAATAGCAGTAGAACACTGTCAGATAGCACCATGATGAAAAGCACCAGAATATTGTCAGATACAGTGCCGGAAGATGAGTCCTTGAGTTTGGAAAGCACTCAAAATACTACTGGGAAGAGCTGCCTCCACAAAATAAAGTTGACAGTGGTGATGTGAATGGAGTAAAGCTTTCGGGACCTACATTTGCTGATGGGGCACAACTCAAAATGATGAGAAACAATTGTAAATATCCTTAGTAATCAGGACATGGAGTGTACGAATTATAAATCTAGGAAAATTGGAAGTTGTCAAAAATGAAGTGGAAATGGACTGGTATTGGCTATTTTGAATGTGATAATCACACGGTGTGATACCTTGAATTTATTTGAAATGACTTTTCTATCCAAAGTCTTTTTAATTCATACCAAGTGATTGGATAGGACCATGCAAATAAGGCATATAGGACTATAAAGACCTCCAGCTAAGTTTAAGGATCCATTTCAGAAGCAGAGACAGAAGATCCCAGGACCACCAAGAAGGAAGAGCATGAATGGAGCATGAGAGGTCAAGAAGCAACAACAAGAGGAGACATCAGAGGCAATGGCAGAGACGACAGCAGAGAAAACAGCAGAGGCAGTGGCATGGAGAGACAGATGGCAGAGAAAACAGCAGAGGCAGTGGCATGGAGAGACAGATGGCAGAGAAAACTGCTAGCAGAGGCAGTGGCATGGAGAAACAAACAGCTTACATCTCTAGGCCTGTGGTATGAATGAAGCTGAGTGTCTATAGGCAGGAGACTGGCTTGCAGAATGTGCCCTTTGTGCATTCACAGTCTGGTTGAAAGGGCTTTGTATCACTTGCTGGAGCAGGGCAGAGGCCAAGATGGCCCCATGGCTGAGAAGCGAAGACAAGAGTGAGGTGTGCCTACAGTATGACAGACAAGAGTCGTTCCTGACTGGAGAGCTGCTGCATCCTGAGTTGATTTTGATACTCAACTGTAACCTGTTCACTTCCCTAATAAACCTCATAATCATGAGTATTGTTATGAATTCTATGTGGCTATTGCAATGGGTTATTGAACCCAGATGTGAAGTAGAGAGTGCTGTGGGAGGAATGGATTGTGTCAGAACAGAGTAAAGAAGGTTATAGGGTGGAAGTATGTCTGACTTGTGCTTCATTGGCCAGGGCCATAATTAATTAAGGAATTAAAATGAAGAAATTGAGACATATTAATTGAGGAATTGAAATAAAGAAATGAGACATGGGGGAACCTGCGCATGAAGAATTCATTGTTTTTGCAAAGCAGCAATGAACGATTTTCTTTTCTTTCTCTTTCTTTTTCTCTAGATGGCAGAGCCACAAAGAGTTGTTTTATTATTTTTATGCACAGACCCCTAGTTAAATTTTTCTCTTGTTAAATCATTCTCTGATTTATTCATGATTTTATTAGTATCCCTTTTACTTTAGATTTTTGACTCTCCT
>NW_006408841.1:1043387-1049980 GCF_000296735.1 Chrysochloris asiatica
TTAACAGACAAAGGTTAAGAAATATGTGAAGGTTAACTTGCTTCTCAGAGAAAAGAATAGATTTATGTATGAACAAATGTTTAACTAAAAGGTTTCAAGGCGCCTGAATGTCTCCTATGCCTTGAGATAATGCTTTTGCTGTAACTTCTCATTCCTGTTGTAAATTTAAGAATTGTAAACCATGAGGAATGTGCCCCAAGATAGATTGTACCTTGATTACTATGAATGCAATGTTTTCTGAAATGGTATATAAGGGGGTTGTAAGATAGAACAAAGGGGAAGGGAAGAAGTAGAAGAAAGAAGTAGAGGTAAGTAAGAATAGAGGCAAGAAGTAGAGGTAAAAGTAAGTAGAGGAAGGTAGAAGAAAGGAGTAGAAAAAAGGAGAGAGGTAAGAGATGTAGAAGCAAGAATGAGAGAAGTAAGTAGAAGCAGAAAGAAGTAGGGAGAGAAGAAGGAATATGAGGTGGAGAAGGAGACAGTAAAGAAATGGAAGGAGGGGAAGGGAGAAAAGAAACAGAAGAGATGAGCAGGAGGGGAGCAGGAGAGGAGAGAAGGAAAACAGGAGCAGGGGAGGGGAGAAAGGAAGCAGAAGAGATGAGCAGGAGAGCAGGGGAGTAAAGAATGAGCAGGACAGTAAAGAATGAGAGAAGTAGAGTATTAGAATAGCCATAGAAATAATAATAATAAAGCATGTAATAAGAAGATTTTGAATTTATCATGATCCATGACTCTGTGTAATCCTTATCGCCGACGTCCACACCCACCTTCGGAAAAACCCCTGAAATAAGTATGTCGGGGATGGCTCTCGGCACTTCATAAGAATTGGCCTAGGGCTGATTTTGAGTTTAGTTCTCTTGTCCGCTTGTGAAGCCAGGGAAGTCAGACATGGTCTCCCACGTAGTTTCTGCACATGGTTTACTACGCTGGGACAAATTGAAGAGAAATAGCATCACTTTCATCTCAAGACCTATCTTGAAGTACAGTGCTGTCTATGATAAGATGACGTCCATATGCCTACAAAGAAAACCTGTCAATACAACTATTATTCAAATTTACACATCAACCACTAAAACCAGTGATGATGAAATTGACGAATTCTACCAACTTCTTTAGTTTGAAATTGATCAAACATGCAATCAAGATGCGTTGATAAATACTGGCAATTGGAATGCAAAGGTTGGAAGCAAAGAGGAAGGATCAGTACTTGGAAAATATGGCCTTGGTGATAGAAATGATGCTGGAGATCACATGGTCTAATTTTTCGAGACCAATGAGTTCATTGCAAATACCTTTTTAAACAACATAAAAGACATGGAATACACAGAAATCACATTGACTACATCTGTGAAAATAGATGGTGGAAAAGCTCCATATCATCAGCCAAAACAAGACCAAGCGCAGACTGTGGAACAAGACCATCAATTGCTCATATTGCAAGTTCAGGCTGAAGCTGAAGAAAATTAAAACAAGTCCAAGAGAGCAAAAAACTGACCTTGTAGATAGTCCAACTGAATTTAGAGATCATCTCAAGAACAAATTTGAGGAATGACCCAAGACTCAAAGAGTTATGAGATGACATCAAGAGCATTATACAGGAAGAAAGCAAAAGGTCATCAAGAAAACAAGGAAGAAGGAAAAGACTAAAGTGAATGTCAGAAAAGACTCTGAAACTTGCTCTTCAGAGGAAAGATGTTAAGGCAAATGCAAGAAATGAGATTTCTATTCAGTAAAATAGCTGAACAGAAATTTCAAAGGGCATCTCAGGAAGATAAACTCAACTATTATAATGAAATGTGCAACGACTTGGAGGTAGAAAACTAAAAGGGAAGAACATGCCCAGAATTTCTCAAGCTGAAAGAATTGAAGAAAAATACCAGGCCGCGACTTGCAGTATTTAAGGATTATATATTGGCAAAATGGCAGCAATAATGGGCTCAAGGGTAGCAACAATTATGAGGTTGGCCCAGGACCGGGCAGTGTTTCATTCTGTTGTACATAAGGTCTCTATGAGTTGGTACTGACTCGATGGCACCTAACAACAACAACAACAATGGTTAAAATAGTGAATGATGCAGAAAGCATCCAAAGAAGATGGAAGGAAAACACAGAATCACGTTACCAAAAAAGAAATGATAGATGTTCAACCATTTTAAGAGGTAGCATTTGATCAAGAGACAATGATACTGAAGGAAGAAGTCCTAGGTGTACTAAAGACTTTGGCAAAGAACAAGACGCTGGGAATTGATAGAATTCAAATTGAAATCTTTCAACAAACTGATGAAGCACTGGAGGCACTCACTCATTTATGCCAAGAAATTTGGAAGACGGCTGCTTGGCCAACTAATTGGAAGAGATCCATATTTGTGCCCATTCCAAAGAGAGGTGACCCAGAAATAATCAGACAATATCATTCAGAATTCAGAAATCATCAGACAATATCATTAATATTGCATGCAAGTAAAATTTAGCTAATGTTAATCAAAAAACAGCTGCAACAGTACATTGACAGGGAGCTGCCAGGGGTTCAGGCCAGATTCAGATAAGGAAGTGTAATGAGGGATAGCATTGCTGATGTAAGATGGATCTTGGCTGAAAGCCAGAGAATACCAGAAAGATGTTTATGTGTGCTTTATTGACTACACAAATGTAGATCATGACAAGCTATGCACAACATTGTGGAGAATGAGTATTCCAGGATACTTAGTTGTGCTTGTGAGGAGCCTGCACATAGACCAAGAGGCAGTCATTCAAGCAGAACAAGGGGGCACTGAATGGTTTAAAATCAGGAAAGGTGTATGTAATGGTTGTATTCTTTCAACACACTTACTCAATCTGTTTTCTGAACAAATAATTCATGAAGCTGGATTATATGAAGAAGAACACGGCAGCAGGATTGGAGGAAGACTAATTAACAGCCTGTGCTACGCAGATGATACAACCTTGCTTGCTATAAGTGAAGAGGACTTAAAATACTTACTGATGAAGATCAAAGCCTTCAGTATGGGTTGCACTGCGATGTAAAGAAAACAAAAATCCTCACCACTGGACCAGTAAATAACATCACGATAAATGGATTGAATTTTGCTTGGTTCAACCATCCACACTCATGTAAGCAGGGTCAAAAAAAATCAAACAACTTTATTGCATTAGGCAGATCTGCTGCACAAGACCTCTTTAAAATCGTCAAGACAAAGATGTCAGTTTTAAGATATGCCAGAACCAAACCATGGTATTTTCAACAGCTTCATATGCATATGAATGTTAGACAATAAGTAAGGAAGACATAGAAGAATTGATGCATTTGAGTGATGGTGTTGGAGGAGACTATTAAAAGTACCAATTTCTTTGGGAAGAAACACAAAGATCTGTGTTCAGCCAGAATACTCCGTAGAAGCCAGGATGGCTAGACTTCCTTTTTCATACTTTCAAATGCATATTGTTTTTGTTAAGTGCCGTCGAGTTGGTGCCTACCCATAGCAACCCTGTATTAGGTTTCTGAGGAGTGGCTAGTGGGTTTGAACCACTGACCTTGTGGTTCAAACTGACCTTATGTTCTAATGCATTATCCTGCAATGCCATATAAGGCTATTGAAAATACTATCGCTCAAACTGACATCTTTGCTTTTTAGCACTGAAGATGTCTTTTGCAGCAGATTTCCCCAATGCAATATGCTATTTATTTTTTGACTGCTGCTTCCATGAATATTGATAGTGAATCTTAATAAAATGAAATCCTTGACACTTAACTCTCCCCCTCCTTATCTTAGTGTTATTTATTGATCCAGTTTTGAGGATTTTTGTTTTTCTACATTGAGATGTAATCCATACTTGATGCCTGTAGTCTTATCTTCATCAGCATGTGCTTCGAGCAAACAAGTTTAAGTCATCTTCATATTGGAGGTTGTTAATGAGCCCTCCTATGATCTTGATGCTATGTTCCTCCCAAATAGTCCAGTTTCTCAGATTATTTGCTCAGCATACAGATTGAATAAGTATGGTGAAATGATACAACCCTGATGCATATCTTTCCTGATTTGAAACCATGCCATATTCTCTTGCTTTGTTCACATGACTGTTGGTCTATGTACAATTTCCTCATGAGCACAGTGAAGGGTTCTGGAATTCCTATTCTTTGCAGTTTTATGATCCATACAGTTAAATACTTTTGCGTAGTCAATAAAACACAAGTAAACATCTTTCTGGTCTTCTCTGCCTTCAACCAAGATCCAGTTAATGTCAGCAATGTTATCCCTTGTTTCATGTCCTCTTCCAAATCTAGCTTGAATTCTGGCAGCTCCCTATTGTTGTACTGCTGCAACTATTTTTGGAATTACCTTCATCAAAATTTTTACTAACATGTGATATTAATGACATTGTTAGATAATTTCTGAATTCTGTAAGGTCACCTCTCTTTGGAATAGGCACAAATATGGATCTCTTCCTGTTGATTGGCCAGATCTAAAATTCTTGGCATAGACTAATGAGTGCTTTCAAGGTTTCAACAAGTTTATTGAAACATTTCTATTGGTATTCTGCCAGTTCCTGGATCCTTGTTTTACCTCAGTGCCTTCAGTATAGATTGGATTTTTTTCTTCAATACTTTCAGTGCTTGATCATGTGTTACCTCTTGAAACGGCTGAGCATTGACTAATTCTTTTTGATACAGTAACTGTGTATTCCTTCCATCTTCTTTTGATGCTTCCTGTATTGTTGTAATGTTCCTGTTGAACATTTTACCCCCAAATCCTTCAATATTAAAACTCAAAGATTGGGTTTTTTCTTCAGTTCTTTCTAACTCCAGGTCTATGCACATTTTATTATAATAATTTACTTTGTCTTCTTGTGTTGCCCTTTAAAGTATTGTGTTCTTTTACTACATCATTTCTTCCATTCACTTTAGCTGCTCTGCATTCATGAGCAAGTTTCAGTATCTTCTGATAATCATTTTGATTTTTCCTGTCTTTTTAATGAACTTTTGCTTACTTCATGTATGATGTGTTTGATGTCATCCCACAAATTGTCTGGTCTTTGGTCATTTTTGTTCAATTCATTATTTTTTTTTCCCTTTAATACAGGGACCAAATTTTATTCATATTTGGGTTCACATGGAAAAATTCCCTTATTATTATTATTTTTTTGTTATTTAATGTTAAAGGTTTACAGACAAGATCATCAGTTTTATATCTCAGCAATCATACACATTGTTTCATCTCAATGATTGCAATACATTTATCCCATTTCCTAGGATTGGTTCCTATTTCCATTCTACCCACCTTCTCATCACTTCACAACTTTGTTCTTAGGTAAATGTTGCCCTTTTGAACATACCTTACTAGTGTTGTGTCCCCTTATATACCTTTCTACTGCTTGACTGAATATTGGGCCATGAAGGCGAGTTCTTTGCAGACCTGAAAGGTAGCTGAGGACCATAGTCTTGAGTTCCTCCAGTCTCTTTCTGACCAGTAAACCTGGTCTTTTTGAAAATAATTTTGAATTTCATTCCACATTTTCTCCTACTCGAACTGGAATCTTCTAATGTGATCCCTTTCAGAGCAGTTGGTAGTGGCAGCTGGACACCATTTAATTCTTCTAAACATGTTCAACTGGTCAATTGGATGAGTTGATACCAAGAAATTTTCATCACTCTTCTTTCTTATTTATGCATGTGGAATGATCAGTATTTGCACCTTTCCTGGCCATTCATGAGCTTTTAAGATCCCAGATATTACTCACCAAAGTAGGCTATGGAACACTGTCTTTAGGAACTATTTTATGTCAATTGACCATGGTGTCCCTTGAGACTGGTCCTGAGCCCCCAGTTCCAGCTATTCATTGCCTTGAGGTGTTTAATAATATCTAAGATGGCCAGACTTCATGTCTCATAATTCAGGCATATTATCAGGAGGAACCAGTTCCTGGAAAAGGACATCATGATTGGTAAAGTGGAGGGTCAGCAAAAAAGAGGTAGACACCAACAAGATGGATTGGCACAGTGGCAGCAGGAATGGGCTCAAGTGTAGCAGCAATTGTAAGGATGGCACAAGACCAAGTGGTGTTTCATTCTGTTGTACATAGGGTCACTATGGGTCATAACCAACTTGACAGCACCTAAGAATAACAACAGTGACAAGAAGTTTTCATCATTTTGCCTGCTGTATACTGGTGTGGCACTGTGGGTTAATGTGCCAGACTGCAAAGCCATTTGAACTGCAAGGTTGGCAGTTCAAGTTCACCAGCTGCTCCTTGGGAACTCTATACAGGGTTGCTATGGGTCAGAATCGACTTGATGGCACTTGACAACAGCAACATTCTCCATTCATATTCTTCACCACATTCAGAGGTGTGTTTACAGCAAAGGTAAATACCCATTTAATATGTCTAGGCCCTATGTTAAAGATCAGTTGACTGTATGTGGATAGATTTACCTCTGAGTTATCAATTCTGTTTCATTAATGTATGTATCTTTCACTGTATCAGTACCAGGATGTTTTGACCACTATTGTTGTTGTCAGGTGCCATTGAGTCAGAACCAACTCATAGCGACCCCATGCACAGCAGAATGAAACAATGTCCGATCCTGGGCCAACCTCACT
>NW_006408841.1:1050875-1053682 GCF_000296735.1 Chrysochloris asiatica
GGAATACTCATACTTCTCAATGTTGTCCATAGCTTGTCATGATCCACACAATCGAAAGCCTTTGCGTAGTCAATAAAGCATAGGTAAATATCTTTTTGATATTCTCTGCTTTCAGCCAAGATCCGTTGGACATCAGCAATGATATCTCTCGTTCCACGGCCTCTACTGAGTCCAGCTTGAACCTCTGGAAGTTCTCTGTCAATGTATGATTGTAACTGTTTCTGTAATACCTGTATTAAATTTTGAGATCAAGGAATGAGAGCCCTCCAACTTTGTTTTTCTTCTTAAGCAGTGCTATTCTTATCTGAGGTCTCTTTACTACCATATAAAGTTCATGATTATTTTTTTCCATCTCGTTAAAGAATGTTATTGGAATCTGGATTGGGATTGTGTTATATCTGTATGTGACTATGACTATGGGTCGCATTTACATTTTCACAATGTTGTCTTTCTATTCATGAACATGGTATATTCTTTCATTTTTGTAAATCTTTTTTGGTTTCTTGTAGTAGTGTTTTGAAATTTTCTTTGTATAGGTCTTTTGTTCTGTGATTAGGTTTATTCCTAAATTTTTCATTCTTTGGGTGACTATTGTAAATGCTATTGTTTTCCTAACTTCCTTTTCAGAGTTGTCTTTATTAGTATAGAGGAATCCAACTGATTTTTGAATGTTGATCTTGTACCCTTGCCACATTGCTGAATCTTTGAAACTTTCCCAGTTTTGCAGATTTTCTATGTGTAGGATCATATCATCTCATCATATCATACTTATTCATATCATATCATCATATCATACTTATTCAACCATATGCTGAGCAAATAATACAAGAAGCTGGGTTCTATGAAGAAAAATGTGGCATCAGGATTGCCAATGTGGATGTCTTTAATTTTCCTTTCTTGCCTTATAGCTCTGGCTAAGACTTCCAACACAATATTGTGTAGGAGTGGTGATAAAGGTACCTTGTCTGGTACCTGTTCTCAAGGGGAAGCCTTTCAGTTTCTCTCCATCTAGAGTGATGTTGGCTGATGGTTTTGCATATATATTCTTAATTATGTTGAGGATTTTCCTTTTAATTCCTACTTTGTTGAGTCTTTTAATCACGAATGGGATATTTTGTCAAATTCCTTTTCTGTATCAATTGATGTGATCATGTAGTTCTTTTCCTTTTTAAAAATTACATGTTGGATTACAATGATTATTTTTCTAATATTGAACCATTCTTGCATTTCTGGTATGAATCCTGCTTGGTCATGATGTAATTTTTTGTTTTTATTTGTTGAATTCTATTGGCTAGGATTTTGGTGATACATTTTGCTTATGTGATCATAAGGGTTATTGGTCTATAATTTTCTTATTCAGTTATGTCCTTGCCTGGTTTTGGTATGAGTGTTATGCTTGCTTGATAAAATGTATTGAGGAATTTCTTATCCTTTTCTATGTTTTGAAATAGTTTTAGTAAAATTGTTATCAACTCTTCTCTGAATGTTTGGTAAAATTCACCAGTAAAGCCATCTGGGCCTGGATTTTTTTGTTGTTGGGAGTTTTATATTGTTGTTGGGAGTTTCTTAATGTTCTAATCAATTTCTTCTTTTGCTATAGGTCTTTGAACAGATCTTTAAGTTTTCTACTTCACTCTGTGTTAGTTGAGGTAGATTGTGTTTTTCCAAAAATCTATCCATTTCTTCCAAATTTTCAAATTTGTTGTAGTGCAAGTCTTCATAGTATTCTGGAACTATCCTTTTTATTTCCAGTGGTTCTCTTATGAAGGTCACTCATACAGTTTCTTATGCATGTTATTTGCGCCTTCTCCCTCTTTTCTTTTGTTAGATTTGCCAATGATTTGTCAATTTTATTAAACATTTCCAAGAACCAGTTTCTTGTCTTGTTGATTCTTTTAGTGTTTTCCTGTTTTTTAATTAACTTATTTCTGCTGTAATCTTTATTATTATTATTTTTTCTTCTGTTGACTATAGGCTCATTTTACTGGTCTTTTTCAAATTTTAGGAGGAATTGCGCTAATGTGTTGTTTGGTTGTTTCTTGTTTATGGATGTGTGCATTTACTGCTACTTTATTAGCCCTCAAAGTATTGCTTTTGCTATGTCCCAAACATTTTGGTATGTTGTGTTTTCATCTTCATTTGCTTCAAGAATTTTTTTATTTCATTTTTTATTTGTTCTATTTCTCAAAGGCTTTTAAGCACGGTGTTATTCAGTTTCCACGTAGTTGATTTTATTTCCTTGGTCTTCCTATTGCTGATTTCTGATTTTATAGTATTGTGTCTGAGAATACACTTTGTAGTATATTGATGTTTTTAAATTTATTGAGACTTACTTTGTGTCCTAACATGTGGTCTGTTCTGGAGAATGTTCCATTTGCATTGGAAAATAATAGGTATCATGCTATTGTTGAGTTGACTGCTCTGTATAAATCTATGAAGTCAAGTTGATTAATTGCATAGCTTAGTTCCTCTACGTCTTTATCAAGTTTCCTTATGGTTGTTTTTTTTATTGATAGTGGTGTATTAATATCTCCTATTATTATTGTATGATGTTCTTGATGTCATCCCACAACTCTTCTGGTCTTTGGTCTTTAGTGTTTAGTGTATTAAGTCTATTCTTCACATAATCTCTAAATTCAGATGGGATATATTCAAGGTCATATTTTGCTCTCATGGACTTGTTTTCATTTTCTTCAGCTTCAGTTTGAATTTGCATATGAGTAATTGATGGTCTGTTCCACAATCTGCACCTGGCCTTGTTTTCACTGATGATATGGGATGACATCAAGAACATCATACATGAAGAA
>NW_006408841.1:1054863-1061493 GCF_000296735.1 Chrysochloris asiatica
ATCAAAGAGCACAGCCTTCGGTATGGATTACATCTCAATGTAAAGAAAACAAAAATCCTCACCACTGGACCTATAAACAACATTCTTATTAACGGTGAAAAGATTGAAGTTGTCAAGGACTTCATTCTTCTTGGATCAATTATCAACAGCAGTCAATGGAAACAGCAGTCAAGAAATCAAACGCCATATTGCATTAGGCAAATCTGCTGCACAAGACCTTTTGAAAGTGTTGAAGAGCAAAGATGTCAGCTTGAGGACTAATATGCGCCTGACCCAAGCCATGGTATTTTCATTAATCTCATATACATGTGAAAACTGGACAATGGAAAAGGAAGACTGTAGAAGAATTGATGATTTTGAGTTATGGCATTGGAGGAGAATATTGAAAGTGCCATGGGCTGCCAAAAGAACCAATAAATCCTTTTTTGAAGAAGTGCAGCCAGAATGCTCCTTGGATGCCAGGATGGCCAAACTTTGTCTCTCATACTTCAGACATATTGTCAGGAAAGACCAGCCACTGGAGAAGGGTATCATGTTTGATAGGGTGCAGGGTCAGAGAAAAAAAGCTGAAGACCCTCAATGAAGTGGATTGGCCAAGTGGCAGCATCGATGGTCTCAAGCGTGGCAACAGTAGTGAGGTTGGCCCAGGATCGGGCAGTGTTTCATTCTGCCGTGCATACAGTTGCTATGGGTAGGTACTGACTCGATGGCACCTAACAACAACAACATTATTATTGTTGAGTTATCTATTTCTTTCTTCAATTTTGTTAGTTTCATATATATGTATTTTGAGGGTCTTTCATTGGGAGCATAGATACTTATTATTGTTATGTCCTCTTGCTCAGTTGAACATTTAATCATGATATAATGTCCTTCATTGTCTTTTATGCTGGTTTTTATCAAAGGTTAATATGGCCTCTCCTGCTCGAATTTGATTACCGTTAGCTTGATAAATGTTTTCCCATCCTTTAATTTTGAATATATGTTTGTCTTTGTGTGTATGGTATCTCTGTAGACAGCATGTTGAAGGATCCTATTTTATTATGCCTTCTGCTACACTCCATCTCTTGGATGTTTAATCCAATGATGTTCAGTATAATTAATGATATCTAAGAATTGATTGCAATCATTTTGCTTTATGTATTTTGGTAGTGGTGCTGGTTTCTTTTTCCACATTTTTCCCTGTGGTGAGTTCATTTTGTTTGTGTGCTTTTTCTTGTCAATTTCTTCACACTTTAAATGTTTATAAAATCTTCATGGATTTTCCTTTACTTAATTTGATATGAAGGTGTATTATGTATGCTACTTTTAGCCTACCCTGTAATTTATTAATTTCTTTGCCAAATTAAAACAGTCTGTGTTATTTTGAAATCTACTGGACTTCCTCACAATTTAGTATTCTGTAACTATATGTCCCCCTCTTTTTGCTCTGTACTTGTCTTCATTATAGATTGATGTCTTTGATTTCCTATCTTCAATTTTAAAGTTTTAAAAAATACTTTTTATTGTGAATTGAGTGAAGGTTTACAGAGCAGATCATCAGTTTTACATTCAACAAATCATATATTTTGCTTCATTACATGGTTACAATCCCCTTCATGCACCAACAGTTAACAACATTTACCTCTATTCACTTTAGCCACTGCATTCCTCCCTGTGTCTCCCACCACCCCCATCTTTTCTCTGCCAACCTCCCTCCAGTTGTATATTGCTTGCCCTGCCATCCATGTCAATGTGTGTCTACCCCATATTGCAAGAATCATTTCCTCCTCCCCCCAAAATAATCATAGATTGTTGCTTTTATCAAGAAGCATTCCCCTCCCCCTTTGATGTACAAAAAACAAACAGCCAAAAAACCATTCAGGAATATATAATCATTCAAACAACCACAGGGCATATTCTGTAAGAGTCTCCTATCTACCAGCACACAGCCTTTCTCTTTCCATGAGTCTAGAGTCCTCAGATGTTTAATCTCTCCATGGTATCACTTCTGCTTCCATTTCTGGTCTTGCTTCTCTGGTTAGAGTCCCATGTTCAACTCTTGGTCTTCTCTCTTGATGGTCCTAGGGTCCTCTGTTCCTGGATTGCAAATTTAACTACTACCCCCTTTTTGTTACACAACTGCTACCTTTACAGTTGAGATCATCACAATTAGGTATGATAATAATTACTCACTACTGGGTCAGAAGAATCCTATTTCCATCTCCTTTCACCAGACCCATCCAGACAAGATAGGACAGTCTGAAACTAAACTAGTCTTGAAAACTTGTAAGTCATCTACTTCATGCATTTATAGATCCCCATCCCCCCATTTTAGATAGCCAATGTCTAAGTTGTCTGTCCCTATCAACCCTGTACAAAGGGGCTAGGCTTCATCCTTGATGTGATGACTCCTTCCCTCTCGGTTGGTATTTTGAGCTACTGTATCCGTAAGCACAGTGTGGTGGTTACGGATTGGGCTGCTAACCTCACAGTCAGCAGTTTGAAACTACCAGCTGTTCCACAGAAGAAAGATGAGGCTTTCTGTTCCCGTAAAGATTTACAGCCTCGGAAACCCTGTATGGGGTCACTATGAGTCAGAACTGACTCCACGGCACATAACAACAACAATATCCATAAGTGTAGTTCCAATTGTAACAATTTACACTTGCTTCCTTTATCAAATTTCTTTATCTTCCTCTAGTCAAGTTCTGATCAAGCTATCGAAAGCTAGGTCAAATGGGCACTATCTGCCAGTTTGGGCATATTTATGCATCTCTCCCTCACTTCATATCAGCTTGACACTTTACTTTCAGCTCTAGCCCTCTGTGGCTAGGTCCTTGTCCATGAGTTCAAGAGTTGCCAAGTCTCCCCATATTCCTTCTTCTTTTTCTCATCTCAAGCTTGATGGGAGTCTATGGAACATGATTGAACTCAGCCCATATCCTCATTGCTGCCTTTCCCCTACTTCCACTCAAAAGTAGACCAATGTGGCCACCAGCAAGCTTACAGGCCTGCTCAAGTGTTCCCTTTAAGTTTTGGTCTTGGAGGGGGTTTGTCCTGAAGGGACTTGATTGCTTGCCTTGGTGACTCCCTGGTGAACAGCTTGCTAGTTCTTGTAGTAGCCAATCATACTGCCCTTTTTTGGGGAGGAGGGGGGTTGGTTTTATTCTTTATTCAATTGCCAAGAGTGGAACCAAGGATAAATAGATGGCACAACAGTTTTGCTGTTTTGTTTTCTGCTGGTATTATTACTCAGATTTGGGGGATTTTTTATTTTGTTTTTTTACAAATACAAATTAAAAACAGAAAAACTCTACTTCAAAAAAATTTTAACAGTTCAAGAGAAAAGCATATCAGTTGTATTATAGATATTTAAAACTTATTGCACAATTTAAATGTCAATGGTAAAAAATAGTATGATTTGACATTGTTGTGTGATAGCAAAAGAACAAACCTCTAACCCTTTTTCATTCCATTTTTAACCACACCAGTGTGAGTCAAAATTGTCAATTTTTCAAATGGCAATTTCTCCACACTAGAAGATGACTCTCAAAAGAAGATGTTTTTCTGCTTTTAAAATGTTTTATCCAATCCTATATTTCTTACAGTCTTTTGAAACACATAGAAAATAAGTAAGAAATATTCCAATGAATGAAACATACCAAATGTCAGTAATAAGCAAGACACATTCCTTTGGGGAAATGGCTGTTAAAAAAAAATCCAGTCTGTATAAGCAAGGAAATTAAGTCTTTTTTCTTCTTCTTCTTCTTTAAAAATCCATTTTTCCTAAAATATCATTCCACCAAATTGCAAGTGAAGGACTAAAAGATCAGGAGAGGGAAGGAGGGTGGGGTGCATACAGCATTAACACAAAAAGGAGTAAAAGTGTACAAACATAAGTAGTTTATATCAGATTAGACTCATACTCCAAGATACCAAAGGCTGATTGAAGAAATTCACCCTTCTGCAGGAACTAGGGTTTGTACTGCTGTGTGATGACCAGTGAAGAGGGATTCACTGCCTTGGAGCAATGCCTCTTCCCACTCCAAATCCTGGTTTCTGCACCATGCTTCCACTAGGAGGGCCTTTTATTCCACCATCCAGCCCACCTCAAGGGTCTCCAGGCCCCGGCAGGTGGTTATCTAGATGGTCCCCTTCCCTGGAGGCTTGAGTCTTCTTCTCTTCCACATTCAGACAAATTCACCTCTGAACATGATAGGTCTGTTACTAAGAACTTTCTGAACAGGTTCTGAGTCATCAAACACAACAAACCCAAAACTGGGTAGTTTCCCACCACTGTTAATGTGCAGCTCCACCACATTCCCATAGTTTTGGAAGAAGACTTTAAGCTCTGATTTATCCACTTCATGAGGCAGGTTGCCAATAAAGAGTTGGTGACTGTCAGGGTGTCTCACAGTTCTTCAAGGTTCAGCATCACCTTGCTCACTAGCCTCATGAATTGGTCTAGGGACCCTCTGTGGAAGAATATTGATTCATTGTTCTCGCACTCTTTGATTCCTCTGAGGTCTCTGCAGTGGAATCTAAGATTCAGGCTTAGACTCTGGATGAGGCTGTGAAATTGGAACTTTAACAACATGAGATGGGGTCCCAGTAACTGGAACAGCTCCACTGGGAGGAAGGTTCTTACTAGTCACAGATGCCCAAGAAAATGTTTTCAAGTCTTCCTGTGCCATCTGAGCTATGTCTGCAGGCACTGGGGAAGAACTCTTCTGAGTCTTCTCAGGAGCACTGACTTCTAATACTGGCTCAGACTTCACCTCTTGGATTTCAGATACAGATTCTTGCTCTGGTTCTGGTTCCAGATCAGGCTCTGCTTCCATAACAGGTTCCTCTAAATGTTTGTCTAAGTCATTGTTGACAGTCTGATCATAGAAAGTTCCAGCATCACACTGGGTACCACCTCTGGTGTCTGCTGTCATTCTTCAGGCTCTTCTACTTCTTCCTCAGACTCCTTCTGAGGCTCAGTGACAAAGCCACCCAAGACTTCATCTTGGTATCTGAAGATATCATTATGAACATAGAACTTATTTACAGCTGATCCCTCAGGATCAGAACTTATTTACAGCTGATCCCTCAGACAAACGTCTGCATAAATCTCTGCAAGGCTTGGTTGTTACTAGAGAGCAACCAGACCACCTGGACCACCACACCATCGTTTAGAGTAGCACAAGCATCAACATGGCGAAGCTTAGTGTGGCAGTTGGTAAAGTTTTGTGACCTCACTTTCCTATGGATTTCTTTTTGTCTGTAGACTGCATCTTCTGGTTTCCTATTTCAATTGAATCCTCCATGGACATAAGATGAGTGCATCCTATAAAATCTATGTAGCGTGTCTGGAGCCTGGTTCAGCGTGTATAGTACTGTCCCACACATTCTTGTCTGACCAGTAGGGGACTAGTCTTCTCCATAACCATTGCTTTGGTCAGTGCAACCTGCACTGCTGAGTGGGACAGGAACAGGTTTTGCTTCACAGCAGGGCATATGGCAGAGAACCCTAATGCAACTACATCCACATACCCATACTGCCATTTTTATTTTTGATTTGTCCTGTTCATCTTTCTTTCAAGAAGTATTTTCTGTTCATGTAGACATTCCGGGCGGGTCTGCATGTCCTTTCAAGAGGGAATGTCCCACCTCAGAATGTTCTGGTTAGGGCTCAGGATTCCACCTAAGGCCCTATACACTACAAAGGCTCTGCAAGAAGCCTATTTCACTGGGCAAGTTCTAGAATCCCTTTTAGGTATTTCAAACAGTTATAGACTGAAGAAATCCAGAAGAGACACTGAAACTTGCTCTCCAGCATAGAGATGCTAAAACAAGTGGAAGAAATAAGGAAATACAATAGCTGAACAGAAAATTTCAAAGATCAGTTTGAGAAGATAAAGCTGAATATTATAACAAAATGTGCAAAGATCTAGAGTCAGAAAACCAAAAAGGAAGAACATGCTCTGCATTTCTCAAGCTGGGAAAACTGAAGAAAAAAAATCAAGCCTCAGTGTTTGTTATTTAAGGATTCTCTGGGCAAATTATTGAATGATGCAGAAAGCATCAAAAGAAGATGGAAGAAATACACAGAGTCACTGTACCAAAAGAAAATAGTTGATGTTCAACCATTTCAAGAGGTAGCATATGATCAAGAGCCAATGATACTGAAGGAAGAAGTCTGGTACATTGAAGGAATTGTCAAAGAACAAGGCACCAGGAATTGATTAAATAAATATTGAAATTTTTCAAGAAAGTGAGGTGGCACAGGAGGCACTCACTCATCTGTGCCAAGAAATTTGGAAGACAACTATCTAGCCGACTGATTGGAAGAGATCCATATTTGTGCCCATTCCAAAGAGAGGTGACCAAACAGAATGTGGAAATCATTGGACAATATCTTTGATAGCCCATGCGAGTTAAGTTTTACTAAAAGTAATACAGAAATGGCTATAAGCATACATTGACAGAGAACTTCCAGAGGTTCAAGCTGGATTCAGAATGAGGGATATCATTGCTGATGTCCGATGGATCTTGGCTGAAAGCAAAGAATACCAGAAGGATGTTTACCTGTGCTTTATTGACTATGCAAAGGCTTTCAATTGTGTGGATCATGACAAGCTATGGACAACATTGTGAAGTATG
>NW_006408841.1:1065312-1072079 GCF_000296735.1 Chrysochloris asiatica
TCAAAAGACAGCCAAGCATCTTAATATTATTCCTCCCTTTTCCACATTCCAACCATGGCTCAATCTCTGTATCCCAGAACCCTGTTGTTCCCAGGTTGTACATATATCATTATTTACCTCTGTCTCACTTTGCCCATTGAGACCTGTCTAATTGTTCTCCCATCTGCTTTGTTCTTCCATTCCCCTCTCAAACCCTATAGCTTTTAAGCAAGGTGTTAATCAATTTCCTTGCATTTGACTTTATTTTCTTGGTCTTCTAGTGTTGATTTCTAATTTTGTAGCATCGTTATCTGAGAAGATGCTTTGTAGTATTTTGATGTTTGCAAATTTATGGAGGCTTGTTTCGTGGCTTAACACATGGTCTATTCTGGAGAATGTTCCATGTGCACTGGAAAAAAATGTGTATTGTGTTGTTGTTGGTTGAATACTCTATACATATCTGTAAGTTCAAGTTGATTGATTGCGTTCTTTAGTTCCTCTTCATCTTTATTGAGTTTCTTTTGAAAGTGGTGTGTTAAAATCTCCCACTATTATTGTAGCTTTGTCTATTTCTTTCTTCAATTCTATTAGTGTTTGCTTTATATATTTTGAGGCTCTTTCATTGGGAGTTTTTAATTGTATTTATTATAGTCATGTCGTCTTGTTCAATTGACCCTTTAACCAGGACATAATGCCCTTCTTTATTTTTTATGCTGTTTTTTGTCTTAAAATTTATTTTATCAGAGATTAGTATTGCTCCTCCTGCTCATTTTTTTCTATTGCAATTTACTTCATATAGTTTTTCCGTCCTTTAACTTTTAATCTTTTTGTCTTTGTGCATTACTTGCGTCTCTTGCAGGCAGCATATTGAAGGATATTGTTATCTTATCCTGTCACTCTTTGTCTTTTAACTGGTGCATTTAACCCATTTACGTTCTGTGTTATCTATGTTGTTGTTGTTGTTAAGTGCCATCGAGTTGATTTCGACCCATAGTGACCCTGTATAGGGTTTCCAAGGAGCAGCTGGTGACCTTGAACCACTGGCCTTGCAGTTCAAACAACTTCGCAGTCTGACACATTAGCCCACAGCGCCACACCAGGTATGAATTAATTGCTGTCATTGTTGTTGTTGTTGTCAGGTGCCATCGAGTCGGAACCGACTCATAGCGACCCCATGCACAGCAGAACGAAACAATGTTGGATCCTGGTCCAACCTCACTACTGCTGCCACACCTGAGTCCATCAATGATGCCACCTGGCTGATCCATCTCGTTGGGGTCTTCCTCTTTTTCTCTGACCCTCCACCCTACCCAGCATGACATCCTTCGGTTGTTTCCTCCGGACAATATGTCCAAAGTAGGAGAGACGAAGCTTAGCCATCCTGGCCTCCAAGGAGCACTCTGGCTGCACTTCTTCCAAAACAGATTTATTGGTTCTTTTGGCAGTCCATGGCACTTTCAGTATTCTCCTCCAACACCACAACTCAAAGGCATCAATTCTTCTACGATCCTCCTTATTCACTGTCCAGCTTTCGCATCCATATGCGGCTATTGAAAACACAATGGCCTGGGTCAGGCGCACCCTAGTCCTCAAGCTGACATCTCTGCTCTTCAACACTTTAAAAAGTTCCTGTGCAGCAGATTTGCCCAGTGCAATACGTCGTCTGATCTCTTGACTGCTACTTCCGCGAGTGTTGATAGTTGATCCAAGAAGAATGAAGTCCTTGACAACTTCAATCTTTTCTCCATTGATAAGAATGTTGTTTATTGGTCCAGTGGTGAGGATTTTTGTTTTCTTGACATTGAGATGTAATCCATATCGAAGGCTGTGCTCTTTAATCTTCATAAGTAAATGTTTCAAGTCCTCTTCACTTTCAGCGATCAAGGTTGTATCATCTGCATATCGCAGGTTGCTAATGAGTCATAATTGCTGTCATTATGGGTTTTTTTTTTGGTGGGTGTGTGTGATGCTGCTGGTTTCTTTCTTCTGCATGCCTTTCTGCACTTAGTTCATGTTTTTTATGCTGTTTCTTGACCATTTCTTCATAGTTTTAATGTTTCTACATTCATCTTAGATTTTCATTTTCTTGATATTTTGTGAAGTATTCATTTTCTTTGAGGCTGCCCTACATTCTATTAAGTTTTTTCTTGCTTTAAAACAGTCTTTTTAATCCTGAAATCGACTTCACACACCTGGATTTCTGTTCTTATATTTTTCTATTCTCTCATATTCTAATTGTTTTGATTGTAGACTGACCTCCCCGATTCTCTGAATTTATTCTTATAGTTTTGTTCTCTACTCTTCCATCTGTTGATTGAGTTCCAGGTGGTGCTGCCATGTATGTCAATCTCTGGTTGTCTGTTCTTGTTGGTTGTTAGTTCAAGGAACTCCCTTTAGGATATTTTGAAATGCTTGGTTGAGTTTGACAACTTCTGTTTATCCTGGAATGTTTTGATTACACCATCATATTTGATTGACAGCTTTGCTGGGTAGACAATTCTTGGCTGGCATTTTTTTTTTTTTTCTTTCACGGTTTTATTATGTCTCCCCATTGCTTTCTTGCCTGCATGATTTCTGCTAAGGGATAAGAGCTTGATTTTTATTTGCTTGCCTTCATAAGTATCACTTCTCTTTCCTTAGCTACTTTCAGGATTTTCAACTTGTCTTTGATATTAGAGAGCTTGATTATGATATGTCTTAGTGATTTTCTTTTGGGGTCTGTCCTTCGTGGGGTCCCTTCAATTTCTTGAATGCTTATCTTCTCGTCTTTCAGGATGTTAGAGACATTTTCTTCTAGCAGCTCTTTAAATATCTCCTCGGTGATCTTCTGTGATCCTTCTTGTTCTAGAATTCCAGTAATCCTCAGGTTATTATTTTTCATGTTGTCCCACATGAATTAATTTTTTAAATTAATTTTTCTGCTTGCTTTTCTATCTTAGCAGTATTGAGAGATTTATCTTCGAACTCACTGGTTCTGGCTTCCATCTCTTCAATTATAGTCCTTTGCCCTTTCAGTGTGTTGTCCATTTCTGATATTTTATTATTAATCATTTGGACCTCATTTTGCAGGTTTTGAATGGTTTCCAGTGCTATTTTATCTTATTTGATTGCTCATGTAACACTTCCCTGACTTCTTCCTTATTTTTCTCAACCCCTCTGTGGAGCATTTGGATGCAACTCAATTTCATTCTCCTGAATTCCTTATCAGGCAGTTCCAAAGCCTGCCCTCCTTCAATAGGAAATGTTGGTCTACTTCTAGCTTATTTGTTTCCATTACTCTGTCTTGGTTCTGGACATGGCTGAGCTGTTCTGTTATTTTTTGGGGCATTTCAATTATTACATGTATTTTCAGTAATTAAATGAATGTATATTGGTGTATTATTAAGGTTTCTGATTGCCTTGTAGTAGATGTGATCAAGAGATGGGTTTCCCTTTTCACTTCACTTATTACTCAACTCAGAGTAATTTTAGCATGTGTTGGCCATCTATTTGTTGTATAGCAGCTGGTGTTGGCTCTTGGCCCGACGGTGGGATTTTATAGGGTACAATTATACCTTGGCTATATGACTGCAATTGCTGTCTTTTCTTGGGTAACATAGGGAGAAAGAGCCCTCCCCAGGTTAAAAGGGGACAAACAAAACAAAACAAACAAAAAAAGGAGAAAAAAGAAAAGAACAACAAAAACAAGACACTAAATTCTATAATAACGGCATAAATAAAAACAAAAACAAAAAACCCATAGCAAAATATGAGTACGATTTTAATGGCCCTTTTTGGCTTCTTGCCTTCAAGGCTGCCTTATAAATTTCAGGATGTTACTGTTGCTCCATATGACATAACTCAAGATTTGGTTTTTGGCCTTTCTCCTTTTTAGTCTCTCTCCCACTCCTCAAGACCATTCAGGTGTTCCTTCTAGTGAGAAACAGCCCAGGGCTGGCCAGAGCCGTTTTTAGAAAACCCTCTTGTTTTAGGTGGTTACTATTGATTCCTCCCCTTACTTTGATTTTGTCTCCAGTGATCTTTGCTGAGCAGATCCGTGTGTGTGCTTATAGAACCCTACCCCCTGGGGTTGGGGGCGGGTGTCCACTCACCCAGGTACCCCCTCTAGTCACCAGAGTGGAGGTGTGCAAACGAAAGGCATATGACCAGATAAAGAAAAATATGTTCACACCTTTATCTCTGGGAATCGGCCACACCTCTGAGATGGGATCCTACCTTACCTCCCTTGTTCTAAAACTAAGCACACTCATTCTTCTTTTGTTATATGCCTGTTCATACTTTCTGCTTCAATTTCTGTTAATTTAGACAAGTGGTGTGCTTCTAGAAATTTGTCCATTTTTTCTACATTTTCAAATTTGTTGGTGTAAAAGTTTTCATAATATTCTGTTTTTATCTATTTTAATTCCCGTTGATTCTATTATGATATTACTGTTTAATTTTTTATTCATGTTATCTGAATCTTCTCCTACTTTTCCTTTGTTAGATTTGCTAGTGGTTTGTCAATTTTATTAATCTGAAAAAAGGTATTTGCAATGAATAAATCATTGGTTTTGCAAAATTCTATTCTGCAATCTCCAGTGTCGTTTCTATCACTAAGCCAATATTTTCCAACAGTATTTCAAACTTCCACATTCCAATCACCAGTAATTATCATTGCATCTTGAGTGTATGTTTGATCAAGTTTAGACTGAAGAAGGTGGTAGAAATCTTCAATTTCTTCATCTTTGGCATTAGTAGTTGGTGTGTAAGTTAGAGTAGTAATTGTTTTAACTATTCTTTCTTGTAGGTGTATGGATATTATCCTATCACCGATAGGATTGTACTTCAAAATAGATCTTGCAGTGTTCATTTTGACAATGAATGAGATACTATTCTTCTTCAGTTTGTCATTACTGGCATAGTAAATCATACACTTCATTTCCACTCACTAATGTCTAGGATATTGTGTCTTGTTTGTTCCATTTTATTTTTTATGACTTTAAATTTTCCTAAATTCATTCTTTGCACATTCTGCATTTTGATTATTAATGAATGTTTGTCATTTCTTTTTTCATCTCATTTTTAATTGTGCCCTATCAGCAAATGAAAGTCCAGAAAACATTACACCATTGAAGCTCTGCTGAAGCCTGTCCAACACTGGTGATCTTGCTGGTATTTGAAATATCAGTGACATAGCTTATAGTGTCACAGCAACAACATGCAAGCCATCATGTTATAACAAACTGACAAGTCTGTCACCCTTGGCCCTCCCAAATTCATGCCATTGCCACACACAAAATGCATTTACCTATCACATCATCATAACATTATTAAATTAATTCCAAGACCCAAATCTCATCTTCTGAAACATGTAAACAAATATGGATTAGATTTGTTCCATCCTGAGGCAAAATTCTCCTTCATCTGTGAACCTGTAAGATCTAGAATACAAGCTATTTCCAAAGTACAATATTAGAATAAGCATAAAGTAGACATTTCCAATTTAAATGGGAAAATTAAAAGAAGAGAAGAGATAACAGGCATCAAGCAAGTTCAAAATCTAGCAGAACATTTTATATTAGTTCTCAAAATTCATCTGGATCCTGGGGGGAGGACCCTTGATCCTGGGCTTTAGCTCTGTCTTCCTGGCCCAACCTTACATACCTGGTATAAATTGTAGTGATGTTGCTTAGTGTCATTGAGTCCTAATGCAACTATGTTCTCTCAGCTTGGGTTGCCCCATTTTTCCAGTCCATCTGAGCGGCAACTTAACCCAAAAGACCTCATTCTTCTGCCTCTTGGGCATGAAAGTTCTGCCTGCTTAGCTTTGAGCAACAGCCCTGCCCCCTTGGCACATCTTAATGGCACTCTTAGTCTCCTGAACATAGTTGGTGAAGCTGTGACCCCATCCTTTAAGGTTCAGGAGACCATGGGTCCACCCTTTCAAACCAAGAAAGCTCTGGTTTCTATACTCCTTCCAACAGTTCTGCTGAACTCTAACTGCTCCAGGAATGGTTCTTTTCTTTCTTTTCATGGAAGGCAATAGATGCAGTTCCTTTGACCTGCCTTCTACCTGTAGAATTCCAAGAATGCAGATAGCATTCTTTCCTTTCATGTTGGATTGTATACCATGGTACTTCATTAGGTCCATCAGTCACAAACTTGAGATCTCTCTCTCTATTTTTAACTTTCTATTGTGACTTGAGTGAAGGTTTACAGATAAGATCATTTGTTTTACATTCAACAAATAATACACTTTGTTTCATCTCAATGATTGCAGTTCCCTCTATGGAACAACAGTCATCCTGTGTCCTCTTTGTGGCTCCTATTTGCCTTCCACCCACCATAGCTTCTTGCCATTGTCCTTAGGTACATGGTCCCCCTTTGATGTTAAATGATTGACTGTTTCATCGTTCATAGTGAGCATATCTTACTAGTATTGTTGTTCCCCCTATATACTGCTTGACTGCAAGAGTTTTATTATGTTCCTTCCCAAATCTGAAGGGTGGTTGAGGGCAACAGTCTCAGGTTCCTCCAGTAAGCCCAGTCTTTTTTTTAAATAATAATTCTGAGTTTTGTTCCACACATTATGCCGTTCTATCCAGGACTTTCTATTGTGGTCCTGGTCAGAGCAGTTGGTAGTGATAGCTGGGCATCATCCAGTTTTTCTGATCTCAGGATTATTCATGTGTTCCATTAGTCTGCTGGACAAGTTGTTCCCAACCATCTTCACTTCTCATCACTCTTTTCTTGTGCACATGGAGAGACCAATGACTGCACCTTTGGCCGCTCATGAGTCTTTTTTTTTT
>NW_006408841.1:1073547-1074068 GCF_000296735.1 Chrysochloris asiatica
CAATCAGTCATAGGCAGAAGACGAATTTAAAAGACTTCTAGTGTGATGTTTCTGACTATTCCTTTCTCTCCCTCTCTAGTGTCTACTCCATATTATAATGCAAGGGAAACCAAGATTAAAACAATCAATCAATCAAACAAACAAAAAATAGTCAAGCATCTTAACATGATTCCCGTCCCCCATTCCAACCATGACTCAATCCCTGTATCTCAGAGCCCTGCCGTTCCAAGGCTGTGCATATATCGTCCATTATCTCTGTCCCTTTTAGCCCTTTCGAACATGCCCAATTGTTCTCCCATCTGCCCAGTTTCTCCACTTTCCTCACCCTCCCTGTATATTGCCCCCTCCTTAGCAACCAAGCTCTCCTGTGTCCAATCCCCACCCTGCGCTCTGCCCTCCCCCCTTCCCCCACCCATCACCAATTTCCCAACAAACAACAAAGACTTCCCCCTACCCTCTTTTAGTATAATTTCTTTTTCTTAGTCTTTTACAGTAGTGGTCCTATGCAGTATTTCTCTTTT
>NW_006408841.1:1079196-1081121 GCF_000296735.1 Chrysochloris asiatica
TTGGACATGTTTAATGTTTATCTGTGGCCCTAATAATTAATTAAGTATGTGTTCTGGTAATTTTTTATGTTTCCTGATTAACTCCAGGAAGATGTGATCAGGATGTGGTCTTTCCTTTTCATGCTTCTTATTGCTTAACTCAGAGTAACTTTTTTGAGCCTCAGTTGGGCCTGGGCCTTGGTGGCGGGCGGTTTGGGCCTCTGGGGGCCTGGGCGTCAGCGACCGGGCTGCGGGAGTGTTGGGCCTTGGGCAGGCGGGTTGGGCCTCTGTGCGCCTGGATGTCAGCGACCGGGCTGCAGCAGGTTGGACCTCCGGCAGGTGGTTTGGGCCTCAAGTGGGCAGTTTGGGCCTCTGGGGGCCTGGACGTCAATGACCGGGCTGCAGGAGGGTTGGGCCTTGGGCAGGTGGTTTGGGCCTCGGGCAGGCGGGTTGGGCCTCTGGGGGCCCGGACATCAGTGACCGGGCTGCAGGAGGGTTGGGCCTTGCACCGGTGGTTTGGGCCTCAGGCAGTGGTTCGGGCCTCAGGCGGGCGGGTTGGGTCTCAGGGGCACTGGGCCTCAGCAACCTGGCTGCGTGGTGGGTTGTGTCTTGGGGTCCCTGGACCTCAGCGGCGACCCGTATGCAATTTGGGCCTTGGTTGGGCCTGGGCCTTTGTGACTAGTCTGTGGGCAGGTTGGGCCTCAGGGCAGGCTTTGGCCTCAGTGGGAGTGTCTGGGCCTTGGGAGGCCCTTGGCCTCAGTGGGCGGATTTGTGCCTTGGGCATTCCTGAACCTCCGTGGCTTGGCAGAGGGCTGGTCTATACTGGCGCTGTAGAGGGTTGGGGTAATGGCTGGAGGGAGGCAGTTACAGTATTTGATGACGTAAAGAATGCCTCTCTCAGTCTCTCTGCACCGTGGGTACCCTGAATTTCCTGATATCCATGCTGATATCCCTCGCTATTTGTTTGGCTTTGTTAGTTTATTCTTCCTTTTCTCTGGAAATGCAGCCTTCTAAGTGGGGTTGCTCTAACCCTGCATTCCAAGGTCTGCAGGGGGCAGAGGCACTTGCCGGCACGGGTGCGGAAGCGGAAGCTGCGTGCAGGCAGTCAAAAGCTTAAAATGCCTGTAATTCGTCAGCAATTTGATCTTTTAAAAAAACGAGTTCAGAATGTTGAAATATAAGATCTTATGTTTGTTCAAAGGCTGTCTGTCTGCTAGACAGAGGTTTCCTATGTGCGATTCTGCCCATTTTCCCCGGAGACTTCCCTACCTGAGTTGCCTGGTCAGGGAAGCGCTGCATCTCTCCCGTTCATGAGTTTTTAATACACCAAACACTACTCATCAAAGTAGGATGTAGAACATTGCCTTTGTGGACTATGTTATGCCAACTGACCATGGTGTGCCCTGAGACTATGGTACTGAGCCCCCAAGCTCAGGTACTCATTGTCTTAAGATGTTTGATAATATCTTAGAAGTTTTCATCATTTTGCCCACTGTATGCACTACCACATTCGTAGTGGTGTTTGCAGGAATATCATGTACCCATATTCTCTTTCATACTCTGGTATATCTATGGAACAGATAAATGTATGTAAATGTACATACATATGCACACACATACATATACATGCACACATATCTATATATGCATGTACATATGTTGCGGACCGTGTAAGACTGGTCAGAAATTCGAGGCCCTATAGGCCCAAGTGTAACAAATGAGTCCACTGGCAGTTAATGGCAAATTGCTTTCATCTTAATATTCAGTTATATATATTAAATTAATACATGGAGCCTTTGATAATCCACAGATAAATGTGATATTTTCCTAAAGCCTAAGACTAAAAGTTGCAAGGTCAAGCCTTTCTCCAAAGGATTAACTAAAAACATCTTAGCTACTTCTCAGTTCTTTGTTCTATAGACAAAAAACCCATCCTCCCTAATCCT